>NW_012151119.1:640941-642382 GCF_000956105.1 Propithecus coquereli
AAATGCATGTATTCTCTAGGAGTAAGCAGCTAGACTTTGCACAATTTACAAGGTAGCATAACTTTGGAAGGAAAACAGTGAGAATAGTTTTAGTAAAATACACGCAACAAAGCAGGAGTCGTTTCATTATAAAGATCAAACCTGTTTCGCCCAAAGCGGTACAGGTATAAATGCATGTATTCTCTCAATGAAAGCAGCTAGACTTTGCCCAATTTACAGGATAGCATAACTTTGGGAAAGAAAGCAGTGGGTACAATTTGTAGAAAAACACGCATAAGAAAGCAGGATTCTTTTCATTATAAGTATGAAATCTTTACGTCGAAACCGTGTACAGAAACAAATGCATGTATTGTCTCGGAGAAAGGAGCTAGAGTTTGCCCATTTTACAGGATAGCACAACTTTGGGGAAGAAAGCAGTGGGTACAGTTTGTACTAAAACACAGCTAAGAAATCAGGAGTCTTTTTATTATAACTATGACACCTTTAAGCCAAATGGAGGAGCAGATAAAAATGCATGTATTCTCTAGCAGAAAGCAGCTAGACTCTGCCCAATTTACAAGGTAGCATAACTTTGGGAAAGAAGGCAGTGAGAATAGTTTGTACTAAAATACACGCAACAAAGCAGGAGTCGTTTCATTATAAATATCAAACCTGTTTCGCCCAAAGCGTGTACAGGTATAAATGGATGTATTCTCTCAATGAAAGCCGCTAGACTTTGCCCAATTTACAGAATAGCATAACTTTGGAAAAGAGAGCAGTGGGTACAATTTGTACTAAAACACACATAAGAAAGCAGAAGTATTTTCAGTATAAGTATGAAATCTTTACGTCCAAACCGTGTACAAAAACAAATGCATGTATTGTCTCAGAGAAAGCAGCTAGACTTTGCCCATTTTACAGGATAGCACAACTTTGGGGAAGAAAGCAATTGGTATAGTTTCTACTAAAACACACATAAGAAAGCAAGAGACTTTTCATTGTAAGTATGAAATCCTTATGTCCAAAGCCTGTACAGAATCAAATGCATTCATTCTCTCAAAGAAAGCAGCTAGACTTTGCCCAATTTACAGAATAGCACAACTTTGGGAAACAAAGCAGTGAGAATAGTTTGTACTAAAATACACGCAACAAAGCAGGAGTCGTTTCATTATAAATAAGAAACCTAATTCGCGCAAAGCGGGTACTGGTATAAATGCATGTATCCTCTCAGAGCAAGCAGCTAGACTTTCCCCAATTTATAGGATCGTATAACTTTGGGAAAGAAAGCAGTGGGTACAATTTGTACTAAAACACACATAAGAAAGCAGGAGTCTTTTCAGTATAATTACGAAATCTTTACGTCCAAACCGTGTACAGAAATAAATGCATGTATTGTCTGAGAGAAAGCAGCTAGAGTTTGCCCATTTTACAGGATAGCACAACTTTGGGGAAGAAAGCAGTG
>NW_012151119.1:652896-654099 GCF_000956105.1 Propithecus coquereli
TGAAATCCTTACGTCCAAAGCTTGTACAGAATCAAATGCATGTATTCTCTCAGAGAAAGCAGCTAGACTTTGCCCAATTTACAGGATAGCATAACTTTGGGAAAGAAAGCAGTGGGTACAGTTTGTACTAAAACACACATAAGAAAGCAGGAGAATTTTCATTATAAATATGAAATCCTTACGTCCAAAGCTTGTACAGAATCAAATGCATTTATTCTCTCAAAGAAAGCAGCTAGACTTTGCCCAATTTACAGGATAGCATAACTTTGGGAAAGAAAGCAGTGGGTACAATTTGTACTAAAACACACATAAGAAAGCAGGAGTCTTTTTATTATAAGTATAAAATCTTTACGTCCAAACCGTGTACAGAAACAAATGCATGTATTCTCTCAATGAAAGCAGCTAGACTTTCCCCAATTTACAGGATAACATAATTTTGGGAAAGAAAGCAGTGAGATTAGTTTGTACTAAAATACACGCAACAAAGCAGGAGTCGTTTCATTATAAATATCAAACCTGTTTTGCCCAAAGCGGGTACAGGAATAAATGCAAGTATTCTCTCAGAGAAAGCAGCTAGCCTTTCCCCAATTTACAAGGTAGCACAACTTTGGGAAAGAAAGCAGTGGGTACATTTTGTACTAAAACACACATAAGAAAGCAGGAGTCCTTTCATTATAAGTATGAAATCCTTATGTCCAAACCGTGTACAGAAACAAATGCATGTATTGTCTCAGAGAAAGCAGCTAGAGTTTTCCCATTTTACAGGATAGCACAACTTTGGGGAAGAAAGCAGTGGGTAGAGTTTGTACCAAAACACAGCTAAGAAATCAGGAGTCTTTTTATCATAAGTATGACACCGTTAAACCAAATGCAGGAGCTGGTGCAAATGCATGTATTCTCTAGGAGAAAGCAGCTAGAGTTTTCCCAATTTACAAGGTAGCATAACTTTAGGAAGGAAAGCAGTGAGAATAGTTTGTACTAAAATACACGCAACAAAGCAGGAGTCGTTTCATTATAAATATCAAACCTGTTTCGCCCAAATGGGCACAGGTATAAATGCATGTATTGTCTCAGAGAAAGCAGCTAGACTTTGCCCAATTTACACGATAGCATAATTTGGGAAACAAAGCAGTGAGAATAGTTTGTACTAAAATACACGCAACAAAGCAGGAGTCGTTTCATTATAAATATGAAACCTATTTC
>NW_012151119.1:665662-665994 GCF_000956105.1 Propithecus coquereli
CAGTTTACACAGTAGCACAACTTTGGGGAAGAAAGCAGTGGGTACAGTTTGTACTAAAACACAGCTAAGATAGGAGTCTTTTTATTATAAGTATGATACCTTTAAGAAAAATGCTGGAGCAGATACAAATGCATGTATTCTCTAGGAGAAAGTAGCTAGACTTTCCCCAATTTACAAGGTAGTATAACTTTCGGAAAGAAAACTGAGAATAGTTTGTAGTAAAATACACGCAACAATGCAGGAGTCGTTTCATTATAAATATGAAACCTGTTTCGCCCAAAGCGGGTACAGGTATAAATGCATGATTCTCTCAATGAAAGCAGCTGGACTTT
>NW_012151120.1:0-679 GCF_000956105.1 Propithecus coquereli
AAACCAACTCTTTAAGTTCCTTGGTTAACCTTATTAATGTTATAAATGTGCTTTGCGATTCTTATAAAACATGATATAATGTAAAAAAACAAATTGATAATAATAGCTGAGCATAATCTTACAGAATCCACATAGATATCTTGGATGTTTACTAAGTAAACATGAATCAGTCAGCCCTTGTAAATATGATGCTACTGTTTTCGGCATTTTTAAAAGCTGAAATTACCTGCAATCTTTAACTTTTATCACACAAAATCATGACCTTCCAGATCCCATACTCCATTATCTACTTGTTTCTTTTATATTCAGACTTTTGCTCCTGGACTAATTCTTTGCCTAGAATAACTTTTCTCAAATTATGACCACATATTGCACATTCTTCAACTTTAGGTTTCAATTATATATCTCACTAATTTTTTTCAGATTTTCTATTTATAGTTTTTTTGCCTTTGAATTGCTATACAACTTGTAGTTTGAACCACGGAAACTGGTCCTTACTACGAGTTATGACATGTTGTTATGTTGCTTGAGTTTAACTACACAGATGTTCCAGAACTAGGCGGGTACACAGTATAGAATGGCAGAGTGTTATCAAAGCAGACAGTGGGCTGGAGACTCAGAGACTTTCCCAGTGGATGGCACTTTCATTTTGATTAATCCAACACCATTCAGCTTGCTC
>NW_012151120.1:3179-3641 GCF_000956105.1 Propithecus coquereli
TTCAAAATTGGTATTAACTTGTTAATTCATATTTGACTCTTCTTTAGGCATAGTGCTTTAAAAAATAAAAGTTCAGTGTTTCCCATTTGTCCTTTTATCATGGTTTCTTCTTTTATTTTTTGGTTGGCTCAATTCCCTTATAGACTTATTAAGATCTGGATCATGCTTGATAGATTTCCTGAGATCTTTCATACTTGAGAAATTTTCCTATTAGCTTATTATGAATGTTGTAATGACTTTGGGTCAAACTTTCTTAACCTTGACACTTACTGGATATTGTTGCATTTTCTGTGGATTCTGCACGCTAAGAAATTGTGTCTGATTTTCTCTCTCTTGTAAAAAAATCTCCCTTTCCCCACAAGATGTCCAAAGAATTATTTCTGTTTGTATCATTATTTACTCAAAATTGAAACCTCTTTTGATCTACAGATTCAGGTCTTTTTTATATTTTGCAATATATTT
>NW_012151120.1:3691-4086 GCF_000956105.1 Propithecus coquereli
GCATGAGTGTTTTCCCTGCAATAATTTGGAAGGTGTGTAACTTTAGTTCTTCTAGTGGTTGCCTTTATGTCATTATTTAATATACCTAACCTCTTTTATTCTTTATTTATTGTAGATAGACTCTCCTGCCTCTCCTATGGGAAAAAATGAGAACATTATTAAACTGTTTTTTTCTCAGTTTTCTTTTCTACTTCTGAGTCACATTTTAACTTATTCTTTCATGTCCTTCCATTTATAACTCTAAATAATATATGCAACCCTCTCTCTTTTGATTATCTAATTTTAATACTTCCTATTGAGTCTCTAAAAATGAAGATGAAATAAATGAAAACAAAGAAATTAAGAAACTTACTAATATTTCCATTTTCATTATTTCCTCTTCAAAATTTGATTAT
>NW_012151120.1:14226-14542 GCF_000956105.1 Propithecus coquereli
TCTAGCTTCTGCTTGTTCTTATGTGTTTGAAATCTCCCTATTGGCAACAGCTTAGTGAGACCTGCAAATCTGGAGGTGTAAGCACCTGTAACTCTCGGTGCACACTTCTGTCTTTTCACATAATCCAATGATTGCTTTGAGGTTGTCTTTCCCAAAACAGCGTGAGTTACTTAAAGGCAAGACCACGACTTATGCACTTCAAAGGCCCCACCTCTTTGCTGTGTCTGGGTTGTTGCAAGCACTCAAATGTCTGAAAAATAACACTGGCTTAATAATTTGTTGAACTATGCTTTATTCCATAAAGTTTATAAAAATA
>NW_012151121.1:0-1949 GCF_000956105.1 Propithecus coquereli
CTTTAGAAGAACCTATTGGGCTTTCTCAATCCTCCATATATCCAGTGCTTTTATTCTTCCATGGCATGTAATGTCTAGACAGAAAGCCACCACTTACAAGACCAGTGACTATGTCTAATAAGATAATAATCTAATTTTCAATTTCCTCATCTGTAAATAGACAATCCACAGTGTTACTGCAGATATGAAATATGATAATATAAGTAAAACGGCTAGCACAATAATTTACATAGGTTACTATATGAATTGGTACTTAATAAAATGTGCCCTCTAGAAAGAAGTAGGACTATTGCAATGTTATTGTTTCCATTGGCCTGATTCTCCATCATGGATTTCTGGGAATCCATCTTGACACCTCTGGGTGCCTCTTATGCAAACTGTCCTTCTTTTACCTTTCGTTTCTAAAAAAAGATCTGACCCCCGAGCTCAAGAAAGTCCATGTTATAATGAGACTTTGAATGCTATATTTGTAAGATTGGTTTAAACAGTGCATGAAACAGCTCCCTCCTTTCCAAAGAATAGAATTTATACAGCTGCCTGCATTGAATGGATCCACAAGGCGGGCTGAAGTGGAGCCTGCTGAGAGCAGGCTGATGAAGGATCACTGGTGATTTGGTGCTCAGCAGGTGCCTGTCAACCAGGGCAATCTGTTGCTACTCAGATCTAGCTCACTGAGCTTTTATAGTCCCAAAGGGAAGGGAAGACATTGTGAGAAATAACTGAAGGGAGAGAAGGATTCAAAGGAAAATAAAATTGCTGTTGGACAATAAGGAGTAAGAGAAGGAAATCGTGGATGGATGTGAATAGAAAAAATAGAGACAGAAATGAGAAGTGAGTTAATGGATGTGCTTTCAGACCACACATCATGGATTTATACCCTGGCTTTGTCAGTGACTATCTGGAAGACCTTAGGATATCATTTAAACTATCTGAACATCAGTTTCCCTTTATATAAAAATGGAAATAGGACCAATCCTATATGGATGATAAGATGGCTATGTGGAAATATATGTGGAACTCAATACACAATTTCTACAGCTGCAGATATGTACAATGCCTATGTCCACAGAATATAAATGAGAATTAAGGGAAGCTTCACTGCAGAGTGAAGAGAGTATAATAAATATAACGTGAGCTTTAGAGTCAAAGAGACCTGCACTTGATTCACAGATCTAGTACTTAGCAGCATTTTGACCCTGAGATTCTAAGCTTCAGTTTCCTCATCCATAAAATGATGTGATATCTTCATGGAAGGGTTGTTGTAAACATTAGAGATGATACACGTAGGCCACTCATTCCTGCACATAGAAGAATTTATTATAATCATATAAACACTTACTGAAAATTATAAGACATAAAAGTGAAAAAAAGACAAATTCTATTTTTCCCAGCACTTTCAAAAGTTTGTAAAGGACATTCATATTAATTCTTTCCTAATTCATTTGTTGTTATGTATCTTCAAATATTCTCACATAATACATACACTAAGAAATAGCATGATTTACACATGAAAGAGGTAGTATCTAGGAGGTTAATTAATGAACATCTACTAACAGGGCAAAAACTGAAAGTCAAGTTTATCTCACTGCAAAACTTAAGCTCTTTTCAACTAAATAGGTTTCCCATTCTATTATTTTATTAATCAGAAAAAAAGGCCTTTTGTTTTTGGTAACAAACAACCCTCAGGCACCACTTTGCATCAGAACAATGACAGCCCTAATCTTCTGAAACCACTACATGCATGTGTTAGAGTACAAGACGAGGGGACAGGACTGAGGACTGGATGCAGGGGTTTTTTTTATGTTTGTTATCTCTGCCCCTGGACTAAAGTATGACACTAGGTGATCCTAAGTAATATGGCCACATGCTTTAGGAGTAGTTCTAGAAGAAATTGTTTGCTTGCAATTGCAAAAGAGGATTTCTCCATGGGCATTATGGGTCTTCTATCT
>NW_012151121.1:3160-3950 GCF_000956105.1 Propithecus coquereli
CAGGCACTTGCTGCTTAGAGAGAGAAATGGAAATAGATCCCTCATTGTGTAAAAAAACAGACATCATTTAATTCTCAGTGTTCCCTGGAGTATTCTGTATATTACTCTATAAGCACTGATACTTAATAACATGTGAGTTATATGGAGCAATTATGTAACAAAAATAAATACAAGTAAAGGATCCCTGTGGTTGGTTGAATTATCTGCACAGTTCCTCACTCCCTTGATGTAGGATAAGAATTGACACACTTCCTGTGGCTCACTTGTGGGCAGAGGGTACTTCCTGCCTACTTGATTTGGATTTTGGCTGGGTGAATTTTTTTGGCCAATGCGATGTCATAGTGTATATGAGAGTAGAGGCTTGAAATTTGCTTGTACATTTGGACTTCCCTCTTGGGCTTCAATGATCAGTTATAAAAAGAAACTTCCTCAGATAGTTATGACCTCTTTCATCTGGGACCCAGAGTGACCACAAATTATGTTGATGTAAGCTCAACCCAGAACTTGGATCTCAGATCAGTGAAACCTTCAGCTTGTTGCAGGGGCTCACAGCAAGGCTACACTGGACAATCCACAGTTGCACTGCTACGCTCTGAGCATGAGAACACATTTTTTTTTCCACCAAGATTGTGTGTTTCTTTTTCACTCAGCACATGCTGACTATTCCAGTCTCATATTCTAATAAAGGCAATATATAAAAATAGAAAACTACAAAACAATGCATTTAGTAATACAATAAAAATAGATCAAAGATACCAGAGTAGCATAGGGAAAAAAGTGATAATTTACA
>NW_012151121.1:15750-16381 GCF_000956105.1 Propithecus coquereli
ACCTGTGTATTAATATTACAGCCAACTGATTTTCAACAATGTTGCCAACAACACACATTGGGAAAAGAACTCCCTGATGCTAGGAAAATTGAATATCCATATGCAAAAAAATTGAAACTTGACTCTTATCTTTTACCATATACTACTAGAAGAAAACTTACAGGAAACACTTCAGGACATTAGTCTAAGCAAAGATTTTATTGTTACGACCTCAAAAGCTTAGGAAACAGACACAAAAATAGATGTATAGATCTTCTTAAACTAAAACTTCTGCATATCAAAGGAAACAATCAACAGAGTGAAGAGGTAATCTGTTGAACAGAAGAAAATGTTTGCAAATTATTCATCTAGCAAGAGACTAATATCCAGAACATACAAGGAACTCAAAGTACATAACAGTAGAAAAGAACCAAAACAAATAATCTTATTAAAATGTGAACAGAGGACATGAATAGATATTTCTCAAAAGAAGACATATAAATGGCCAACAGGTATATGAAAAAACTACTCAAAAACATCACTTATCATTAGTGAAGTGTTTGCAAATTATTCATCTAGCAAGAGACTAATATCCAGAACATACAAGGAACTCAAAGTACATAACAGTAGAAAAGAACCAAAACAAATAATC
>NW_012151121.1:17008-17383 GCF_000956105.1 Propithecus coquereli
ACCAAGGATGTGAATGACCTCCTCAAGGAAAAATTCAAAACTCTGATAAAAGAAATTGAAGATGACACAAACAAATGGAAAGACATCCTATGCTCTTAGATTGGAAGAATGACTATAGTTAAAATGACAAGACTCAAAGCAATCTACAAATTTAATGCAATCCCTATCAAAATACCAATGACATTTTTCACAGAATTAGAAAGAAAAACAATCCTAAAATTTATATGGAACCAAAAAAGCTTAAACAGATAAAGCAATCCTGAGCAAAAAGAAAAAGTTAAGGCATTACACTACCTGACTTCAAAATATATTACAAGGCTGTGGCAACAAAAACAGCATGGTATTGTAATAATAACAGACACATAGACCATGGAA
>NW_012151122.1:0-1920 GCF_000956105.1 Propithecus coquereli
GCAAAGATCTTGGTCCAATTAAAAAAGACATTAGACCAGGGTCAGGAAATAAATGGCAAGCTTGTACCTTAGTGTTGCATCTACACCCACACCCAAGCCCCCAGCCCTCCTGTTTGCTCATGACAGATACAGATAATTAATCAACTCACTTTACACTGAACCCAGAGATAGTTTAAGACTCCTTCTTAATGGAACATATTTTTGGCAGCCAATTCCTGTAAATCAATAGGAATTGGCAAAAATGATAAACTCTATTTTCCAATCTGGCATTAGATGTTTTCTGGTTATTTTCCTTTCTAAAGTAGACTAAGGTAAAGGTTAATAAGCCAATGAGTAACCATACAAGAAGCAACAACTACCCACATGCTAAGTAAAAACGTTTTTTCCTCTATGGCACAATTTTGTCTAATTGGATGACTTGTATGTAATTTTATTAATATAGAATGCAAAATGCTACTTTGGGTGCACACCAGTTTATTCTAGAATGGCATTTGTAATACTCCTTGTTTTTTAGAAGCTCTTAGTAGTTTTAGAAAATGGTGGGGAATCGCTTGTTAAGAATTTATTTTTAAATCTAGCCTATGTATAATTTAATGTTGGATTATTGCATGGAAATTGTATAGAATGAGTATTTATAATAAAATTGTGCTTTGTCATCTCAACTTCTTGAATGTTATTGCATCCATTCAATAAAAAATATGAGAGGGCAAATTATCTGAAAATATAAGAGCAATGAAGTTCATAATAGTTCTTCCTGTTGTACTAGGAAGTGATTTTTTTCCCTCAAGTTAGAGGAGACTATTTTTTGTGAAAAAGATGTGTAGAATATGTAACCATGTTTTTCAAAGAGAAGGCGGTAGTATTGGTATAAGAGCCTTTTTCTAAGTGAAGATTCTTACGTTTTCATCCCAGAGGACAGACACATGAGTGTCTTGGAAGAGGGGGCCCAAGCCTATAAAAATAACTTGAAAAAGCTCCCCAGATGATTTTGAATCTCCCTCGCCCTCAAGGATTGCTGAGACCTGGAACTATAAGAATTTAGGTGGAAAATTAAAATTGACTTTGTTTTCCAGGCACAATTATATGGAGTGAATTACTGTGGAAAGCTGCTAGACCATTTAACCCACCCATTGTCATAAAATGGCAGCCATACATAGTTTTATATAGGTATATGTTTTACATAAATATTAGTATTTCAAAGATTTTAAATACCTTTTAATCATTGACTAGTCTCTTCACAGAATTATTTTTTACTTAAGTCATTAATTTAGCTTAATCAAATGGTCCCATGTTTCTGAGTTAGATGACTATTTTGATATTTATCTTTTTTTCAAGTTCTGATGCCTGAAACATAGGATTATTTGTTACCAAGAGGTATAATATATATGTGTGCATGTATATTTGAGGCCAATGCACATGTGTTGTGTATGATCAGATTAATATAATGTGGGGTAATTGAAAGCATTGTAAGCTCTGTGTTGTAATATCTGTTGTTTATAGATATGAAAGTAAATCATGCTCATTGTAGACATTTGGGGAAATGAAGAAAAGGATAAAGTAGAAATTTGAAATCACTCATTATGCTATCACCCAGAAATAACAGCTATTAATATTTTACATGTTCCCTTATTTTTCTGTCATGCTGTAAATACAGTTTTATATTTTGCTTTTTAAAATTAGTATTGTGGAATGACCATTTTCTCAGGATATTATTCTTTAAAAATGCAATTATTTAGCCTTATTATCATAAGAAAATGCATATAAAATGTCTGGCATAGTGCCTGACACATTAATAGGCATTCAACAAATAAAAATTCCCTTAGAGTTAGAAAGGTTGCTCAGGCTGGTCTCAAACTCCTGAGCTCAAGCAGTCTTCCCATCTTGGCCTCCTAGAGTGCTAGGATTATGAGTATGAGCCAC
>NW_012151122.1:1970-3030 GCF_000956105.1 Propithecus coquereli
AGTCTTAAGGGCTTTGGAAGATGATTGTAATGGTCTAGAATAGATTATAATAAAAGCTACTTAAACAGTTACTTTTTTTCTCTCATTTTTCCCTTGGCAAACAGAGGCTATGAAAATTTCGTTATATACACGTGATCCCTCCTAGCAGTACTGTAAAAGCTTTTTAATGTTGTTTTGTTAAAGATTGTGGTTTACCCACTACAAAGAATTTATACAATAGATTATTGTGCATGATAATACATTTAACCATTAAATAGCAATAGATACTCCTTTTAGAATTTGGAAAAGGTGGAAAATATTAAAAAGTGGCAGAAAAGTCACCCATGTTACCACCCAAAGATAACCAATGTCAATATTTTGATTTATTTCTTGCCAATCTTGCAAATAACTGTTAAAAGATAAGTCTTGAATCAGCCTTTTCCTCCTCCTCTTCAGAATTCCTCTGTATTTTTTTTTACAGAACAGCAAACATAGCTGATTGTAGTTAGATCAAAAACAGGCCTCAAGGAAGCAGTGATCCTATTAAGACTCTACACTAGATACCGTGTTTACAATTATTAGACTAATTCGTACTTCATTGAACAGTGATATAAAAAGTTACTGGATAAAACAACTACTGGATAAAAAAGAGCTTCAAAAATTCATAGAATTAATAGGACAAACTGGATGTAGACTTGTGGCTGAAGTCAGTAATTTGGTGGAAAGTAGAAAATAAAGGGATAAAGGCAGTGAGAATTGTAGTCTGAGGTATTAGAATCACAGAACTCAGTGCGAGAAGGGAGCTGGACTGGCAGTCTAGATTCTTGTGCAGCTCCCCATTTTATGGGCCAGGGAACTGGGCCCTCAGCGATGAAGTGACTTATCCAGGACTGTGTAGCCAGCTAGCGCAAAAGCCAGGGCCGAGCGAATCCAAGGCTCCAGACTTACAGTTTAAACTCTGTCTCTTATACAGGAAGCAGCAAAAAGTGGGCCTGATGTTATAGCAAATGAATCCTACAAATGTTAACATTATATGAAGTTTGTGGTACCCATCTTCTCTAACATCAGTTGGATCTCTGTG
>NW_012151122.1:13320-13635 GCF_000956105.1 Propithecus coquereli
TGCTGTCTTATCATTTGAATGTCAAGTTAAGAATATTTTGGTTCCAATACAGAATAGTTGTAAGTAACTTTGGGTAGAATTCTCCCTTTGTTATTGTGTAGTTCTGATATATTTAATTCTTCCCCACAACTGCTGCAAGAGAATGTAATTAAATGTATAGCCAATTTCACAATCTCAGAAGCACATATTGAAGTATACCTGCTAATTTCTGTTGCTTTCGTAGGTCTTGATTATTTTTGTAGGTCTTGATTATTTAAGCATTTATTGGTAAGTGCCTGATACATAATTATCGCATGGATGAATTATAGTACATAG
>NW_012151122.1:14775-15771 GCF_000956105.1 Propithecus coquereli
TCACCTCCAATAATTAGCACTTAATGATTATGTTAATGAGCATTCTTAGCTTAGAAAGTATTCATAGATGCAGAATTTTGTGCTATATTTTATTGATAATTGTATTTAATATTAAATAGTGACATTGATGCATTTATCACTTTTGCCTATCTTTTCCCTACTTGTTATGCAGCACTTTCCTGCTGAATAATTTTTCATACCAATTGTAAGTAAATTGTTAAATTATTTATTAGGATTTTAAAATGTAATAAATAATAATAAAACACCATTGTATTCAAGTAAGAATTAATGAATATTTCAGAGACATTAATTTATAAGTGAGAACCTCAATATTAAGAGCACATGAGGTCATGGCTCTCTGGGGCACCACTAAGTGACAGTATCACTAGTCACAGGTTGATACAAACTGTCTGTGCAAGCTGAATAGGACTGCAAAGCACAGACAGTGTAAAACAATCATTTTCTTCATAGACAGACAGAGTGTATTCTTCTTAAACAGGAGAGCTTGCTATCACTTTTGAATAATGAGTTGACTGACAAACATATTGTAGAGAATAGGATGGTTTTTTAAAACGGTTTTTTTCTTTTTTTCCCCCTCTTCAGAACAACTTTTTTATTATCGCTGTGCAGTGGATTTCAGACCTTGTATTCCAAGATAGCTATGTATGAAAAATAACAAATCTATTATCACCTAATTATGCATAACAGTAAAAAATATTAGAAAACATTTTTCTTGGTAATTGTTGGTAGAAGCACTTTCTGGTTATACCTAAAGTGTATTGAAATATTTTAGGAATGTTGGCTGTAGTCTGGCATACTGTGGTACCTTATTCATTCATCTCTTCAATATATTAAATGCTTTTTTCAGGCACTGTGATTGGGGTTAACTATATTAATTAATTCAAAATGCATTCTTTTTTCTTTTTTGATCTAAAAGCAGTTTTTAATTGAGATACAAAAACACAGTGAAAACCACCTCATCTCCAAAATTGTTCT
>NW_012151123.1:0-469 GCF_000956105.1 Propithecus coquereli
TGGTTATTTATTTATTTATTTTTTCTGAGACAGAGTCTTGCTCTGTCACCCCAGGTAGAGTGCAGTGGTGTGATCATAGCTCACAGCAACCTCAAACTCCTGGGCTCAAGCGATTCTCCTGCCTCAGCCTCTTGAGGGTTGCAGGTGTGTGCCGCCACCACACCCAGCTAATTTTTTCTACTTTTGCCAGAGACAGGATCTGCTTTTGTTCAGGCTGGTCTTGAACTCTTGACCACCTCCTGCCTGGGCCTCCCAGAATACTAGGATTACAGATGTGAGCCACCACATATGGCCGGTCTATGGTTAAACATCACTGAAAATGTGCCATAATGTTATCATAAATGATCCAAGTAGTTTTGAAGAATAATACAACTCACACTACATTATTTGGAGCTCTGTGTATTGTTGTGACACCACTAGATTTGCTTCAAACAAGTGAAGACCTTCCTAGGGTAGTAGTTAGTCCTTT
>NW_012151123.1:11919-13225 GCF_000956105.1 Propithecus coquereli
TTCACTTTTAAAAGGTAATTGCTATTTATTTCCATTTTATTTTAAACTTTTGAATAAAGGTACAAAAACAGATACATATATTCAGCAGTATCTAATTTAGTCCCAGCTGTCAAAATTGAATTTCATGCACTCTGGGCGAAACTCAAAAATATCCTAAAATAACTTCATAAACTTTTTAACGTATTTCATTTAATGTAGTTTCGGCTCATAAACAATTATACAAGGAATGGGATTTGGACCTATAGATTCTAAATGTAAACAAAGAAAAGATTTCCTTTCTTAGCCATCACTAGATTCATGCTGAGACCCCTCTAACAAAAGACAGATTAACAATAGAAAAGCATACAAATTTACATAAGTTTTACATGGTATAAGAGCCTTCAGGAATGGAGACCTAAAGAAACAGGTAAACTTGTACATTTTTTATAGTAAGTTTGATGAAAAAGTGGATAGATGTGGAGAAATATGATTGGAGGATTCAAGGGTATGATTTAATGGTAATAAACTGGGGGCAATTTAGCAAGGCCTGTTTGTTCAGATTATTCGTAGTGTCTCTGTATCTTAGAGGATAAGACCCTTTTTTTAAGTACAGAACAGTATCTCTAGAATGAGGATCTTATGACCTACTTCAAAAAGGAGGGTCTGGGAATTCTTTTATGGTCTGCTTTAGAGGAATAGGGTAAGGGGAAGGTCAGAGAGACTTTCCTGCTACTGCTATATTCTCAAATGCCTAGAAGCCATATTTGGGGGTAGCGTGTCTTGAACTCTAGCAAATCACTTTATGATGATTTCTGAACATATCGTTTTTAAAAAATTACATAAGCCAATGTTTATCCAGTTATTACTTAAAGTCATAGTTCTTCAAAGTCTTAGGTGGAAAATATGATTTATTCCAAAGGCTGAGTGAAGTACACATGAAATTTCATTGATAATGTAATATTTTGACTTTAAAGAGTTTGCCTTGGTTTTTATAACCAGAATCAACTATGAACACATTTTTTTCTAACATAGCTTTCTTTAAAATAATACAACTTATTTTAAATTGGGGAATTTATTTAGTACAATGATTATATGTATATAAACTTGTCGGAAAATTGACCAAATTTGGCTGATTTTTAAAATTTGTTATGAGAGAGTTTGAATAAATGATGTTAGGCCAAATAGCTTTTGTCTTCCAAATTTAATGCAAGCCAAGTTTCAAAAGCTTCTCGGAGATATTTAAAATAAAATTTTTCAAGTAATTTAACCTAAAAATTACATTGTATTTTGAGTCACATACTGCAAGGAAAAATTTAGTCATAGATTC
>NW_012151123.1:25035-25647 GCF_000956105.1 Propithecus coquereli
ATTAAACTCTAAAAAGATCTCAGGAAGATTATTTTATTTATTATGGAAGTGAGTAAACTCAGGCTTATAAAGGACAAATTTCTTCCAAAATTAGATAAACGTTGCCGATTTCCTACTGTGTTGCAATACCTTCCTTAATTCCATTTAGGAATCGTTAGTACGTACAGAAGTATTTTAAATACTCAGTTATGCTTTTCTTGTGTTTTAGTAGTTCTTATAAGCAGTTTATATAATGAGCTGTTTATTCACAGAAGAGAAATGATGAATGTTTCTGTTGCAAGTTGGTTAAAAGAGAGGTGATGATACCATATGGTATGCGAAAGAGTATAACAGAAATTCAACCTGGCAAAGCACATTTGGCAGGGATAACAAAAAGTTATTAATTTCCTGACTTCTTTTACTTAAATTAAAAGTTTGTGCATCTTCTAAGTTGAAAAAAGAAATCCTAAGAGTAAGTAATATATTGCTTAAACTACTTTATCTCTTTACATAACGATGACCATATTTTATCAGCCCTGTAGTCACAGGTTCTAAAAAATTAGTGAATTCTCAGACCGAAATAATTGGGCGTGCAATAGTGAACCGGGAAATACTGTGAATTTTAATTATAAG
>NW_012151123.1:27513-27873 GCF_000956105.1 Propithecus coquereli
CTATATTATCTAGATATAATAGAAGGGAAAGTTTTAAACCATAATTTGTCTCCTTTATATCTTGAATTTCAAATAATTCCTTCAAAAATAATATCAAAACAATAATCTATTTTTTAATAACTCTAGAAGTCAGAAAAAGAATATTCTATAGCTAACTTGATTCATTCTTGTTATTTCTGTCCATTCTTCTGTCTATACTGACAATACGAGCCTTTATATCATAGCTTTAACTTATACATTAATTTTGGTTAAGAAACCTATCTTCTTTAAAATGTACTTTGAGCTAAGCCTCCATGAAACTAGACTTTAATAGACCTTTTGTGTGCTTTGGAATTGTTATAGATTGTATGTATAATTATT
>NW_012151124.1:0-413 GCF_000956105.1 Propithecus coquereli
AACAAAGGTGGTCCCATAAGATTATAATACCATATTTTTACTGTGCCTTTTCTGTTTACAGACACAAATACTTAACATTGTGTTATAATTGCCAATAGTATTCAGCACAGTAACATTCTGTACAGGTTTGTAGCCTACAAGCAATGGGCTATACCATATAAATTACATGTGTACTGAGCACTCTATGACATTTGCACAATGACGAAATTGCCTAACGATGCATTTCTCAGAATGTATCTCCATCATTAAGCAATGCATGACTGTATTTTATTATTATTTATACTACATTTCAGAACAGTATGCATTTACAAAACACAAGTTCCAGCTCCTGGTAATGACACAGTAGCTTTTATCAGACTAACCCACATGCCAATAACAAACTCTGGGTAAACTTCTTAAAAGAAAATAAAAAC
>NW_012151124.1:2103-3108 GCF_000956105.1 Propithecus coquereli
AAAAACATACCTAGGCATATCATGGTTAAACTACTGAAAATCAACAATAAAGAGCTGTTCTTAAAAGCAGTCAGAGAAGAAAAAAATACATTACATACAGAAAAGCAATGATAAGAACAATGGCTGGCTTCCCATCAGAAACAATGGAATCCAGAAATAATATGACAACATCTTTAAAAGTGCTAAAAGAATACAATGGAATGTTATTTAGCCATAAAAAGAAAATTCTGATACATGCTACAATATCCTGGATGAACCTTGAAGACATTATGCTACGTAAAATAAGCCAGACATAAAAGGACAAATACTATATGAGCACATTTATATGAGGTATCTAGAATAGGGAAATTCATAGATACATAATACAAAGCAGAATAGAGATTATCAGGGATTAGCAAAAGGAGAATAGGTAGGTACTGTTTAAATAATTAAAGAGCTTCTAGTTGGGATGATGAAAAAGTGGAAATGGATAGTCATGATGGTTACACGACACTTAGCACCACTGAATTGTACACTTAAAAATGGATAAAATGGTAAATTTTATGTTATGTATATTTTACCACAATAAAAAAATGTAGGAAAAAAATGTGTTAAAAGAAAAAGTTGCCAACCTAGATGTCTATATCCAAGAAAAAATATATTATAAAAGCAAAGGCAAAATAAAGGTTTTTTAGATAATAAAAGCTGAGAGAATTTTTCACCAACATATCCATGCTACTAGAAATGCTAAAGGAAGTTCCAAGCTGAAAAGAATGGTGCCAGATAGAAATTCATATATATCAAAGGGGTTAAAAACCTACAAATTATGTCTCCCAAAAGGGTAATCTGGAATAAAGCATATCATTTACAAACACTAATACACAAACTAATTTTTATTGAAGATTAGAGACATAGCCTAATAAAGGATGGTGTCTGGGTTTTTTTAAATCTACACAGTAGTTGTCATTTCTCCTTTTAAATTCACCATAGGTCAATACCATTCTTTTTATAAAAATTAGATTCATA
>NW_012151124.1:5046-5339 GCF_000956105.1 Propithecus coquereli
TTATATTCACAAATTACACTGGCAAAAAACCATTTAACTTAATTAGTATGTTTTTAATATTTCCTTCCCATTTTATGCAAATATGTAGCTACAATTTTTTTTAAAAACAGACATATGATACACACACATATACACACATTTATAACTTCATTTTTCACTTTTTTTCAGTCATTACATTTAATCATTATCAGACGTGAGTCTTCACAACAATTTCTAGTTACTTCATAAGGTTTTGTTATAAGAAAATATGATTGTTTATTTACTCACATTCCTCTGTTGGGGATAAGACTTTT
>NW_012151124.1:5389-5713 GCF_000956105.1 Propithecus coquereli
AAATTATGGGGGTACAAACATTTTGGTTACATGCTATGACTTTGCCACATCCCAACCATGATTTGAGATGTGCCCTTTCCCCCCTACAACACTCACCGCATCCATTACTTGTGAGTTTACCCACCCCAACCCCCTACCCCCAAAGAATATCACTACTGTGTGAGCAAGCACCTTAGCGTTGATCATTCAGTGCCAATTTGATGGCAAGTACATGTGGTGCCTATTCTTCCATTCTTGTGATACCTCACTTTGGAGGATGGGCTCAAGCTCTATTCAGGAGAATGGAAGAGGTGCTAGATCACCATCATTTCTTATAACTGAGTA
>NW_012151125.1:0-399 GCF_000956105.1 Propithecus coquereli
CTTAACATAGACCTGAATTTACTCAATTCTGATGACTAGTTATTATTTGAAGAGAAAGATATTCATTTTTAATTTTTATAAGTTATTCTTTTATTCAGAGGCATAAGGAAAATCCAAGAGATGAATATTTCAAATGAGGAAAAAACCCTGAAAGAGTGAGGTTTGAAAGAATGATGATAATAATTATACCCTTAATATCCCAGCCAAAAGTGGGGCAATAGTTCTGAGTTCTCATTTTAAGATGCTCATTGAACAGGATCAGGACCATTTTTGGTGTTCAAGTTTACTATGGGGGGTGGTGAGGGAGGTCAAGTGGGAAAGAGGAAAAGCACAGATTTCTATAGTATCTATGAAATCCTGAAAAAGTTCACTTGCTTTATAAAAAATAAATAGAAGTCT
>NW_012151125.1:1959-2268 GCF_000956105.1 Propithecus coquereli
TTCATCATTACCCATCCTAAACTTCTATTCTCCAATTATTTATTAGTCCTTCATATATTTGTTTTAAAATCTATTGAGTTTGAATAACTTTCTTTTTATTAGCTTTTTCCTGAAAGTTTGAACAATAACATTTGAATCAATTAAATATTTAAATAACTTGCATTGAGAAAGTATGCCTATTTTTATTGCCTGGATATATATGATTTATTCTGCCCTATTTTGCCATACATTTTGACCTTCTTTTTACTCTTTACTTTGATTTTTTTATGTTTTACAGTGTTACTTAAGTATATATATTTCTGTAAGCTA
>NW_012151125.1:11370-12377 GCF_000956105.1 Propithecus coquereli
AAAGAATGGGTATTATTTCCAAGGTACCTATTTTTTATGATCTAATCCATTATTTCAGCTTTCTATTAGTCAAGATAATTTATTAGTATTTATCATTAGTATTATATAATTAAAGGGTAGAGAGTGGTTGGTGAGTAAAAAGTCAAGTTTTTCTTTCCTTTTTTTCTTTTTTTGCTGGTAGGTGAGTGCTAGTGAATGCTAGTAGAAGCAATTTCCTAGCCCATTGGCTATTCTCATCTTAAAAACACAGTTATCTCTTGCTGGTTATAGCTGAATTATTACTTTTTCCTAATTTCTGAGATTCACCAACAGTGTTAGTCTAGTTTTAAATGTCATGGCTGTGCAAACAGGAATATACATGAAGGAACAACACTATCCAAATGAAATCTAAAACACTAGTGGAAATATGCTGTTTTGGACCCAAACCATGTAAACACATCTTCAGTTGTATGGGTGTTTTAGTGGCTTCTTCCATCTCTCTCCACTTTACAGACTGTTTCAGTCTACTGTTTTTCTGGTACTCCATTTCTTTCATTCTTTTTTTTTCCCTAGCAGTTACCCTGTAAACTCTACTTTGGATAAAGAAAAAAGAATAAAAACATAGTTTAGTTCACTCATCTGTTTCTCTGTCCTGTTTCCACACCATTGAAAAGTCCCCTGCGGCTCTTCTCCCCTCTTGCAGATCAATACTTCGTGTCTTAGTTTAACGAACACTCCTACATTGATCTCTCTCAGGTGCTGTGTTACTTTATGACAGGTTTCTTGGTTACAACTCCCTCTTAGCTAAGTCAATGGAGCACCGTGCCATTCCCTACACAAAGCAGACTGCAACAGTAGGACCTTTATTCATCACAGGTTAATGTGAGATTTATTTTCCTCCCTTTGAAAGGAATAAATGGATATCTTTCATTTAATTCTTTAACTTCATTTTTTGGTTACATTTTTGAAAAAATTGTAAAAACAGTTTAAGAATGATGTGAGAAAACAGCAAAAAAAAAAAAAAAAAA
>NW_012151125.1:14136-15045 GCF_000956105.1 Propithecus coquereli
CAGATTATCATTGAAGCCTTGCTGATGAACCTATTCTGAGTTTCACCTGTCCTCCACACCATTTCCATCCTTCCTATGCCATTTCTTTTGTTTATCATGTGCCTTCTCCAATTAAATGAAAGCCCCTTGAAGGAATGATTTTTGTCTATCTAGTTTACTCTGTATATACAGCACCCAGAACAGTGCCTGATACATGATACTTAATAAATCCTTCCAATGAATACCATGCAATGGTTAACAGTATTTTTTAACGGGAAAATTCACAATTCATGTGCTACAACATAAATCCCAACTCGACCACATGCTGGGCAAAGGCAGTATAGTTAAGGCTCCTAAGAGCTCTCCTGAAAGAGTAGTATCCAAATGTTGGAGGTTGATAGTTCAGGGTTGTAAACTCTGTGTTAGAGTTTGGGAGAATATAAGTGTAAGTATCTAAAGATACTGGAATCTACTGTTGATACCAACTCTTGAAACACTGCTGACCTAGATCAATTCTTTAGTAACATCTTTTCTGTCAGTACTAGCTGTTGGCCTATCCTTTGTCACTGCCCATTTTCTCCGTAATGCACATCTCTCCTCCTTGGCCTACTGTGTGAGACGGAATGCAATTCCGTAGTTATTTTACTAAATGTTGAAATCAAGTTGAATATATAATTTCCATGGAAAGTGGTTAGAGAAGGTGGGAAAAAATATTTGCAATGAAAATGACAAGTAATTTCTTCCTTAATTTTATGCTGACTTCTAACTAAGAAAAATAATTTAATTTCTTATCACATTTTTAGTACCTGTTTTCCACTTAATTTGATCTGATGATGTCACCAAGGAAACTGATCTACTTGGATATCTAGGGAATGGCTGCTCTAAAACATTTTCTTACATCTCTTGTCAATATTCAATGAGATTTATAGC
>NW_012151126.1:0-479 GCF_000956105.1 Propithecus coquereli
GTATGTCTGTCTCAACACCACCTCATCTTCCTTGAGTAGCTGTGCACTGGCTCTCAAATAGGTTATCATAAATTGTATAAAATTGTACTATACATTGTAAGTTTATCACTACCGTTAGAACGAAATAGAAAAAAAATTGTGAATGAAATTAAAATGGTAGATCCAAAGGAAAAATATTGTTATAAAATCAAAGGAAACATCTAAAAGTTATCTTTAAAAAAAAGAAAAAGGTTCATTCTAGCAAATATTCAAAAAAAAACTTTGAATAAAAGAAATCTTTCTTATTCTGAAAAAGCACTGCTACCAAAACCTACATCAAAAAATATTTTCATTGGTAAAAATTCACAAAAATTCCTTTTAAAATCAGGAATGAACAAAAGATGTCTACTATCTTTCTATTTAATGTTCCGCGTATCTTGGGCAGTGAAGTGAGACATTTATATAACATAAATGTCTACATAAAAATCACAAAGAATCCA
>NW_012151126.1:12604-14803 GCF_000956105.1 Propithecus coquereli
TGAGGTGAGAGACCCACTGCAACAATTTAGGTGAGGAGCTTCTACTGTTTTACTGCCTTTACTGGTTAACAACAAACCAGCATATCTTCAGAAACTGATTCTACTACAAGGGAGAGATTACACAACCATATTCACACTGCAGAACAAAAATTGAAAAATCAGTGTTCATCATAGCTTTATTTGTATAAAAAATAAAAACGACGAATTGTGATGAAAAGAACTACTATTGAAAAGGCATAGGTGTTATACTCTATTTTGTTTTACTTGGATAATAAGGAAATTTTACGCATTTGAAATCTATTCAAGCATCAGGATTTGGGCAAGGTTGCCAACAGTGGAAACACAGTGACAAATATAGAAGAAAAGGCCTATGGGTAAGGTGACCTTATAAGGCATCCTCCAAAGCAAAACACAGTTTTGCACAGAGAAATGGGGTGCTAGTAATAATTATGCCCAGGAAACAGCTATGAACCAGGAGCGTCTCAGGAAAATCACCACATATGGGCGATCCACCCACTGGTTTCAGAACACGGAGCAGTGCTTTCATTGTGGCCAGCAATGAGACAATCATGTACTGAGAAAACTATGTATTAAGTCCACATAGATGGACCTACCCACGCATCCACTTGATGGGAATGGCAGCAAGGGAGAAAGAAAAACATCAGGCAACAGGATGGGAGCCAGAAATAGGCCAGAGGGAGGAGTTAGAGGATCAAAGACACTAAATTTTTACAGGGTACATATGGACTAGCTCACAGCAAGGTAGAAAGTGCTCAAGGTACCAATCAGGGTCAGATTTAAAAATGGTCTTAAACTTCAAAGCCTTCAGTCTTTTGTAAGAAACAATCAGCAGACATTATATATGTTGGAGTGCAAAGACAGAAGAAAGAGAGGAAACTAACTATGTTAAAATTCACGGACAAACAGACTTATCAACAGTATCAAAATGCCCTTAAAGGAAAAGAGAATGGAAGGACGAGCACACAGAGAGGTATTCATCGATCCAACACACACTGATACAATCCAGTAATGTGGGTACTAGATCAAGGTTTTCAAACTAATAGATGAAAGGTGCAATCAGTCCACAGAAATGCTTTGTTTGACCTGCACAATGCTTTATAAACATTTAAGCCAATAGTTCTTTAAAAAATAGTTATTTAACATAAAAATTGAGATAGCTAGTTTCTCTCAAATAACTGAAAGCTATGCAAACACTGGGCTTACAATTCCGTGAGGCAAAAACCCATGGGACTGAAATTCTCTTTAATATTTATACTTTAAATGGGAAAATTATCACCAAGCCAGCTTTATTAACTATTGGCTAATAGTAGATCTTTGACTCTGCAAGCCACACTAACTTCTTGAAAGCCAGAAAATGAGTGGCTTATATCCAGTTTAATATCATGCTCTTTTGTCCTCTAACCTAAAAGAAGAAAAAAAGGGGGGGGTGCAGGCAGAAAAGGTGATTTCAACTCCTCTTATTCAGTTCTCAGCACCTCTATAAACAAGAATGTGTGATGCTTTCCTAGGTGCTGAATTATACATACCAGTGAAGCAGATCCTGAAATTAGCCAGGGATCCAAAAGAGAGTGCTGAATCTACAGTTGAAACATGACTTGTTCCTGGAGTTGTGACTTCTATCATATTCTACTCCTTAAAGTCTGAGGGCCTGACAAACAAGGATACTGATGAACCTAATCTCAGCATTTTAAGTAAATAAAAGGTAGCATTACTGTGTCGGTGGTGACTATATAAATATAGAAGGAAGACATCTGCAAATCGAAAACAGCAGTGGTCCTATTTTTATATAGGCAAGAAGGTTAGAGTGTTGTACATGGTAGAAAATAAACTGTGAATTTAAATAGGACATGTTCAGACAGGTAGGAAAGAGGGAAAATCATCACTTTAATTCCTTAAAGATCTGAAGGAACATTTAACAGATAACTGTAAGGACATGGACCTTAAACTTCAAAAATAAAGAAAAAAATTTCTCAAAGGCTAGATCATCAGCTTCTCACATAATTTTCACGAGTCAAATTGATTAAATGAAAGTTCCTGGTAGTTCATTTCCTCACCTAGTTCTTATAAAAATGTACCCCAGAGTTTAAAATTTCTCTTCTCTAAATTAGAATTTACCAACCTCAACTCCCAAAACCCTAAGGGCAAGGACTTTCAAACATTTTGTTCATGGAGAATCTC
>NW_012151126.1:19534-21059 GCF_000956105.1 Propithecus coquereli
CCTTTCGAACATTCTTTAGTATTGTTTACAATCTGAATATTCTCATGTGAGGATGAAAGTTTTCCTACACCCACAGGCAGAACAATTGAGTTCAGTAATTACACCCTGTCCAAAAGTGGGAGAATATAGGCTAAATCTGCTTAGCAAACCATTTCATCAAAGATTACAGAAAAATTTCTATCCATGATGTCCAAATTATTGGAAATTCAAAATACTAGAGTCGAAATACATGAGATTTGAAATACTTAAAGTTAGACACTATCAGGCCTTTATTTTCCCTTCCCTTCCTTATCCAGAGAAAGAAGGTTTTTGTGCCTTTAACAATGCACAGTCAACACATATTTATAGGCAGTGTGTGGCGAGCAGCCTCTCTTTACCAAATAACAATAATAACATAAACCCATATGCATGTGAGTATGTGTGCATGTATGTGTCATAGACATTATAAAATTCTGGCAACTGAAGAGTAAAGGAAAATATTCAAGTACATTTTAGGAATTTTTTTGTTATCAAAGTTCCCAATGTTTCTACACATAAACTTTTTCCTACTAAAATTTCATAGTTTAAGAATGCTGAATGCAGTAGCAGTGAGTCAACTAAAAGGCAAACAGCTTTGGGAAAAGTAAATGGAAAATCAATCTCTACACAATATTTAACTTAGCCAAACAGAGAAATGTCTAAGTCCCAGGTGTCACTCACCCTGATCAAAGCTAGGCCATCTTTCTATGTGCAGGATCTCACTGCCCTCTATCGTCTTCCAGCCTTTCTCCCTCATCGGTTATCTCCTTTCTCTATTTCTTTAGTCTATCCCCCTTTGATTGATCTAGTCCCTGTATATAATCTCCATTTTAACAACTCCTTATTCAGGTCCAGCTTCTTCTCCATCTACTCTATCTCCTTTCCTCCGCCCATGCTTACTGAAGCCACAACCAACAGGCTGCCCCACTTGCACAGCAAGCTCACTTCAACACGACCTTGCTCTTGTCCCTTTCTGCAGATACAATTAGTTCCATCACAGTTACTAATGAGCCCTTACTTAATGAATTTATTAAGCATTTTTCATTTCTCATCCTACTATACCTTTTCACAGCAACAAAAACTATTTACAATTCTTCTGCCTTCTTAAAATCCTTCCCCATGCACTTCATGACACAACTATTGTTCTTTTTCCTGCCACCTCTGAGATAACCCTCTTCAATTTTCCTATGAACTCCTCCTTCTCTGCCCACCCCTCAATTAAGGTTTTCATCTTGGTAACTTTCTTCCTTCACCACTTCATAAACTGCAATGTTATATGAACGATCTTCCATATCCCATGGCTTCAGCCGTCAATTCATTCTGATGAAGCATAAATCTATATTTCCACTTCAGATCACTTTTCAAACTACCATGAGCAACAGGGGTCTGGAAATACTTTTATTTATTCTACGTCATTCAGATAGCCGGGATCAGAGTTGAAATAGTAAGCCATGCCTCCTGAGTCCACTTTAGTCCCATGCTTTTTCTAACATAGCTTCTAACACAA
>NW_012151126.1:26302-26703 GCF_000956105.1 Propithecus coquereli
TGACTCCCAAGGTGAAGAGATGTGTGAATTACATATGCTTCACGAGGCCCCAGGCTCAAAACTAGCGTGAGTTAAATACAACTCATATGGCATTTAATGTGTTACACCCTAAATGAAAGGATTTACACAAACATATTACATTTCATACCTCTTCTTTGGTGATATGTTAAAGTTCTTATAATTTCCCTATTTCTCAATTTTAAATATTAAATAAAAGTTGCTGCTGTTTCTATAACACAAACATTTCCATTTGCTAAGCATCTAGATATACCAATGGCTGGACTAAGGGGGTTACATATCTCAAATGTGTAGATCCCTACATGTAGATATCACAGTATCTACTTTATGGCTCAGTAAATAAATGGTTAAAGTTTAAGGTAACTTACTCAGTACAGGAGACA
>NW_012151127.1:0-1679 GCF_000956105.1 Propithecus coquereli
AAAAATCAATAAAGATGTAGCAAATTTGAATAACATGATTTGCAAACTTGACCTAATTAATATATACAGAATAATGCAACCCAAATCAGAATATATAAACATGGCACATCACTAAAATCGACCACATACTTAGCTATAAAGCAACTCAACAGATTTTAAAAATTGAAAATCATTTAGCACATTTATTTTTTTTACCACAATGCAATTAAGATAGAAATCAATAAAGAACTATGAAAACAAGTCCAAATAGCCCATATACCAAGAGTCAATGGTAATGAGAAAATATTTTGAACTGAACGATAAAATACCATAGCAACACCTGTGGGATGAAGCTAAAACAGTACTTAAAGGGACATTAATAGCCATAAACAAGTATATGAAAAAAGAGATGGAAACATCTTGAGCTAAACATCCCTTTTCAAGAAGTTAGAAAAAAGAGAGCAAAATAAGACTAAAGAAAGTAGAAGCACAGAAATAATGTTAAGAACAGAAATTAACATAAAATGGGAAACAAAAGCAGTGGTATGCCAGAGCTAGCTCATACTGGTTTGGGATAGCCAATTGTGCACACCTCTTTCCAGCTCTATGATCAATAACATCAATTGGTAGCTTGAAATTGCTCATGATGGGAAAATTCACATTATGGAAATCAGCAACCAAGCCAGGAGTTTGTTTTGTTATGTTTGGAGCCAATTCACTAGCACACCACCGCATATCACAGATTGAAAAAACTCAAAAGTTGACTTTTTGAAAAAAAAAAAAACTAATAAAATTGACAAACATCTAATGATATTGCACAATAAAAAGAGAGATGTAATCTATATCGGTAATGGAGACTACAGATACTATAGACATCAAAAAGGTAGATGATCTTATAATTTAATGTAAATAAAATAAGAGTAGAGAATATGAACAATAGTCCTATACCATTAAATTACTCGAATCAGTGATAAAGAATCTCCATACACAAATTCCAGGTACATGGCTCCACCAGTATGTTCTTCCAAACTTTGAAGTAATTCCATTCTTACTGCATAAGACCACCATAACTTTTGTACTAATTACAAAATCCCCAAACCTCTGAAACACCAAATTCTTTGGAACTCATTTGGTGAAAAATATGACTTAAAGGGACATGAGACTCTTTATAGTTGTTATTTACATATCACTTAGGTGACTATGCATATGTTTTGCTATAGAAATATTAATGCATTTGGTTATGAGTACTGTCCCAGTTCTTGTTGAGAATGCTGTATAATGTATGTTCCATTGTATCTTTCCAATATCGGAAATAGTCTGTATTCCAAATGTATCTAGCTCCAGAGATTTCAGATAAGTTATGTGGACTTGTCTGAGAACATATCTTTATGGCCTTTGGGTGGAGAAGAATTTTTTTAGCCATAAAGGAAAAGTTTAGTAATACATAAAATAATGTATTACATTTAAAAAATGGGCTACATAAAAATAATGAACTTTTGTTTACCAAACAATACCATAAAGCAAGTAGAAAAGACAAATCACGATGTGGGAGAAGTTTGCAAAACATATAACAAAGAATTAGTACCTAAAATATGTAAAGAACACCTACAAATCAATAAGAAATATACCAGTTAATTTTAAAAATGGTCAAAAGGCTTAAATAGGTACAGCCCCAAGGAGGAAAATGCAAGTGACTAATA
>NW_012151127.1:3201-4526 GCF_000956105.1 Propithecus coquereli
ACAGGACATTTATAGCGCTATTACTAAATGTTTAATGAATTCAAATATGTCACTGTAAGTCACATTTTTCACCAATGAAGAGCACCTTATGTGCTCTTCGAGGTCAAAAGTCAGTAGTCTCTACTGCTGAATGTCACTTGTGCGGCTAAGCAGTCCCTGCTGGTCTGTGGTAGGCTCACGGCACAGACAAGGAAAGTGTTACCAGAGTGGGCCAATGAACTGCAGTAACGTTCCCCAACGTAGCCCCACGGAGGGCTGTGGTTTGGCAATCGGGAAACACTGATTTAAACCACAGAGCGAAAACAACTAGAAAAGAGGAATTCTGAGATGTTGATAAAAAAAAAAAGTTGATGCAGGGTAACAATTGCAAAGGCCATATTCACCTTCTGAAATCTTGAAGGCTCTGGGTAAATAAAAGAATGTGGGTGCCATAGGATGATTTCACATGCGCTGTTTTGACACAAAGAGGGTGTAATCTCCCAGCCGATGTTCGGAGGAGGGAGGAGGCGAAGAGAAGCCAGTGTGAAGAGGTGGAAGACGTGTCGTGCTGGCTGTTGCCATCCAGAGGACATTTCCCGTGGGTGTTCTCTAGTCTGAACGAAGCAGAGCCTCAAACCACTGGCAGGCAGGCCCAGACAGACTCCGTGGCACTGGAAACGTACGTGTTGTTTTTCTGTTGCTGCCCACAGACTTTTATTTATAATCTGTACTGTTTTACAAAGCAGTTATCACAGACACCTACTCAGGGACACAAACAGGAGAAAGATTCCTTTGACTCCAGTGTGGCTCCAGAGAACCTTCTGAACCTCTTTTCTTAGCGCCATGCTGGCTCCCTGACGTCTTCCTCCCACTAACTATAGGTATGCTAGGGGTGCTCTCCCAGACCCTGCCCTTTTTTTCCCTTCTGCATTCTGTTTTCCTAAGTGACTGGATTCACTCTGATAGCTTCAGTTAGCACTTCTATCACAAAGACTCGCAAGACTATGTTTTGGTCCTTAAGAGACACTTTGTGCCAATTTTCTGTTTCCAAGTCCCTAGTGGATGGCTCCACTTGTCTTTCCACCACTCCAGAGAGTCCAAAACTTATTCTGTCTCCAGAACGGCTCCTTTTCCTAAGCTGTTCCTTTTAATCGGTGCTACCACACGTCCCTTGTCTGCCAGTTAGAAACCTTCCAACCCTCTTTCATGAGTCCTGCTCTATATTTATACAGCCAGTTTATTTCACAGACATTCAGCACCTTCACAGTACCAGCCACTGCGCCAGCCCTTGGGAATAAAGACGAATAAAGGTAGGTCTTAGCCTCTGAAAAGCCCAGTCTAGTGGA
>NW_012151127.1:9442-10245 GCF_000956105.1 Propithecus coquereli
CACTGGGCTCTGCTTATCCAACCACATAATGTCCATGGGTGGTAGCATCGAGTCCATAGTTTCCAACAATAATAGCAGATACTATTGATTCTTTATCGTGTTGTCAATACATATGATTTACATTCGTTATCTTATTTAACCCTTTCATCAAACCTATGTGATGAAGCTGTTAACACTTCCTGTGAGTTCCTTTAAATTGCAATGCCTTTCCTGTCCCAGAGACTTGAATATCAATTCTATTCCACGAAGATTGATTGAAAATCAGAGAAAGTATGAATTTTATCAAATAGATCCTTCACAAAACCTTCAGGCAATTGTAACCTCTTTAATATCTACCTGGTTAATAGAAAGATCTGTAGAATTTACAAGATCAATTACAGACTTCATTTTTGCTTATCAAGGTTTATCGAGGTTATGTGAAAAGTTTTAAATGTGACACAGGGGAATAGTGAAATAGAGTTTCAATGTAATCAGGAAGCATAATTTTTTTTTTTTTAAATCTAAGTAGACCTGAATTTTCTGAAAATTTTAAAATAATCTAATAGTGCCAGTATGAGCCCTTAGTTACCTAGACAGGTTTCCATGGAAATCCATAGATCTGTATCAAAGAAATACCTTGAATTTTAACAGTGTAAAAGAGTGTAATCTAAACACTACTGAAGCTTATCATTAAGTAAAGCATTCTTGGTCACAATGGTTGGCCATTTATGCTCATATCTGTTAATAGTTGTGATTGTTTTCCTCAGGAAGACAACCTTTAGATGTAAAATAATTGTAGTAGTGAATATTCTGTCTTTTTCCTC
>NW_012151127.1:12484-12839 GCF_000956105.1 Propithecus coquereli
GATTCACAGGAAGTAAGGGAACAAGTCATGCCGATGTTTAGTGGAAGTGTATTCCGCATGCAGGGACCAGCACGTGGCTCCGAGGTGAGAGCCCGTACCCACAGGAGGCAGCAGCTGCGAGTCCTGGGAAGGGGAGCTGGGCCTCCCATTATTCTGTTCACAGAAGTTCATTCACTGTCCTTGACTCGGTCTCTGGCCCAGAGCCTCCCGTGGTGCAGTACCTAAAATATTTGATACTCAGAGTTGATAATTTTTAAAACCTTCCTTCTCTATACAACAAAACTATTTTTGGTAATGATCATAAAATGAAATAAATGATCCTAATGACTAGAAAAGAAACACAGTGAACATTTTC
>NW_012151128.1:0-407 GCF_000956105.1 Propithecus coquereli
AATCAAACCTAAAGTGCTGACATTTTTAATAAATGTAATCAGATGATGTGAGACTCGGATCCCGGGGCCCTGGACACCATCTCTACTGTCTAGAGTCCTCATGGAGGACGGGGCATGGAGTCCAGAGATGCTCACAAAGGCTGAAGCTCCCTGGTGAAAGGACCTTCCCCCGGCCCCTGGGCTCAGTGGGAACAGCGCAGCTGACTCCCCGGGTCCCTGGCTCCGGAATCTGCTGTCAGCTGTACTTTCTCGGCCTTCCTAGCCGCCAAGCTTCTGGTTCCCAGCAGCCTCCTCTCTCATCCTGAACCTCCGCTGACCCCGGCAAGTGGCCACTTGACCAGGCAGTGGGCTCTCTGTCAGTCTGCCTGTTTGCCTGGTCCCCTCTCAGGGTGTGTGGCTTGTCCTCA
>NW_012151128.1:7115-8335 GCF_000956105.1 Propithecus coquereli
GTGAGCCACCGCGCCCGCCCTCATTTATTTATTTTTGTTGTTGTTATAATTGCCTTTGAGGTCTTAGTCATAAATTCTTTGCTTAGGCTGATATCTAGAAGAGTTTTTCCTACATTTTCTTCTAGAATTTTTATGGTTTCACACCTTACATTTAAATCTTTCATCTACCTTGAACTAATTTTTGTGAGTGGTGAGAAATGGGGGTCCTGTTTCATTCTTCTGCATGTGGCTATCCAATTTCCCCAGCTGCATTTATTGAATAGAGCTTCTTTTCCCCAGTGTATTTTATTGTCTGCTTTGTTGAAGATCAGTTGGTTGTAGGTAGATGGTTTTATATCTGGGTTATCTGTTTTGTTTCATTGTTCTATGTGTCTATCTTTATGCCAATACCATGCTGTTTTGTTTACTATAGCCATGTAGTATAGTTTGAAGTCTGGTGGATGTGATGCCTCCAAATTTGTTCTTTTTGCTTAAGATTGCTTTGGCTCTTAGGGCTCTTTTATGGTTTCAAAGGAAATGTACAATTTTTTTTTCTAGATCTGTGAAATATTGGTATTTTAATGGGGATTGTGTTGAATCTGTAAATCACTTTGGGCAATGTGGACATTTTAAAATGTTCTTTCTACTGATCCATGAACATGATATATTTTTCCATTTGTTTGTGTCATATGCAATTTTTTTCTTCTGTGTTTTGTAGTTCTCCTCTTGTAGACAATGTTTACCTCCTTGCTTCAGTATATTCCTAACTATTTTATTGTCTCTGTAGCTATTGTGAATGTTACTCAGTCTTTCAGTTGGCTCTTGGCTTGACTGTTATAGGTATATAAAAATGTTACAGATTTGTGTACATTGATTTTGTAACTTGAGACTCTGCTGAATTTACTTATCAACTCCAGGAGTCTTTTGGTGTCGTCTTTGGGATTTTCTAGATACAATATCATATCATCAGTGAAAAGTGATAGTTTGACCTCTACTTTCCCAAGTTGGATACCCTTTATTTCTTTCTCTTGTCTGATTGCTCTGGCTAGGAATTCCAGTACTATGTTGAATAGAAGTGGTGACAGTGGGCACCTGACTTCTTCCAGTTCTTAGGGGGAATGATTTCAACTTTTCCCCATTCAGTATGATATTGGATGTGGGTTTGTCATATATGACTTTTATAATTTTGAGATATATTCCTCCTATGGCTAGTTAGTTGAGGGTTTTTATTATGAAAAGAT
>NW_012151128.1:8385-9086 GCF_000956105.1 Propithecus coquereli
GGATGAAGGCTTAAGTTCTCAGGTATTTTCTGGACATGTGTGTGCCTAGGTCTGTGTGTGTGGTGTATTTTTGTTTTGCTTTGTTTTGTTGCCTGAGAAATTTCTGTAGGTGCCAGAGTTACAACTTTGGCAACCCCATCAAAGTCAGGGGCGCCCAAGGCAGAGACGGCTCAGGCCCTGGGCTCTGGTTCTGGCTGATTCCACGGGAGCCACGTTTGCAGTAAGAATTCTTGAGCGAGATCTTCGCACCTACTGCTGCTCTCGCGCTGCAAGACAAGCAGATCCAGCCGGACCCCTGCGGACTCCAGGGCTGCTCAGGAGAGATCTTCCTCGACACGTGGATGACCCCAGGGTCAGGGGTGTCTGCCGCATCAACCCACAGTCCGTCTTGTCCACACGCTCGGCCAGAATCTAAGACCAGTCTAGCGGCGCCCCCGTGTGGTCACAGAGCTGAGGACAGAGGACCTGGCTCCCCTTTGTCCTCACCCAGGACCTCCCCAGCCTCTCCCTCTGTCCCAGCCACTGGACAGGGCTCTGTTCACAAGGGGCCTCCTGGCCTCAGGCCAGGCCCTGAGTGCATACAGTTTTCCAAAATCTATGGGATACCGACGTCTCCTCCCACCACTGGGTGACTCTGGACTTTGTCCCCAGGGCAGAGAGGCCTCCAGGCCAAAACAGCAGGGTCAGGTCTCAGGTTGACC
>NW_012151128.1:12416-13057 GCF_000956105.1 Propithecus coquereli
TTGAGGGTTTTTATTATGAAAAGATGCTAGAGTTTTTGAAATGCTTTTTCTGTATCTATTCAGATGATCACATGGTATTTGTGTTTGCTTCTGTTTATGTGGTGAATCACATTTATTGATTTATGTATGTTGAACCATCTTTACATCCCTAGGATGAAGCTCACTTGGTCATGGTAGATTTTTGTTTTCTGATGTGCTTGTGAATTTGGTTTGCTAGTATTTTATTGAAGATTTTTGCATCTATATTCATGAGGGATATTGGTCTGTAGTTTTCTTTTTTTGTTGTGTCTTCTCGTGGCTTTGGTACCAAGGTGATTCTGGCTTCATAGAATGAGTTGGGGAGGATTCCCTCCTTCTCAATGTTGTGCAATAATTTCTGCATTATGGGTACCGGCTCTTCTTTGTAGATCTGGTAGAATTTGCCTGTGAATCCATCTGGTCCAGGGGTTTTTTGTTATTTTAAGTTTTTCTTACTGCTTCCATCTCACTCCTTGTTACTGGTCTGTTCAGGAGTTGTATTTCTTTCTGGTTCAACTTGGGAGGTTGTGTGTTTCCAGGAATTTGTCCATTTTGTCTACATTTTGTAGTTTATGTGCAGAGAATTTCATAGTATTCACAGATGATATTTTGTATTTGTGTGC
>NW_012151129.1:0-529 GCF_000956105.1 Propithecus coquereli
AATGTTATAATCACAATCTTGTATTATCTTTTATAAAGTTTTCCTTCTTTGTATATGTTTCAAGCTCCAAAAATATTTGATTTGCTCTTAGATATAGAACAGGAAATTATAAAAAGGGACCTGGAATGTTTGAAAATAGAGAAGATAGAACTTCAGAGACTCTTACGGAACAAAAACAAAATAAAAGAATAAACTCTCAATGTGGAATTCTGTACCAGTAAAAGTATCATTAAAAATGATGGCAATGAGGTGAAGGTTTTGCATCCTGATTTTGGTGGTTGTTACATGAATCAGTATATGTTTTAAAACTCATGGACATATATACCAAAGAAAAAATAGCCAATTTTATATGATGACAATTTTGAAATTTTACTTTAAGAAAATACAATGCAAAGTAGAAAAAAGAAAATTATACCAAAACAGGTTTTTTCCAGACATACAATGCTCAATGTATTCATCATTGGTATATCTGCATTACAAGAAATAATAAAGGTAGGCATCGAGGCAGAAGAAAAAAAGGATACTCGAT
>NW_012151129.1:1914-2455 GCF_000956105.1 Propithecus coquereli
AAGCTAGAAAGGTAGCAGAGCATTGAAAAGTAAAGTACTTTCTTTTACTCTGAGGGAATTTTCTAGTTTTAGGAAACTTAAAATTTGATTTTGAAGATCTCTCAGGCAGGAAAGGATAGAAATCAAAGCCCAGTAGCTTTTAAGTTAGGGAATCAAGCAAGAGACTCTTCCAAAATGTACTTGAGACTTTAAAGTGGTATGCCCTGAGGGTAAAGATGTCTTCAGCTCATTTCAAGGGGAGGTAGGAAAATAAAAAAAGAAAAAGTTGCTTTGGCATAGATATTAAAGGAGACAAAAGTAGACACATTTCAGATATTAGAATATATAAACTAAATTTAAAATGTCTATGCTTACTGTGTTTTAAAACATAGATTGACAATATCTAAAGACAGAGATAAATTTTCCATGAAGTTAAAGCCTAAACTTCAGTTTTCCTTATTTATACTGGTTCCCTCAAAGTCTCTGCACCTATTTTTTTTTTGTTGTTTTGGTTTTGCTTTTTATTTCTTCTGTAACTCATTGGTTGTTTGAAAGTATGTTG
>NW_012151129.1:5317-5970 GCF_000956105.1 Propithecus coquereli
AGTGCTTAAACTAGTGGGAGAAAGGTAGCCTTGAAAGAAAGGGGTACACAGGGGTTCCAGGGTGCAACAATAGTGTATTCCTACACACAGAAGGTGCTTTCCCAGGCGCTCTTTTATAATTATTTTAAAACACAAACATGCGAATGTGTTTGTGTGCTTGTGTACATGCATGAAAGATCATATTCATAGAAAAGTGCTCACACATACACACACAAACACACAATGGCCACACCATTATGTACCCACCACAATGGTTAAAATGTAAGATGTGGGGGAGGATGAGAATGTGGGTGAAAATATTGCTCCAGTCATGTTTTTCTTTTTGCATAGCAAATTATCTCAGAACTTATCAGCTTAAAATAACAACTAAAATCTAGTATCTCTCATAAGCAATGACACAAAACTACTCAACAAAATGTTAGGAAATTAAAATCTCACTAAGACTGAGTGAGATTTTTTACAGGTATGCAAGGCTGGTTCAATGTTAGAAATCAACCAATGAAATTTATCTAACCTACATTTTCAACAAGGCAAAGAAGAAATATCATTTTAATGCAGAAAAGCTTTTAACAATATCTAGCACCCCTTTATGATAAATCTTTCTTAGAATATTAAGGCTAAAAGGGAAAATTTTCAACTTAATAAAGAAAATC
>NW_012151129.1:7285-7833 GCF_000956105.1 Propithecus coquereli
CTGCCACAAGGTTCATCATCAATAGAATGGATACTATAATTCTTATTTATTAAAGAAAAAATATATTATGCTACTGCAAAGCAGATGAATGTTACAGACACAATATTGATCTAAGTAAGCCAGACACAAAAAAACCCACATAAAATGTGGTGCCACTTATACAAATAAATTTCAAAAACAGACAAAAATTTTGTATGGTAAAATAATTCAAAATAATGGTTATTTTTATTGGAGGTTAATGACTGGCAATTGGGGGGCAAGAAAGATGTCCCATGTACTATAATATTCTATATCTTGATTGCAGTGATGGCTACATGAATGTGCTCACTTTGTAAAACTTTTTGAACTATATACTTAATATCTGTACCCTTTTAGTATGTATGCTATTTTTAACAAAACATTGTACAATAAAAAGGAAACAATTTTAAAAAATGTTTTTATGTAAAGTCTAAAACAGTCAGTATCAAGCCAAATTGCTTAAACATGTATCCATAGTTGGTAAATATATATAAAAAAAACCAAGGTTGTGATGATTTCAAAGCTCAGAA
>NW_012151130.1:0-1331 GCF_000956105.1 Propithecus coquereli
AAAAAATAAATAAAGTACCATATTTGTCTTTTCATGGAAACTTGGAGTAGAGATGTCAACATGTGACGAGTGATGGGTTTGTCATATCTAGTGGTATGAACACTGCCATCAAGTCAAAATGAAATCAAAATGAGCCGTCAGTCAGAGAGGGCAGAATTCACACTTTAAGACATCAGAATAAAAATGAGTTTGAAGATAAAACACCAGACTTCAAAGACATTTCAGCTTTTAGTGGGCAGTTGAATTATGGACCCAGACTCTCCCTGGGGGCTCTGGCTGCTTCTCCTCTGTAGTTCGGGAGTGGGCAGTTTGAAAAGCTCAGGTCAAGATAATGGTTCCCAAACCCCGCTGTGCTTCAGAACTGCCTGAGATGATTATTAAACTACAGAGGCCTGGTTCTACCCCTGGAGCCTCTGATTTAGGCCGGCATTAGCTCGGGGTCTGGGAACATTTTTATGTTGAGCCACGTGAACCTGCCGCACTGCTAGGTTTGAGGACCACTGTGCCCCCTGGCACTCCTCACTCCCCCGACTGCCCAAGTAGTTTAAGTAGCTACATGAGGAGTTTTCATCTGAGACCCAGGAGATGGTCCTAAGGTCCCAGAAGGCCCCCAGCGAGCTAAGAAAGAGAGGGCAGCTCTAACCTCGGAGCGTCAGTCAGTTGAAGAATTGCATTAGTGAGGTTCTCCAGAGAAGCATAACAGTAGGGTCCCTTTACGTATACGATTTATTATGAAGAATTGGTTCATGCAATTATGGAGAAGTTCACAATCTACCATCTGCAAACTGGAGACCCTGGAAAGCCAGTGGTGGAATTCAGCCCTAGTCTGAAGGCCTGACAACCAGGGGCGCCGATGGTGTAAAACCCAATCTGAGAACAGAAGAAAATGAGATAAGATGTCTCAGGTCAATCTGTGAGGCAGGAAGAAAAGGGGCAAATTCCTTCTCCTCCTGCCTTTTGTTCAATTCAGGTTCTCAATGGATTGGACGATGTCCACCCACATGGGGGGCGGAGATTTACTGTACTGCAGGGGTCCCCAGCCTACGGTGAGTTGTATAATTATTTCATTATATATGACAATGTAATAATAATAGAAATAAAGTATACAATAAATGTAACTCACTTGAATCATCCCGAAACCATCCCCCCTCCTGGTCCACGGAAAAATTGTCTTCTATGAAAATGGTCTCTGGGTACCAAAAAGGTTGCTGCTTGACTGAGTCCACAGATACAAACACTAACCTCATCTGAAGACACCCTCACAGATGCATCCGGAAATAATGTTTGATCTGGGCACTTCCTGGCCAGTCAGGATGACACATAAAGTTAAA
>NW_012151130.1:2917-6341 GCF_000956105.1 Propithecus coquereli
ATGGATTTGACTATTGCAGGCACCTCATACAAGTGGAATCGTAGAGTATTTGTCCTTAGTATAATGTCTTTAAAGCTCATCCATGTACTAGCACGTGTCAAAATGTCCTCCCTTTCCAGGGCAGAATAATATTCCATTGTATGTATAGAACACATTTAGTCCATCCATTCGTCCATCAGTGGACTTGAGTTGTTTCCACCTCTCGGCTACTGCAAATAATGAACAGGGGTGTGTAAATATCCAAGTTCCTACTTTCAACTATATTTGAAGTACATTTGCTAGATCATGTTGCAAGTAATCTCCCCTTTGCTGCTACATCTTTATTTCTCTCACTTAGGATTCAATGTCCAGGGAAAAGTATAGCTGACATTTTTGGTGCCCTTGGCCAGTCTTCCTCAGCCCATCTGTCATTCTGCCTGCAGTTGGGTGCGCAGCTTCCAGGCATGCCGACTCTCCCCTGTAAAGCACCCACTGCTTCTCTGGCCAAACCCTGAGGAACTCAGTCCTCAGCCCATAGCCTGGAAGCTATGGGAGAGTTAACACCCTCCAGGGACTATACTCAGCCAGTGCTGAGTTTACATATCATATAATTCACTCATTTAAAGTATAAAATTCAATGATTTTTACTATATTCACAGGTGTGTACAACCATCACCACAGTCAATTTTAGTACATTTTAATCGTCCCCAAAACAAACCTGTACCCTTTAGCTATCACCCTCCTACTCCCCCAATCCTCTCATCCCTAGCCAGCCACCAATCTACTTCCTGTCTCTATAGATTTCTCTGTTCTGGACACTTCGAAGGCATGGGATCATACAATATGCGGTTTCATGTGTCTGACTTCTTTCAATGAGCATGTTGTTTTCAAGATTCATCCATGTTCTAGCATGTATCAGAACTTCATCCCTTTTTACAGCTGAATAATGTTCCATTGTATGGATTTACCACATTTTACTTAACTGTTCATCAGTTGATGTACCTTTGGGCTGTTTCCATCTTTTGGCTATTAAGAATAGCGCTGTTATAAATATTCATATACAAATTGTTGTGTGGACATACGTTTTCATTTCTCGTGGGCATATGACTAGGAGTGGAATTGCTCTAGCCTTCCACGTTTAAGAGACAGCTATGAGATTCATTCTATACATCATCTTAGCTAAAAGGCCAAGAAGTGACGTATGAGATTCATTCTGTATTGCCTTTAAGATGGTGCCCAGCAGGGTGGAGCCCAGTGCCCACGCTGTAAGCAGCTCAGCAACACGGCCTTAACTGTTGCTTCTTCATTCTGCACCTTACTCCCCGACTCCAGCAGCCTTGCCTCCTGGGATCACTTCCAAAACAAAACTCCTGACACCCAAGTCCTTGTCTTCCAGCTCTGGTTTCAGGCAACCCAAATGAAGATATGAAAGTCCATGATTGTTCAAGCCTGTTCACATACCTGCTGTCTAGGTGTCAAGGAACATGTGGCCTCTTCATCTTCTATAAAGGGAGAGAGGGCCCACTGCCCAAGGTGTTCCGATGTAAAGTAGGAAAAACCAAATTAACAACCACCACCAAAAAAAAGATCAAAATCCAAGGGAAAAAAATCAAAAGGTGATTCCAGTGTGTGGAGGAAGAGGACGTTAGGTGCATATTATGCTAACAGGGACCCTGCATGCATCATCCTGTTTAATTCCCACAACAGCCCAGAGAGGTGGGTCATTCGCCTGGGGTTGTCCAGGACATGGAGGAGCCCAGATCAGCAGCCAGATTCCTCCGGTTCCAGAGGTTGGAACCTCTTTCCCTTCTCCCCACTCGCCCTCCCTACAGTGCTCCTCACAGCAAAATGGTAATTCCCTAATTGCATTGAAGTGAGAGTATCTTTTTGGCTCCAAATCCTACTGCAAATGAAGCCAGATGCTGTTTTTCAGTCCTGTGAACTTCCCATTCCTGGCAGGTGGATGGCTCTCCTTTTCCCTGGATAGAATGTAATTTCCATTTGCTTTTCAGCAATCTTGTTGATTGAACACGCTTCTACATTTTATCCTTAACGCATTGCCTCCAGTGTAGTCCTATGGGGCAGGAATCGTCCCTGTCGGAGAGGAATGTCCAAGACAGGGCAGCATTTCTTGTGGAATGAGCTGCTTTAGCTTATTTCTTAGTTAAAATTGAGCATGCCTCAGTGACTAACAGCAAAAAAATCACCCCCATCTGCTTGTGGCTGCTCCTGGTGGCTGCCAGTGACAAAGTCACTGGAGTTACAGAATTTACAACGAATCACTCACTTCATTAAAGGCCCTTAAGATGTACGATAACAGAAAAGAAAAAAACAAACCTCACCTTCCAACTAGGTCATAGTAACAATGAAAAAAATAATGAGGGCAGTATTTGAAGGAGAGAATAACAGCTTGGGGCAGAACACCTGGGTCTGAGTCCAGGCTCTGTCACTTTTGAGCTGTGTGAGTTGGAGCAAATCACTTAATCTTTCTGAACCTCAATGTCCTCATCTACAAAATAAGGTTTTTGTGAAGATCAAATGAAATTATATTTGTGAAAGTTTTACACAAATATTAGCTCTGTTACTATTATTCTTACAAATGCAGATTATAATATATATTGCTACTTTCTTGCAAAGCAGATAATATCTTGAGTGATGGACCAATCATTAATAGTATCTGTGCCAAGAAATTATTTAAAAGTCTAAGCCTGGGGTTAGAGATGCCCAATTTATAAACAGGAAGAAGAAAGGGAACTCATTAAAACCATGTATGTGTGTCGGAAAGAGACTAAATGCTTTAAAGCAGTGGTTCTCAAAGTGTGGGCTTAGGAATAGCAGTAGTGACATCACCTGAGAACTTGTTCAGATTTCGGAGTCTCAGGCCTCACCCAGACCTGTTGAATTAGAAACTTTGGAGGCAGGGCCCTCTAATCTGTACTTTAACAAGCTCTTCAGGTGGCTTAGGTTTGAAAAATACTGCTATGAATACATAACCTCAGTCCTTACAGCAAAGCTGATAGGCATGCCTTATTATTCCCATTTTATAGTCAAGAAAACTGAGGCTCAGGAGAGAAAAAGAGCTCACCCAAAGTTTCAGCAACTCATCTGACTACTGTTTGCACCTCCCACAACAGTGCAGATGATCTTTCAGAGGCATTATACGTCTGAGACGGTCTTTCCAGCGGATGACTCAGTAAGCTGGCACGAACTTCCAGACTAGCCAGCAGAGTGACCACAGTGGATCAGGAAGATGTGTCACTAAGAACACAAAAGCAGCAGGGATTATGTGTTAGGTCACAGTGACTCACGGAAGCCCAAGGTCCCCCACTCTAACCAGGAGTGTTGCCCACTAGCCTTCGTACACCTTGCTGATCTTTTCCCAACTGGCTCTTTGACCCACTGCACAACCATCTCCGTGCTGTCCCGCCCCACCCCAGTCCCACCC
>NW_012151130.1:11779-13246 GCF_000956105.1 Propithecus coquereli
GAAAAGTCAGAAAGACAACCATAGATGGGTCCTCCCCCGCTAAATATGCAAATAAATCAACTGAGGGAGTTAATATGGTAAAACTGGGTTTGGTCGAAAAATGGAGGGCTGGTATCAGATTCTATTTCGGGTTCTGATGGTTCCGTTCAGCATGACCCACTGGAACGGAAGCTCCATAAGAGCTGGGAATTTATTTTAGTTATCACTGTGTCCCCAGTGTCTGGTACACAGTGGGCACTCAAGGAATACTATTGATACAGAATGAATGGACCTGGACAGGTTGAATACCCTTATCCAAAATGCTTGGGGCCAGAAGTGTTTTGGATTGCAGATGTTTGGGATTTGGGAATATTTGTATTAAATTAATACTTGCCAGTTGAGCATCCCTAATCTGAAAATCTGAAATTCACGATGTTCCAATGAGCATTTCCTTTGAGTGTCATGTTGGTGCTCAAAAAGTTCTGGAGTTTGGAGCATTTTGGATTTTGGATTTTCAAATTTGGGATGTTCAATCTGTACTACTTGAGATTCTGATTGTTAAGTTTAAGACAACTTTATCCATTTCGGTGAATTTGTTAGTCTGTGTTTAAGAAACTATCGGAAAAGCAATAAAAATCCTAACACGAACTTGCCATTTGTTGCCATCGAGCGTTTGAAACAATGTCTGCAATATCACCTTTCCTTACCACATTCTATCCATAAATGAGAGTGTTGCCAATAAGAGAAGAATCCTTCTGGCACATAATGGAGAGGACAGAACGTGACGGAACACAGTTCACAATCACAAAAGCATTTAATTGTCACCAGCTGTAAACCTGCACAGAAGGAATTATTATTCAGTAATCATTCCTTGCTGCTCAGAGGCTCCTGGGTTAAAATGTACACGGTTGAGGAATAACAAATTATCAAGTATTGGAGTTTGTGTTCATTCACGTCATCTCTGCCTAGTCCAAGTGCTCCGAGGGAAGTCATACACTCTATGAAAGAAAAACCTAGCAAGTAAGTGGTGACTCGGACAGACGCGTTGAAATATTTGTTTTGCTTGTTTGTTCCTACTTCAAGCCACATAAGGAAGCTCCGTGTTCAATCACCCTAAGTCATTCTTGTACCACTAGATGGAAGACTTGGCTTCTCTCAACTCTTTCCATATTTGCATACTGTCAGCTGTGGTTTTAGTTTCTCGCCAAAAGATCTCCTAAACTAGGTGGGGAAAAATCTTACTCTACCCCAGAAAGCACCAACTTGGGAGAATTCTTCTTGTCAAGCTGTGATGGTTCTGCATGAAAGATGACTGCTGCCAGCCATGCACGGCAAGCCACGTAGTGGATGGATTCAGAGCAGGGCTGTGGGTTAGGCTGCTGGGGTTCAAATCTCAGCTCTGCTAGTTACTGGGTATGTGACCTTGGATATGTTGGGTAACCTCTTTGTGCCTCAGTTTCCTCATAGGTTAAATGGGGAAAATATTAA
>NW_012151130.1:18782-20675 GCF_000956105.1 Propithecus coquereli
CTCTTGCTCAGGCTGGTTTCGAACTCCTGAGCTCAAACAATCCGCCTGCCTCGGCCTCCCAGAGAGCTAGGATTACAGGCGTGAGCCACCGCGCCCGTTCTAGAGCCCTGACTTTGATTCCAGCCTCCTGCCTCTGAGTCACCCACTGGTCTAGGTGACACTTCTCCAAAGAGTCTTCAGCTTACTCCTCCTCAAAGGCAAGGGAGACAGAGGAGGATTCTGGAAAAGTCTGTGTTCAGTGTACCATTCCCTGTTCTTTTCCTGCCCCTTCTGCATGAACACAATAGACTCTAAAATAATTACTAATTCCCATGACAGACTGGCTACCCCCACCCCAGGGGTTCTCCCTTCCTTAATCCCCTTCCATTTAGTTATATGATGGGGACTTCTCAGGTGCCAACAGTCCTTGCTAGGGCCAGTGTTAGTTACACTGCTCGGTAATTGGTAATTGCCCACTCCAGGTGCATTGCCCCTCCTGCACGCCCTGCAGGCTAAGATGTAGGCAATTGAGGCACTTGTGCCCAGCGAAACTGTAAATCAACTGACTTCCAATTAATCATTTCTCCCTGTACCCACAAGGAACAACAATAATAACTTCAGGAAGAAAGTAAAGCCACAACCTGAAAGCAAAGGAACACATGGTCCCTGTCTGATCTGCTGACAGCTAAGAGCAGTCGCTGTGCACACAGGAGATGGCCACATTGCCACCAAGGCTCATTCGGTTTTTGCTCATCATCCCTGTGACTCTGCTGGGGGATTGCACTATCGGCAGCTCTGCCCTCCAACACTCTCCATCCTTCCATCAAAGCCTCAGGGAAGTAGAAAGACGCTCATCTTTCTAAAGTGTTCAAGGACCTCTGCCTTAGATAAAGATGGCTGTGAGGAAAACAATCGTTTCATTCTACTGTGTTCCACTTGAATTACTATTCTTAAGCAATAAACAACCATGGTTTGAGATGCTTATAGTGTTACAGGGAGAAGTTGACCGATCTTCCCCAATGTGCCCTGGTGTTCATTTCTCCCCTTGCTTCTTCCTTTTTTGCCTCCTTGGACTGGAGAGGCCTCCGTGAGTGGCAAAATTTCTGACCAGATATACTGTCAAACTGGTGCAGTCTCCTGAAGCACCAACAACATTGGTGCAGGAGATTGTAAACAAATCAGCCAAGCGCACGCTCCACTGACGGCCAGTCAATAAATAGCTTACACTTGTTAAAATATAAAGGCCCGTTCCTGTCATCAAGCATCTCAATCTCAAAAAATGGTAGCCCTACTCAGTCTATGTGCTACGCTCTAAGATAGTATATACTTTACAAAAGTTTTCTTTAAAAAAAATTTTCTTGGGGAATTAACATGTTCCCTTTCTTAGTGGCTTTAGCTCATGAAGTTGTTTTGTGAACTTCGTGAAGTTGTCAATAAGAGAAAACGATGAAAAGCTGGGAGACGGTTCGTGCCCTTATGTACTTTAGCATCCTCAAGGCAGACCTAATAAATATTCAGCAAGTGGTGAGTTGGTCCATCCCCACGTGCGTCCTTTGCATAGCCTCGCCAGCTACTCTTTCATAAGCAGTTTCACTTGGTAATTTACAAACGTACTGGCTGCACTCTGCAACTGCCAGTATTGCAGTAATTAGCTTAGGATGCAAAATGATTTCTAAATTAAGCTTCTGGACTTGTAAAATCAAGACAGCCTGATAATCAACAACGTAGTCCTGGTAGCCAATGATTAACGGGATAAATAACAGGGACAAGTCTTTTAACTATCCTACGTGGGGATGATGCCTGAGGAGCAAATTAGATGTCTATACAGTACGCAGGTGAAATACAGTATAGGTCAGCAATGGAACGTAAGTAAGAGGGTCAGTGCTCAATTATTTAAACTCGTTCTCTTTCTCC
>NW_012151130.1:22078-23119 GCF_000956105.1 Propithecus coquereli
CCCTCGCCTCCCCGGGCGCACCCGCCCTCACGTACACAGCGGAGCGGCCGTTCGCCCGGGCGTGAGCAGAAGGGAAAGAAGAAAAGGAGAGTCCAGATGGGCAGAGTTCCCCGAGAAACACGCCCGGGAGTAACTGGGGAGTGGCGGCGGCTGCGCTGCGCGCTGTCCGAGTTGTTGGAGAGCCAGGCCGGGCGCGTGCGGGGGGTGTGTGTTTGTGCTTCCCAGCGGGCTGGGGCTCCGCTGGAACCTTGGGTCCCTGCCTACTGTAGCCCGTGTCTACTGGGCACGGAGAGACTTTGCTGTTCTGGGTGAGGGGAGAGAGAGGGAGAGAGAGAGAAGGCAACAAACTGTTGAAAGCTTGCAGTGGGGGAGGAGGGATTAAGACAGGGCAAGCAAGTGGCACAAGGGCAGAGGGAGTCATTTAAAATAGACCCTGTCAACACGAGACTAGACGTGTCACCCTGTTGATGAGGACAGAGGCCTTATTTAAGAAAAATACTGTAATGGCTAAAGGTGTCGAAGTTTAGGTAATTTCCAATGAACGTAGGCATTCTTAACTGAGGAGGGGGCGCGTCTGGGGTTTGTGGGGGATTGATAAATGGAAGGGCTTCAGGGGTCTCTGAACCTTGTAAAACCAGGTGAAGTTGTGCCTTCCCCCCACTCCCCCCCGTGAGAGAATTATAGCTTTCACCTGATTCTCAAAAGATCGGAGAACCACCCCTTCCCACTGTCCTCTGTCTCCAAAAAAAAAAAAAAAAAAAAAGTTTAGAAAGCTGGAACTAAAGGAACTCCAGGTCCTCCAGTTTGAGTAGCAGCAGTTTTCTCTCTTAGGTTGCCAGACACCCTGACTCTTCTGCCTCTTGTTTATGGGTGCAAAAAGGTCCTTCCAAGCCAGAGCTGTGGCTAGGGCTCCTCAGCTCCCTCCTCTCTTAGGCTGAGGAGCTGCACAGGGGGACAGTGCCACGGAGTGCACTCTGCCTCCAGCCAGCGATGTGGCACATGTAAGGGCACTGGGGTAAACTAGGGTAAACATCTTACGGA
>NW_012151130.1:29198-30596 GCF_000956105.1 Propithecus coquereli
AAAAACTAATATGTAGTAAATGCTCCACTATGCCAGACATTTAGGAGCTTTCACATTTTATATACTTTCATTCCAGAGGCACCCCATAAAGTACAAGATATTTATCCCCATTTAGAGACAGGACTGAAGAGCTTAGCATGGCTTCAGATTCTGACAGTTCTGCAGAAAACATTCTTGAGAGCCAAGTGGAAACTTTTTATTTGGTACTTATGAAGCCTGGATTTATATTAGGAGAGGAAAGAATGATGCCATGAAGGGAAACACTGAAACATTTCTTGGTACTTGGTAACATAGAATTATTGAGGTTTCACTGTCCTCATCTGTCTCTCAGAATTTCCATGACAGACTCTTCATTTCAGGTCTTGTTTTCTACCAAACTGTGAAACCTCATGCTAGACTTTAACCTAAGTCCTGAACATTTCAGTGTTGGCACAGTATTAACAATCAAATCTAGTTGAAATTGCTATAACTGCGTTCAAAAAAAACTTTTTATTAAATTATACAAAGGGGAAAATGGTTTCTGGAAATAGATTTCTATCAAGAATGGAATGAAGGGGAATGATTTGATTAATTGTCAGCACAAGATAAGAATTAAGAGCAAGTCCACAGAGTAAGATTAACATAAGGGCAGTTCATCTTTAATGGCTTCGCTTGCTGTCTCTCCCCCCTACACCCCCCAATATCTATACATTTCTATTTTTGGTTTTTTGAGAAATACGAGATCCATCTCTCTTGTCCAGGGTGACTCCAATAGGTAATGAGGAAATAAATAAAGAGGGTATAGATATGAAACATGAAGATGTGTTATAAATCAGATCCAACCTGGATAAACTTGTTCAAGTTTGAGGACTGGGGTAAGAGGGAGTCCAGTTGACAGCTGACTTCTACAGCAAAATTCTGTTATAGAGATTATCTAACTCTTATAACCATCAGTTATTCTGTTGGTAAGACCATGACTCTTAGAGTGATATTGTAGTAGCTCATGTATAGTTGTACACAAAGTCTATGATGTACAGATTTTTCTATACTTGAAACACTATGATTAATAAGGAGCACCCATATAGTGCTTACTGTTAGACATTGTTCTAAGCACTTTTCATTAACTTACTTGATCCTCAACAGCAATTCTGAAGAGGTAAGCATTGTTGTTCCCATTTTACGGATGAGGAAACTGAGGCACAGAGGTTTAGTAACCTGTCCACAGTCACAGAGTTAGAAGATGGAGCTGGGATTCAAACCCAGGCAGTATGGGTCCAGAGGCCATGCTGTTAAGCCGTGTGTTCTGCCTCTCTCAATTCTCTTGAAGTTTTGTCACACATGGGCTATACCATTAACTTGATTGTGGAGGTATTGAAGGATGAACAGTTGTTCAACTCAGTAACACTTATGTGCTTCCGA
>NW_012151130.1:36570-37783 GCF_000956105.1 Propithecus coquereli
TGGCTACTGTATAGAAGAGTTCAGCTTTAGAGTATTCTTAGGGAGTGAAATTGGATCATACTTCTAAAAATTTTCATTGTAAAATAAAACATAGATATAGGAAACTACACAAAACAAATGCATGGTTTGATGAGTTATCATAAGGCCAACATTCCTATAACCACTACCCAGGCTAAGTAGTAGAACTTGGCCAGCCCTTCCTGTATCTTATCCCTCCAGCCAAAGTAATCACTATTGTGACTTTTAGGTTCATCATGTCCTTACATTTCTTTTTAGTTTAGTTTTATCACCCAAGTGATAATCCCTAGACACTATAGTTTAATCTTGTACATTTAAAAATAATTGGAAATTTCCTTAAATCTGTTTTAATTAATAACTTCCACTTCCATCTCTCTTTTCCCTTTATCTGGGGGAGTACCTGAGTTTTGGGGTCCTGTAGAGCTTCCCACAGCAAGAATGTTGCTGATTGCGTGCTCCCAGTGTATTTCACATATTCCCATGTATTTTCTGCAGATTGGCAGCTTAATCCAGAGGTTTGATTGAGCATAGGAGAATGTGGGTCATAGTTTTTAAGATGCCTTTATAATTTCACATGCTTGTTAGTTATGTGTCTATTGTTAATGTGGAAAGAACACCAGTGGAATATTTTCCATCCAATCACATGTCCAAAATTGAGAGCAGTTAATATAATTAAAATGGTCAATGTCAAATTTTACGGTATTCAATATGCAACATGGAAACATCTACTGCATGCTACTTGTGGAAAGACAGCTTTTCAGAGTACTTTCTAAGATGTTCATTAGACTGCTACGTAAATTTGTTTTTACCAAGTACTTCTGTAGGCAAAAGATGTGTTTATGTGTGTGGGTATATGTCTGTTGGGGGTGGTGGAAAGAATTGCTAATCGAATTGTTATATAGCCATTTACTTGTCTGTACTTCACCCACGTGACTATATGCACTGTCCTTTTTGAGCTGGCCTTTTAATTTCCAACACAAGGTTAAAAAAAAAATTGGGTTTTAGAGTTATTTTTGTGCACCGGAACATCTCAGGGCAGAGAGAATAGGCACTGAGAGGTGAATTGGGTGTGTTCCTGTTTGAAGAAGTAGACGGTCAACAACTCTGGGACCTGCTGTGTACAGAACCGTACGCCAGCTACTGACGTGGAGGAGTAGGATTTTCATAAGAATTAGAGCGCCGGTTCACTCTTATC
>NW_012151130.1:39177-40617 GCF_000956105.1 Propithecus coquereli
TTTTTTTTTTTTAATATGATCAGGAAATAAATACTAGGAGACCTTTGCATCTGATCTTATAGGGACCATAATGAAGGGTGAAATAATGTTACCCTCTCCCCAGTGATGCATGATGGTGGTGGGAGTATAGATAGCTGTGTTCATAAATGTGCCAGAGAGGAAGACATGTTGGAAACCCCAAGTCAGAATGCCGAAGTTCCTAATACTGTTGGAGGACAGTGCTGAGAAGGAGGGAAAAAAGCCCTAAGGGGTGGGTAGTTGTGATTTATTAAAAGCTCGCTTACAATCCTTTGAGCTAGCTAGAGAGCCCTAGGATTACTTTGAGTTTATAGGACTGCATGCTTTTGCATGCACAAATCCTATTTGTGCAAATTTGACCTTTAAAATGATTTCCATTCCTGACTTCCTTCCATCTCCTCCCTTTCTCCCCTTTCAAGCTGGCCGTTTGTGTGAAATTCTAGGTTTATATGGATGATGTTAAGGCCATAAGACCTCTATTTATGGCTGGCTACCATTCAGTCACACACCTAATAATTTATTGAGCACATATTATCTACTAGGCGTCATACTAGTTACTGGGAATAATCGTACTACCTAACATTTATTGAGAACTTCCTTTGTGTATGGCCCGGAGTTAGGCACTTCACGAAGACATTTTTTCTCATTTTATTTTCACAACCAAATGAGGATGGACTATTGGTGTGGCTCAGAGAGGTTAGTCATTGCCTATACCACACAACTAAGTGACTGGGTTAGTGTTTGAGTGTAGGTCTTGGTCACTGATTCATTTTGTTCCTCTCATCACATGGATTTTTGTGACATTTCATAAAAAAAAGGTTTTTGAAAGGTAATCTCTCAACGGATATATATATTTTTAAAAGCAAATACCCTCTGCCCCCAATCACTCATAATGAAACATGGAAAATCTATCTGTAAGAACACAGTCTTTAATTTCCTGGTGGTATAAGATGATGTTATAAAACTAGTGCAGTCAAGCCTTGTAAACATAGGATTGAGGAGATTTCAAAGATACATGACTGGGTTTGCATATAACAAAAGGTTAATTCAATTCTAACACTTTACTTTCTAGGAGCATCCTGTTTTCTCTGTCCCTAGGTAAGGTTGGGAGATGCTGGGACCTCACAGAAACAACTTTGTGTACTTGCTGTAGGCCTACTCTGTCCTCTTTGAGCTGCTGAGATCGATTACATTGAATATTACTGATCACCACGAACTCAGCTTGTCTTAGAATTGGCAGTGTGTCCACCAGACTGATATTCTGGAGTTTTCTTAGATAGGCCTCTTACTCATCAGTGGTTGTAAATTCTTTATATTCTAAAGTTTGATACAAGAGAGATTTGCAGAAAGTGATCTCAAACAGTACCTTTGTTTTGCTTTTAATAATCGACTCATTTAAAAACGTTCCCGGATTTTTCTGTC
>NW_012151130.1:42358-44208 GCF_000956105.1 Propithecus coquereli
TATTAATACAGAAGCAGACAGCTGGAAAGGTAAGCTGTTTTCCTGGAGATAATAAATGTGTGTGTGACTCAGGGAGGTACAACCCCAACTGTCGTCCCTCTTTATATTCTCAGCCGGGACATTTGTGTATATCAGTAAAGGGATTTATTATTATTATTTTTAATTGCACGGCTGTAACATCTATTCATCCTATCAGAGATAAAACGGATCAGTAGGCAAGCAAGCATTTGTCGGTGTTTAGAGAGATTTTATTAAGCTAGAATATTCTGTTAGAGACTCAACTCCATTTTCAAATATTTTGTAGAGGGACTCAGGATGATTGTAGGACAAAAGGGTATTTTGAAGGTCATGTTCTCTGACATTAACTAGATTATAGAATTTTATAAATTAGTTAAGATGGACTTTAAAATAGCAACAGGGAAAACTAATGTTGGATTCATCCATCTGTGAGTGTGGGTCAGTCTGGTGGTAATAGGATTTATGGGTTTAGCTCTGTGGGCACCCTGGTAGGAATGAATGAAGCACATATCTGATGGTGCTTTTGTTCTTTCTATTCTTGGATCGAGCATTTATTTCTGTTCTCTTTTAGTAAGAATTTTGCCTAGATTAATAATTGCTCCATGTTTTTCATGTCTGGAGCAACTTCATGAGTACAGGTATGTCTGAGATGGTGCTGTCAGCCCCAAAGATAAGTCTTATATGGTGCTTTTGGGGTGATGTGCAGAGATGGCATGTCAGAAAGAATCATTTGGAATCTTAGCTCCCCACTTCTTGCACTCAGGTTGTCAGGGCTGGGGACTGAGGTGTGTGTATCCAGCCATGTCTTCTGATGGCCTCATCTTGGTAGTCTGGGTTGAAAGTCTGTGTATCACATGCTTCTTGTCCTCCCACCTTCTCTCTTGGCCTCTTTTCTTTCTTCTGTGCTTAAGTATTAATATAAACAGGCCCCCTTTGTATCTCTCCTCTCTTTAACTTCTGAAGACTCTGATGTGCATCTGTTACACTCTCCCATGTGGTTGATCATACTTCAGGTATTGAATATCTGTACGCTTTTGTTGTGTTGGGATCAGCAAAATTATCCCCCATAGCAACACATTCATCCCCAAATCTCAGTGGCTTCACACAACAGAGGTTTGCTTCATCCTTTGCTGTTCCTATCTATTGTTAGTCGGTGTGGGGACTCTCCTCCACACAGACTTGAAGGATCTTAGCATCTAGAACCTAAGGCCAAGTCCTTCAGTAGCTAGGGAAGAGAGAGACTGGCGGACCGCTCATGGGCTTTTCATTGCTTCAGCTCAGAAACAATACGTCTGCTCTTGGCTCACTGGCCAGAGCAAACCACGTGCTAGAGCTGGGGCTGGATAGGGAAGGATGGGAATACTGTATGAGCGTCCTTGTCTCTGCCCGCTCTGTGCCATTTTGTGGGAAGGAAATCTCTAACAACCTCTTCATTGTTAAATGCATCGCTATAGCTTTTCCTTAATGGAAACTTTCTCAAAGACGATATAAACATACATAATCTGTCTTATTAAAGCACTTATTTTTATAGTTTATTTTTTCTTTTTGTTGAAGAGTATATTCCTTTTGAATCCAGTGGTAGCACACCAATTATTTTTTTGCTTAGAATATATCAGGGCAAAAGGAAACAACTTTTGCCCCATTCATAACAGGATGTATAAATGTAATACCTCTTGGACTAGACCATGGAGCTTTGGTGACACCCAGGGCATCTAATTTGTTAAAGTACTTTCAAAGCCTCCACTGTAGAGTTTGGTGGGGGAACTGTGGGGAGGGGGACATTAGCATCTGAAGAGTCTGTTGATCACCATCCTAACTAGGTACATTCTTCC
>NW_012151130.1:50714-52199 GCF_000956105.1 Propithecus coquereli
TGGAGGATTTGGTTGTGGGTTTTCATAAAGTCTTTCTGTTCTGGAATGCAGCTTTGTCATTAAGAGCTTCAGTAACTTAGGAAGTGTTAATGTACCAGACCCAGAACAGAATGTGAAAAGTTGAGGCTGCTGCTCTAAGGAGCATCCATCAAATGGAGCATGGTTTACCCTCTCCCTGAACATAATTTGAGAGTCCATCTAATGTCTGGTGGACAGTCATCTGAGTAAAAAGTCATCTCATCCCTGTGGCAGCCGGTATAAAGCAAATATTTTGACCTTCCATATAAGGTTTGGCAATAAAGTTTTTGTCTTGAGACCTTTATTTTTAAAAAGGAGAAAAGTTGACTGGGCATAGTGGCTCATGCCTATAATCCCAGCACTTTGTGTGGTCAAGGTGGGAGGATCACTTGAGGCCAGGACTTCAAGACCAGCCTGGGCAACATAGCGAGACCCCGTCTCTACAGAAAATAATTTAAAAAAATTAACCAGACATGGTGATGCGCATCTTGTAGTCCTGCTACTCAGGAGGCTGAGGTAGGAGAATTGCTTGAGCCCAGGAGTTTGAGGGTGCTGTGAGCTATGATCGGACCACTACACTATAGCCTGGGTGACAGAACAAGAACCTATTTTAAAAAAAAAGTTTCTGCTGCTCTACAATGAAGTTGAATATACCCCTGCATTTGGCAAGGTTGCAGACTTCTTAGGAAAGAGTTGGAATACCAGTAGCTAGTACTAAACCAGATTCTGCTGCATAGACCTGTCTTGGTGAATGCAGAGCTGTTCTGCAGCAGAAGTTTGCAAAGAAGTTGTCATACCCATTGTTTGCTCTCTCCTTCTGGCTTTGAATTTTTCTTCTGGCCTGCTGGGTGGAAGAAATGAATCATCCTTTTTGAAAAGTTTGGGTGTAAAGAGTTTGTGGACTCCGGCAGGGCAGAGAGGGTTTTCCTGGGCCTCCAGCTGTCCGGTTCCTGTATTCTCACACCTCCTCGGGGTTGCTGACTGTGCATGAACACGAAATTCCTTCCTCCAACAGAAGAACGTTTGGCCTGGCTCCCAAAAACTGCTGATGCCCTCCTCCCTTGCGTGGCTTTGATTGAGTGTTAGGTATCTCTTTGGCTGCCTCCAGTGTCTCTTATTTTTAGGGCCTTCGTTAATGTCTTCTGTGTGTGAAACGTGAAAATTGAGCCATGGCTGCTGGAATTGGAAACTTAGGGTTTTTAGGCCACCATTCCCTTATCACATGGCCCTATCAGGTTCTTTAATTACAGAGGTTAAAAAAAAAAAAAATCCACCCTAGGAGCCCAATGGGTGCAGGGGAAGGAGAGGGGCTGCTGAGCGCCTGATGGGCAGTGAAAAAAGATATTGTAACTAAAGCTCCGGCCAATGTCCTCAGGGCTATGGCCTTTCAGATGCTGGCAGGAGTCTGCTTACAGCACAGCCCAGTTACAAATATGGGAATAAGTTTGTGATGACAGCAGTTCCCCC
>NW_012151130.1:54211-55217 GCF_000956105.1 Propithecus coquereli
TTAGCAGGGCAGAGGCAGCCATGGCTAGAGGCTGTGCATTTCCTCATCTCCAGCCTGGTTCCGAGTCTTGAATGAGTTTTGTTACCATCGTTTTAGCTTGTGAGATTTTTCCTAAAATTTGAAGATTTAAAAGGAAAATCTTTTATCCAAGGTATTTAGATTTTACAGCTTATCACTTAGGCCAGGAAGAGCAACTCTATTAATACTTATTGAACTTACCCCTGTACATGTGGTTGTATTTAGAAAGGGCTTTGGGGAATGCTAAAATAAATTTTGAGATTCAAGACAAATATATTTTAGTACATGCTGCTAAAGAAACGTGTAATATAAGCTATTCTACTGGGGGTTATAAATCATTAGATATTAGCTTTTAAGTGATTAAACGTGTGGCTATGTCTTATTGGTTACAAATAATAAATGCCTGCTGAAACCAGCTTCAGCCATAAAAGTAGAATTTATGTAGGGAGTCACAAGACAGTTTATGAGGACAAGGGCGGGAAATGCTGCCAGGCTGTGATGGGATCTGCAACCAGGCCTTGGACAGCACCAAGAGCCTAGGCTTTTCCTGGTCAGCCCGAGACCCCCAGGGCTCTCCTCTGCTTCTCTCCCTGTATCGGCTTCATTCTTTTTTATGGCAGTGGTTGGGTTCTCTCCACTTACCTGCTCTTAGGGTCTAAAATGGTAGCGTCAGGTCCTGAGTATACCAGCCCCCAAGTTGAAATGCTGTCAAACACCAGCCTCAGTTTAAATTCCTGAGAGAGAGAATTTGGTTGGCCCAGCCTGGTCAGGTGCCCACCCCAGTCCAATGAACTGTGCCCATGGGAAGGGGTCTTGGGGAATAAATGTGGTTTAGAGGTCTGAAGTGAGACCCCAGAGACTGGAAGCTGTTTAAGATTCTGGAAACATTCTACCAGGGCTACAAAACTCAGAGCAAGCTTTAGGGTTCTGACAGCACCTTAATTCCTTTATTTCCAATTATTTTTCACTATTTCTTTTGGTAGAACTC
>NW_012151130.1:61255-65652 GCF_000956105.1 Propithecus coquereli
AATGTTTAATACTCCCTGATTATCATGTACTTTATTTAAGCAGAAGTATAAAACTCATGCCAGAGCCTAACATAAATGATTTATTATGCACCAATTAATGTTACCTGAGCCATGGTTCTCCTTTCTTGTTATGAATTGAGCATTGACAGTAATGCAACATTTATTCTGTCTCTACACAGAAAGCATTTGAAATAGGTAACCATTGCCTTTCCTGAGTAGTCAGAGAAATATGAATGGAGACATTTGTGTTATTATGTGTCCATGTCATGACCACAGTACATTGTACTTTTGAATTTTGCTTTATTCTTAAGATTGGAGTAACTATAAATCTGCCACTGAAACCATCTCTGCAGATTGTCATAATTTTCCCAGCTGTAAGAAGGTCTATTTCTGTGTTTTTAATTTCTAGCCTTAAGGGTCACTATCACATAGATGACTTTTTAGGTGTCAACAGAGATGATCTTTTTATGTATTTTATTCATGATGCAATTGATAGTACTTTAAGGAAAAAAAATCCAAAATTTGTATAAGGTCTTCAATAAATGCAAACATAGATTGCTATTTGGTGGAATATGTACTTTAGAGCAAAACTTAATTACTGTTTTCTGAGTAACTTTTCCAGTGAGGCTTTTCATAGCGATATGTACCTGACTAGCTTATTAAAAATAAATTGCCTTTGTAGTCTTATTTTCAGGGGTCTGGTATTGAAGTTTAGAAGCTGATTGGGCAGTTTTCTTTTGTACAGAGATAAAATAGTGAACCCAGAAGAGATCTTAATTGACCCATTAGCTGAATTGAGCATATGAATTAGTTGCAGGAAGTTCATCAAAGTTAAATAATAGCTGTGAGTTTGAAGGGGTGAAATAGTGGGACTAGAAGAGGAAGGGAAGAAGAAAGATAAATGACTCGGAGGCCAGCCACACTATGGGGCGAATGAGCTGTAAGTAGCTGGACTGCTCTGTTGGCCAATTTCCTTGAAAAGAAATGATCGGCCCCTCTTACTCCAGTAAATCTTATATGTATCTTCTGTGGACTGAAGAAATTACCATTGACTCAATGTGATTTAAGATCGAAACAAAAGACACAAAATACCAAAATCATTCTTTTAAAAAGCACTACATAGTGAGCAAAATTTTAAATTATTATCTAAATTATGACATGATTTGAGAGGCACGGGTGGGGTTTTTAATTCCATGTTGGCGTTTATGTAACAATTTTCACGTCAAAGTAATTTTTTCAGGTTGCCCTCTTCCGCCCTCCCCTTTCTGTTTTCAGGTAATTATCTTGTAAGGACAAAAGTAAAATCTTTTGAAAGCATTGCTTGCAGGGTGCCAAATGCAAACCATTTAGAACTGGCCTCAATTTGCAAACAGTTTGGGAATTTGGTAAGTTTTTAACAGGACCATGTTGAGTTCACAAAATCTGATTTCTTTAAAGGAAACAAAAAGGGTCCCACTGTTCTTTGTGGAAGTCGATGTTAGGAAATAGAAAGTAACCCACTGTTCAGTCCTATAGCAGAAGTGCCCCGGCCATGGGCCAAGAATTCTCCAGCTTGAAACCTGAGCTAAGAAAAAGCCCCTGGTCACACTGGTGAATAAAAGACTTAATGAAAGCTTGGAGGACAGGTGAAAAATTACGGTCTGGAAGCCAGAGACTGTTAAATAGACATACAGAAGTGAGGGAGGGATCCAGTAAAAGCCGCTGTTGTACCTAAAACAATAGTTTACAATGAGTTTAAAATTTAAAGTTTTCGAAATTTGGGGCTTTGCCATTTCTGCACCTTTCTGAATTCTTTCCTCAGTCCTTCAAAATCTGTTATACTGCTGCGTTCTAAAAGACAGTCTTGATAGTAAATGGGGTGAAATGTCCTGGTGAGGCCTGTTTTTCTCTCCTGGTTAAATGACTAATTAGGTTAAGTAAAGGCAGTCCTAGTCTAGACACAACTAGTAGTACCTGGTCTCATAAGAACAGGTTTGAATCTGAGCTATGTCCTTGCTGTCTTTATGGTACTGGGCAAGTTTTCTTCAGTGTAAGGCTTCATTATGTTGCCTCGTTTGCTAAATGGGCACAATGCCAATTTACAAGACTATTTACAAATATTCGGTGACTGAATATGTGACAGCCCCTCGTGCAGAATAGGTGCTCAGTAAACTTAGCTGCATGTTAACCCTAAATAAGCACTTAAGTATCACAGTGAATTTCCTGTGTTTATAAGATACCCTACAGGTGCCGTTCCTCTTCCTAGAGAGTAACATGAATGAGTAACATGAAATTACAATGCTGGTGTTTGGTGAATTGTCCAGATTGGTCTGTATTGTGAATTCAGGTATCCCAACCATCCACTGAGTGGCATTTCTGCCAGAACATCTGTTTAAGATAATGAAGCTCATGTAATTTTGGTGATTCATACCTCATACCAAATTCTGTGCATTTTGATTTACGTTACTGTAGCTGATTGGGCATTTTGAAAATCTAGGCTCAATTGTTGATTCTAGTGACTTTTGGCCTGGAGCAAATCTCTTAGCATATCTATTTCGTGTTTCTCAGTCATAATATATGGTTAGAAAGGGTACTTATATATGGGAAGATACATGTGAACACAACTTCAAAAATTACTAAGTTTCATAAAAATGCAAAATATTGCAATTCACATCAAGCCTGTTGGTTTTGGAGTAAAGGAGTTAGGCAGAGGTCTGAGTCATGCTCCCTGGCCTGGCCCAGAAATCCCAGGAAAGGTCTCAACATCTCTAGGTATTTAGTTTCCTAATCTGCGAATTGATGGGACTCGAATTGATGGGACTCGACTGGGTGATTTCCTGAGCCCTATTCTTCTCAAACATTCCATTTTAATCTATTCCATTGGTCCTTTTCTGGGGCCTTCCTTCCAAGTGGTTGTGACAAAGTGGTTCACAGGCATTAAGTCTGCGTATTGGCTGTGATTCAGCTTGTGTTGATTAATCAGACGTTCTGCCTCAGGGAAGGCCATGGTAAAACCTGTTTAGTGCTGGGGTGTTATCACAGACTGATGCTACTGCAGAGCCTCTAAGGTTTTGCCTATTTTGATGAGCTGCAGTGACTACACCCTCTTGACAGATATCCCGGCACCTCCGTGGGAGGATCACGTGAAGATTGTTCTAAGGTTCCAAGATTCCCTCATAAAACAGCAAGAGAGGTGTATTGGGGAGGCAGAGACCTATGAAAGTAAACAACTGTTCTTTTCCCATCCTCTTATTAAAATTAATTCCCTGAGGCTGACTTCAGCTAGACGTTGATCAGATTAAAGCAATTGATGCTGAGATGAATGATTAATAAGCTTGAACAATTTTAGGGGCCTTGAGGTATTCATTTAATCTCCAAGCATTTTCCATCTCTACCCCAAATAGTCCAGTAAAATTTGTGGCATCATTTAGCGATAAATAATGCACCTGCCTGTTTTCACTGTTGGACATGGCTTGTTCCACTCTTTTCTGGGAGAACAAAGGGAATGCGTGGGGAGACAGCCCGCTGAGCGCTGGGCTGCTCCATCCTCCATTTGAGCTCACTGCATCCTGGCGCTGGGCATCCTCTGCCTAAGCCTTCAGGCCCAGCTGGGTCCTGGCCGCCTCCAAAGGCCCTTCCTGCTCCCCAACGCAGAGGGAGCCTCCCATACCCGCAAGGGCCCGAGCAGCCTGTTGTCATCACTGCTGTGGGACCTATTCAGTACTGCCAGGTGTCTTATCATGAGGGCAAACATCTAATTTATCATCCAAACCAGGATACTTTTGAAAGTGAAGGGAGGAGAACCTTTATTAAGCTGGGACAATGCATAAACGTGATCGTCCGGGCAAACTTGGACATATGGTCACCCTACTTGTCACCTGTACTTGATCGGAGCCTTCTTGATAAGGACAGTCCTTATACGTCTCCTCAACCTCCACAGTAGCACAGACATAATTAGTTTATTGAATGAAACAATGAATAAAACAATTATTTTGATAAGCTGTAACTAGGAGCAGGGATGGTAAATAATCAGTGGTTGCCAGTTATTGAGCACTTACCAGGTGCAATATGTGAGGCACTTTATATGATTATTTAATCCTCACAATAACTATAGATTGGGTACTATTATTTCCCCTATTTTTTAGAGGAGGATATCAGTGTCTGGAGATGTTAAGCAAATTGCCCGAGGGCAAGTGGTAAGCAGCTGAGTTGGGGTTCCACTCTTAAACGCAGCTCCAGCATTTAAGCTCACATGCACTGTATTACCCAGATAATGTAGGTACAGGAGGAAACTAGGAGTAATTAAGAGTGTGCTAATTGTATATGGCCTCCAGCAATTCTCCATAGTGAATCTCAGAAATGAACCATTTTCTGTTTATTCCCACAAAACACAAATTTATGATCATGTGTGATTATAG
>NW_012151130.1:67281-73549 GCF_000956105.1 Propithecus coquereli
TCCAGCAATTCTCCATAGTGAATCTCAGAAATGAACCATTTTCTGTTTATTCCCACAAAACACAAATTTATGATCATGTGTGATTATAGAATGCAAGTAGCAAGTAAAAATGTGACGTAGCCATTTATTTTTGTAGTTATTCTAAGTCTCCCCATCTTTGACAAAAACATTGTTATTTTAAAACCACGAAGAATTAAATCTAGAGTCAATCACTTAGCTTCAGCAGTGCAGCCAGAATTCTCTTTTCTTGATCCCAAACTGCCTGGCCCCACCTGCAGTCACTAAGGAGGTCGAGAGGAGTTCAGGATGAAGAGAGAACTGTGGACCATCCTGAAGTTCAGAGTCACGTAAGACCATTTTGAAAGTGATCTTCCTCAGTGGAGACCAGAGGTGGGCTTCAAGCCGTAGAGAGGTAGCCACTCTGGTGGTGCAGAGAACAGCTCTAGACCGAGACTGCCCAGGTTCAAGTCCCGGCACTGCCACTTCTAACTTTGTGACCTTGGGCAAGTCATTTAACTCCCTCTTCCTCCTAGCTTTGTTAACTGTTACGGTCAAAATAATAATAGCACTACCCACATTGGGATGGTCATAGGAATGAAATCAGTAACTGCACGTGAAGTTCTTAGACTAGGGTCTGGTATAAAGCACCACTGTTAACTGTGTTGTCTGTAGTATATATGCTGCCTTTCAAAGGCCATGAGATGATGCATTAGAACAAGAAAGGTACCCTCTAAGGACTCAACTCTCTGTGACATCTGGCAGTACAGCCTAAAAATCAGATGGTGGATTTTTCTCCTTCAGAGTGGTTCTTTGGGCACAAGCAAGTCTCCTGAAAATCCTGACCTGATGCCTTGCACACAATAGGTGTCTAATACTTGTTATGAAATTGTACTGAAAATTTTAAAGGGCTTAGTACCTAAACAGATGTAGAAAAGTAAGAAGCTGTATCCAGGGACTGAAGTTGGAAAGATTTAAAATGCAGATAGAAGACTGTGGGGTAGACATCAGTAATTATGCATGTATCATATGAAGATAGCACCTGTTATATCTTATTGTGCACGAGACTCTCCTGGGGACCTCATTTAAAAATATATCTTTAGCGTCTGAGATTCTGATTCAGTAGCTTTAAGTGGGATCAAGGAATCTGCATTGACACAGGTGGTCTGTGGACCAGACTTGAAGAAATAACAAGTTTTAGGTCCAACACCTTGGATGTATGTGTATTTACAGCTTCTTTGTTACAGCAAGTGTTACAGCAAGTGGTCCCGAGGACAAACGGAGCGGCACACGGGGAGTCGGAGAATCAAAGTTTATTCGCTGGCAGGCTCAGAGGGGCCTCGCCACCAAATTCTGAACCCCTTCTACCTGATTTTTCCCACTTTTATTAAGTTGTGGTGGTCTGGGGGATAGGGTGTCAGGTGGTTAATGCCCGCGAGGTAATAGGTTAGTTGATGTGTCAGATAATAGATTGTTATGGTGATGCGTCAGATAATGTATTAGTTGATGGGCCAGGTAATAGGTTAGTATTATGCTGATGCGGGTCTTCCGTGAGGGGTGGGGGTCTCAGGTGGCTGATGTGCCAAGTAACAGATGGGGGTTTTCCTTATCACCTTGGCAATTGCAAAATTAGAAACTTAACCGAAACCACCTAAAAGTTAGACGTGCATGTATTACATATACAAATGGAGAAACCCTGCCATCTGAGTCTGCTTATTAAGAGAACATTTCAGAGCTAAATTCATGGATAATTGGGTGGCAGTGGTGAATCACTAACTCTTCAAAATGTCAGTAAGCAATGATACATGTACACTTTCCCGAGAGGTGATAATCTCAGTTACCCCAAATTTAAGAAACTTTTACTCTTGGCTGAATCTTTATGACTTTGTTTTATTTTATGTTACATGTATTCTTTATTATTAAGATACACTGGCATGCTTAATTTTTGCTCATCTTTTAAAAAGCCTAATCCCACATAACTATGTAAGTACGTTCTGTCTCAGCAGTTTTCGCTGGGGAGTTTCCCTAAGAAATGAACTGAATGAGTGGGCCAAGACGGATGGGTCAGGGCATTCATCACTGTGCCACCTCTCAGAGGGAAAATCAGCAACGATCTAAAGAGGCCACAAAGGGAAGGAGGTTAATTCATGGCCCACACATGATATATGTGACTATAAACCGTGACAATGTAGAGGTATATTTGCTGTCATGAAAAGATGTTTGATATATACGTAAATGAAGAAACAGGTTAAAGAACATTATTGTAAATATATAATAAAGCTGATATTTACTGAATACTTTGTGATTGGCACTTAGAATGTATTATATTTTCTCATTTAATCCTCACACTAAATCTACGAGTTTGAAATATTATCTCTATTTTCTGATGAGGGACATGTGGCCCAGAGAGGGTAAGTGACTTGCCCAACATCACACAGACTATAAGTGCCTCCCTACCCACCCCAAGGCCTTGTACTTTCATGCAATACTGCACCTGTATTAATAGAACCATATTTTTTAAAGGCCTGTAAGGACATACACCAAAATATCCATGATATTTATTCAAAGTAGTAAGAGCTCGGTGACTTTATTTTTTTTCTTACTGCTTTTCTGAATTTTCTCATTTTTCTCCTGTCAACGGAAAAGCAGCCAAACTCTGTAAAATAACTGAAAGAGGTTTATTCTGAGCCAAATTTGAGGACCATGGCCCAGAGCCACGCCCAAGAAACCTTAAGCAAGGTGGTGGGGGGCTACCGGTTACAGGTGAGTTTAAAGACTCTTTGATTTATAATTGATTAAAGAAATGAAGCTTTGTCTAAAGGCTTGGTATGTTTCAAGCTGAGATAGGAAATCTGTTAATCAGAGACAAGCCACTGGCCATATACCCAGACTCAAGTGATTTGTTATGTAAATCGAGGGCCTGCAGGTGTGGTTTAAGCTTTATCTTGTGTAGTCTTAGGCCTGCTACTGAGTTTTACAAAGGACATCTCCAGGAAGGGAGCAGGGCATGATGAAGCTGTCTGACCTCCCTTCTCATGGCCAGCAACTCAGCTTTGGGGTATTTCTGGGGTTCCCTTGCCTGAAAGGGGGTCCATTCAGTCAGCCGGAGAGGGCTTAATATTTTTAGTTCACACTCCCAACTACCAGTTACGACTTAAGTTAACCAACAAATAATCCTAGTGGCTTTCTAAATGTAGAAAGTTAATTTTGGCATTGCTTTTGCCATTCAGGGATTTATAAGGAGTCAGCCACAGCAGCTGAACCAGTTAACCCTTGTAGGAAAGCCATTACAACCCTTCTTCCTGTTTGCATTATCAGTTTCTATCCTCCTGTGGGGGAGATTACCTCTGGGGTTGCAACACCTGCAGTACGCAAGGCTTGGATGTAGGTGAGAAGCCAGGTTAGATGGTCCTCAGGTTTTTAGCATCTGCTCAGTGCACCCCAGGCCTTGAGCAGCCCTTTGAGTTAATAAGGAGAACAGTGTGTCGCTGGTTGGCTGCTTCATTTCCAAAAGTGGGGTGTGGGCAGCCCCTCATGGGGCTGGGGTGACACTGCTGCCTGGAAGCGGGATGGGCCAGGGAGGGCTATGCCCACCCCTGCGCTGCTTGGGCATGGCCCGCACTCCAGGGCCTTTTCTTCTGCCTGGGGCTTTCCCACGAAATCCTTCCTGCGCCACCACCTCAGGCTCTCCCCACTCCACCCGGCTCCCTCACCTGCCTGTGCCCTCTTCACCAGGTCTTTGTGCTGAGTGGCGCAGGGTGCTGTGTGTGGCGCCTGCCCCCCTGGTTGAGGAGCCCTGGGTGTTCCTCCTCTAAGAGGTTGTTGGTCCAGGGCCTGCTTATCCACTCCTAGGCTTGTCTCTATCAAGGTCGCAGGGGTGTTGCCCCAGACTCCTCTCTGCTCACTGGGCCTCTTGCTGGTGTTACCATGGCACCAGTCCAGCCTAGAGGAGACTCCACTCTCTGATTTCCTCCCTTAGCCCCCATTCCCCTCTGCACCTCAGCCCCCCGAATTAAGCCAGCAAGCAAAGAAGGCTTAGTTGGCATTGTTAAAGGGGAGTGGGCTTCCTGGTCTGTGGGGAGCTGCAGGGGAGGGATGTGGTGACTTAATTGCAACCTCCACTTTGCTGAGCGTCTGCTAAGTGCAGCTCCTGCGATGTGCATTCTTTATTCTGTTGCATCGTCATGCCTCTGCATGGTGTGCATACTTGAGCGGGGCAAGAGCCTAATGGAAGGATGCATAATCTTACCTCTATATTCTGGGAGGGTTTCTGGTCAGCAGAAGTTCTGGAAGGGCTCGGCATGGAGGCGAGAGAATGAACGGTTGCATTAGAGGTCAGTCCAGTTGTAAGTAATAAGCATTTGAGGACAAGGAGGTTCCTTCGCCTGGTTGACAGATATTTATTGCCTGTCCTGTCACCTGGAAACACCCCAGTCTCCAAAGACTTGAGGGCGCCAGCTTTATGCAACAGGCAGCTTTTGCACTGGACCTGCCAGCTGAAGCCAGATAAAGACGGGCGAGCTGTGCGGTGATGGATGGTCTGTGCTTCCTTGGTCTGCTTTTTCAGAAATGGAGGCTGTACTGCTTCTACCTGGTCTCTGAATTCTGTCCTGCTGGCTGGTGACTGCTTAGTGAAGCCAGTTTAAATCTTTGGCAAAAGCATCCCATGCATGTTGTATTCCAAATGTTCTGTGTAAGCCACACACTCCTTTAACAGGTCGTGTATTGTTAAAGCTTTGGGGGCAGTTCCTGAGGGGTCGTGTGTGTGTGTGTGTGTGTGTGTGTGTGTGTGTGTGTGTGTGTGTGTCTTTTCTGCCATATAATAGTTGCATCCATTGGGCTTGTTTTACCCTTCAGGTTATCTACCAGGGAAATGCTAAATTGGGGAAAAAGAGATGCAATGAAGAGGTAAATATATAAAGATACCTAGGCTCGGAGAAGCTCTAGCTGTGAGCCTGGCATCTCAGGCCCGCCCTGCCCTTAGGAGCCGTGTGGACCTGGCACCTTGCTTAATCATTGAAAGCCCGGGGCTCCCAGACAGCTGTAAAGGGGGCTGCTGCTACCTGCCTCACTAACGTGTCGAGCTGTGAAGATCAACTGAGGTCATGGATAATGAAGTGCTGGGCACTTGTACAACATGATTTACGATCTCAGCAAAGATTCCATTGTTTATTCAATACATATTTATTGACTTCCTTCTGCATGCTGGGTTCAGAGCTTTATACCAGAACTCAGAGTGCAGTACCTGGACAAGCAGCCTCAGTTTGATGGAAATACAATTTTGTAGGCCTCAGTGGAATCTGGTGAATCAGAATCTCCAGGCCTGGGGCGCAGGAATTGTATTTAACTGGCCCTTGTGTGACTCCAGGGGCACTCAAGTTTGAGAAGCAGCCCTGGCACAGTAGGAGGGATACGGAACAAAGAAGCTGACTGTCGTGGGCGAGGCTGGCATAGGCCATGGAAGGCATTGGTAGAAGGGGAACAGTGGTCTGCTGGGTGAGGACCCCCACCCCACCTCCCAATCCCTTGCCTAAGGCGTGGAGTGCTAGACTTCGTGCAAGGTACGCGGGACTGAGGAACCGTCCTGGCCATCAGGGAGAGGGAGTCTGGGGGCACAGGGGATCCCCTTGTAAATCCTTATATCGGGTTTTGTGCCACCTACGCAGCACCTTACTGTGTGTGGAGAGAGCAGACCGGACCTGTGACACACATTGGAAAGGTGAGTCAAGGTCTCCTCTTTGCTGGTTTCAAATAATGGAGAAGCCCAGCGTGACGGGAGATGCTGGAAGCTCCGGCACCAAGCCAGCTCAGAGCTGGAGTTCAACCTCGGCAAAGTCTCAGAGCCTCAGGATGTTAGAGCATCGTCGCTGCTCTCACCCTCTTGGCAGCCTCAAAACACCGAGGCCGAGAAACAGGACTTTCATTGTCCTCGGTCCATGAGACGTTGAGCCGGCGTGGAACCCAGATGCGCAGCGTCGTGCTCCTTCCCTTGCTGGCGGACGCGGTTCCGTGTGAATGGATGAAAGGGGAGGTGGACAGTCATTGCTGGACACACGAAATTGTGCCCATCGTATTCGAATATAAAGATTCTTCTAATTTTTTTTTTTTTGCTTTGTCACATATGCCCTTTTGTAAATAACAGATTTACAGAAATATTCACATACTATAAAATTCACCGTTTTAAAGTGGCATTTTAGTGATTTTAATATATTCTCGGAATTGTGCAACTATTCAAACCATCTAATTTCAGAACATTTTTGTCATTCCATAA
>NW_012151130.1:74811-77873 GCF_000956105.1 Propithecus coquereli
ATTACAGGCGTGAGCCACCGCGCCCTGCGCATTTTTAATTTTGATGAAGTCCAATTTATCTTTTTTTGGGGGAGGGGGTCACTTATGCTTTTAGTGTCATATCCTAAGAAACCACTGCCAAACCTTAGGTCGTGAAGACTTAATTCCTGTGCTTTTTTCTAAGAATTTTATAATGCTGGCAGTTATACTTAGGTTTGTGATCCATTTTGAGTTAACTTTTGAGGTCTTTCTAATTTTTATTATTAAAAGTAATCTTTAGTCAGGATTATTGAAATATATAACAGATAAAAAATAAAAAAAACTTTGATTTTTCTAAAAAAGGATCATGGTACTCAGCTCTGTCCTGTTGTTGAAATTATTAGTCACAGGATACCCAAATTATAGGTTTAGTTTTTTAAGGGAATGAATAAGTGCCTCAATCTCAGATTCATTTTATTCTGAAATTTAGCTGACTGCTAAAACGAGATCCAATTTAGGAAGTGTTTTGACATTGCCCCCAGTGAGCATTTCAAGAAGCACGTATAACAAAAATAGGAACATAAGCATTCACGTGGGCTGCTTCATAGGAATTTTTTAAAAATGTTATTTAACATTATGAGAAACACTTGAAAGTATGTGACTTGGTTGTCTGCCCACACTTACATACATTCGAATATGTAAATAGAATTTATATAGTTTTAATCAGGGAGTAATACATTTTCTCAGATTCTTCATAATTCCTTTTTTAAAATGAAAAAATACAAGTATATACCTCCTGGGGTTCTTCTGAGGATTAGATGAGTTGATATATATTAAAAGGTTTAGAATAGAGCCTGGAGTTTAGTAAATGCTCATAAAGTGCTTATCATTATTAAATATTCCATGTATTTATCTTAATATTTCCAGTATATATTTTAGCCACCAGCATAATTGGTACTTCTCGCTTGATGTTAAATACTGCTGTATTTTTGAATTGTGTAAATATATGTTAATTATGATTTTCACCCACAGTAAAGTAATAAAAACGGTTCTTATAAATAATGAGATAAGTCTAATAATGTTTATGTTGCTTTATAACTTGTTTTTCACTTAGTTATGATAGTCTAGATTCAGAAAGGTAATTGTAGAACCACCGGCGGAGTGGTTACTTGTCCTTAATCACAGAAGCTTAACGAATGAAGTGAGGCTAGGTCTTCTGTGAACAGCACCAATGATGGTAAAAAGCAAAACCAAACAGGCAAAAATGCAGCCCCGTATGAAATTCACCTGTGTTCCTTATGAAGAATCCTCAGAATAGAATTCTGTGTTAAGTGAGATGTTCTGCTGTTGCTCCCAGAACAAACAGGGGAAAAGTTCTCGAACAGGAGAAACTCAAGAGGCTTTTTAGAGATGGCTTTAGGCCAGTTATGAGTCAGCTTTTATAATTTAGAGATCCCTCTCTGTCCTCAGGAGCTCCCAGTTTAGGGAAGCAGTGAGGGTGGGTGACCTGTGGCAGAGGTGAATTCACCTGGTGGATGGTTGAGTGTGATGAGCTGTGGGCATCCAGGTAGAAATGACCAGCATGAGACAGAGGGTCATGAAGTTTAAATTTGAGTGGAGAAGAGGGATTGGACAATCAGATTACAAAAGTAGCTTGAGGCCGATTTGTTCTACAAGCAATCAAAGGGATTCGCCAGTAACAGAGCAACAAAATGGACACGGATTTGCTAATAACATATAAAGTTAAAGTTGAATGCAGGCTGTCCCCACTGTCTTACAGTTTGTAAGTTTTAGTGGTCTGCTTACTGGATTAGTTTCACTTGCTTTGCTGTCACTTTTTAGTTATTCTGTGATTTCTCTCCGACCTGTTGTTTCCAAAGCAACAGCCTGGGGCCAGTCAAAATACTATTTCATTCTTGTTTGTAGACCTCTATAGTAATTAGGAAAAGATTCAAAGATTCGTTTGAAATGCAGGCTGGTAACATGATTGTGCATTTCATGTTTCCCAGCAGAGAATAAGGTGCTCCAAAAACATGGCAGCAAAACACCAAATGTTGTGGAAGAGACGGTGACGTCTTCCTCTGCTGATCTCCATTATGGATTAATGTGGATTAATTTTGCAGGAGAGGAGCGGTGCAAGGCAAGGAAGGGCTATGCTTCCATGGAGAAAACACGGTGTCCTGCCAAGCCTTGGCTGTCAGGGTGCCCAAAGGATGGGCCCCATTGTGGAGGAGAGAGACCCACTAGTCTTGTGTCCTTGACTGGGGGGGTGATACACCAAGGAGAAGGACTTTCAGTGTTGAGTAAAGAGTTAGCCGTTGAATATCGGCTGCTTCTGTTACCATTTATTTTTATTTTAAAAATATTTTAAAATGTATAATAAAAAGTTAAAGTAGGCAAGAAAGTAATTTAAACCTAGCGGTTCTCAATCAGGGGTGATTCCCACCCTCCATTGCCCCATGGAACATTGGACAATGTCTGGAGACATTTTTGATTGTCACCTCCTGGGGCTGGGGGTGCTGCTGGTATCTAGTGGGTAGAAGTTAGGGGTGCTGCTCAACATCCTACATGCACAAGACAGACCCCCACAACAAAGAACGATCCAGCCCAAACTGCCAATAGTGCTGAGGTTGAGAAATCCTGCAGTAATCCGACCCTAACAATAATAATCTCTCCCCAACACACAATAATCCCGCCCCTAATTGTTATGTTGGTGTATTTCCTGTCATTATTTTATATGCATATTATACATAATTGTATCCATAGTTTTTTGTCTCTAGATCTCCTCATTAAGCATATCTTAAAAGGATAATTGTACAATCTTCAAAATTTTACAACTCATGTTTCTTTCCTGTTTTTTAATATATGTATATATTCTAATGTACTGCTGTTGTGAATGACCTGTAATGAGCAAGTTTGTGTATTTGGCTTTTTCTGAATTTCCAATTATTTCTTAAGGGTAAGATTTCTGAGCGTTCATATTATGTTTTCTAAGGGGTGAGATTTTTATGGTTGTTGGCAAATATTTCCACGTTGCTTTCCAAAGACGGTACTAATTTCACAGTGTCATCATCAGTGCACGGACTTCCTGTTTGCCTGGTTTT
>NW_012151130.1:83256-87008 GCF_000956105.1 Propithecus coquereli
CAGTCAAGGGATTCTTGGCAAAGCTGGGAACGATCCTGCACCGTGGGAGATCTCCTGTCTCCTGGAGTTGGTGACACCCTCTGCTTTTTACAGAGACTTCTGGCAGCTCAGTAAAAGGGTTCTTTCATTTTGCCCTTCCTACAGGGCTGGGAGGGGAGGGGTCGTTGGGACAGTGGCTTTTAGCAGAGAACCACAGAGGTTGTGGGATGGGCTCTCTCTTGCTTTGCTCCTGCTTAGTTTGTCATCATCCTCAGCGTGTCCCCAAAGATCCCCTGGTTCCCAAGGCTGCAGGTTCTCTACCCCTAGGGGACTCTCAGCTAAATTCCTGTCTGTTCCCCGAGGCGGCCCCACAGCCATTACAGCAGCTTGTTAGGAGGAATTCCAGGGGTGGGGCGGAGGTGGACAGGAAGCTAGAGAAAGCCATGACACAGCAACTGAAGCACGGCCAGCCTGTCCTGTAGATTTTCCAGATTGCTACCCCCTTCACCGTGGATAGGAACATTTCCTCTCACAGTGCTCAGGCTTAATTATGCTGCCTCTGGCTCCTTTCCCCAACGGTTCCTGTTCTAAGGTGTCTAGACCTTCGTCCTTTGTTGGTGTGGGTCTTATTTTGAAATGGGTTTTCTTCTCTGCTGTCTTAAGGCTGAGATACTATGTCTGGGCTTGAGGCGGCAGAGACCATGGAGCCAGGGTGGGGTGCAAATTAAGCTGGGATTCCTGGGCCTGAAAGTGTCGTGACATAAGAAGGTTGGGGTGGTGGGGTGGGGGGGAGAGGTGACGTGTTTAGCTGTCCATGGGATCATAGACACGCTTTCATTATTTTGTTGAATCCAAGAATCTGAGTCAGTTGATATTTTCCTCTTATTGACACAGTTTTCTTGGAGAATTTGGAGAAAGCCAAGACCCTTTCCCTACAAAAATGTATACACAATGTACTTATACACACAAAAAAGTGCATGCCACTTAAGGGGGTTCACGAGCCCCTGAGGGTGGTCTGTAGATCTGCACTGTGGGGCAGCTGCATCGTCCTGCACACACAGACCCGAGATCGTGATGCAGGGGGACCTGGCAGGGTCACGCAGTTGGAGATGGTGCACCAGACGCCATTGGACTGCGGAGTCTTGTCTTGCCTTTTCTACTCCACCATGGTGCCTCAGCTGGGGGAAGGGGACACATCATTTTTTGTTTAATTTGAAGACCTGGGACTAAAAACCAAAGTCTGTTTTATCTGTAATGTCATCAAATATGTGACATCCTAGGGGGGGAAAACGCTCTTATGGATGTGGAAGGAAAAAGAAAAGGTGTGGGACATAGTGAATTTATGGACACCACAGGTGAAAGACTCATTTAAACCATTGATGGAAACGACCTTATTTCAGAAACTGTGTCCCATATCACAGTGGTCTTAGACAGTGTGCACCTTCCCATTCATCCTGCAGCCATGAAGTTAACCAGCGATAAATGCCACATTCCTTTTCTTCACATCTTCCCTAGGACATCCATTGGAAGACCCCACACCTAGAAGGTGCTCAGATAAACATCTGTGGAGTTGCATTTCACTTATATAAAAAGGCCGACCTGAGCAGGTGGGAAGACAGGAGTGCGGCTCAGCTTGGGCCCCTGCCTCCCTATAGACAAGCCCAAGAACCTCTCCTCCTGCAGCCTGGTATAAGTGAGGAATGCCACTGGCAGTTCAGGTCGACCCTGGCTAGACTTTTGGGGGAATCTCTAGCGCTGGGACCTGCGTGCCTCTGTCTCAGTATCTTCCTCTACAGAAGGACACCTTTGTGGGGCTATTGTAGGGAATGGAGGAAGTGTATTGGAAAAAAAACCCGGTACCATCCGATTCCTGCTGGGGCTCAGCCCTGTCTTCACCGTCGTCTTTTATTGTCGTCATTGTTGATGTCATCGTCATCCTGAGCCAGGGTGGTTGACTGTGAGGGGGTCTGGCACACCCGTTGTGCGTTGCAGTGCCCCGTGCTGTGTGAAGCACGTGACTGTTCTTTGTAGATCCTGGCCAAGGAGAAGCATCAGCTTTCGTGAACCAGGCTGATGAGTTTGCAGTGACCATCTGTTGTTTGATATTGGTTGAGAAAAATCATCGGCCCTAAAATTTAATTCTTACACGTAGTCTTAATGTTCTTTGTAGAAAGAGAAGGACTTTACCCATGTAAAATGCACGTAAATAATGGCTTGTCCATTTGTGAATAATCCACGTGAAAATAAGTTTCTCGAAACACTATAAAATGAAGAGTGGACCATTTTTCAAGATATATAGATATCTTGATGTAGATATGGAGATTTTTTCAAGATATATAAACCTATATGTTTCCTGTATTCTGTGATGTTTGTAATCATGGTGTAACATTAATGTTAATTGCTTTGGGTTCCTAGTCGCTTTGGGCTACAGTAGCCAAAATTGGGTTGTAGGAAATAATTTTCAAAAAGAAAAAGATATCCCTGAGCTAACAAAGAGTCAAATAGGAGGAAAGAAAGGAAGAGCTTACAGTCCGCTCCCACTCAGCTCTTTGTTTTGTAAGGAACATTGCCTTTTATCTATAAAGAGACAGAGAGAGAGGCCAAACTGTTTCCACAGATGTGTTTCTCTCTCTGAGTTGTCAACAACGCCCCCAGGGCTTGTGGAGGCTGGAGAGGGAATGAACTTTGATTTCAGAATTCCCCCGTGATTGTCCAATTGATGCTCTTGGTGGTGAATCCCACCATTCAGCCTGAAAATTTCATGCTTTAGTCACATCTCGTTCAGATGATCTTCACAGGGGTCCCCAAAAGGAGTTTCACAGGGGCTTCCTGGGCTTCTCCATCGTTTGAAACTTTAAGCACAACGTGCAAAGCCTTCAGGGGCTTCTTCTCTGTGGGGATAAATAGCTACAAGTCACCACGCCAGAGGAAGAATGTGGGCAGCTGCACCACCACAGCCTTGGAAAGGGAAGGCCAGTGGCCTCTTCCCCAAGGATCCTTCAAACAAAGCCAGGAGCCAGTCCTGGCCATTAGCTCAGAGCTTGGTCATCACTCAGTGCTTGCTGCATCCACCTGTCCAAACCAGGCACCAGCATCTCTTTCCTTCCACGCTCACCCTCCAGCCCACAGCTGTTGCTGGGACACAGGACGTCAAGAGCATGAACTCCAGGAGGGGCCAGGAAGGGGTGAGGGTGGTCCTGGAGAAGATAGGGGTGGAGGGACCCTCAGCCAGGAGCTCCCCTCACCTCCATCCTCGCCTCTTCCTCACTCCACTGCACAAACCCCTGAAAGAGGCAAGAAGAAGGTGGGCCCACAAGGCTGCTGGCTGCAAAGACAGAAACAGGGAAGAGGGGACAGTGACCAGCAGCAGGACAAGAGGAGAGGAAGAGGAGGTTCAGTGAGCTTCAGAACCAAGTCCACGTAGCAGAGGGGGCTGGCAACCCAGAAGTGCTGCAGGGAGGAATCAGGCCACCCCTGAGGACTTGTGGAATCCACCCCTGGGGTGAGAGGCGATTTCCCATTTGACAGACCAGATGGGCTCATCTTTGGCAAACCTCTTAACAGGGAATTCACAGTGTTAACAGGGGCCCGCAGGTGTTCCCCACTCTCCATCACACTGGCTTCCAGCCTTGGGTGCTCGCTGCTGTGCGTTGGCCCCTGTAGGGTGGGCGTCCTGGGATGGGGCTTTGGGAGGAGGGGGAGGTCCTCGTCCCTCCTGTTTTTGCTTGTGGTTTTCCACCCGGTCAGACCGCTCACCCCGTCCCCACACGTGG
>NW_012151130.1:91948-93587 GCF_000956105.1 Propithecus coquereli
TCAAAACCCAAGCACATTTTTTCAAGTACATAGTGGCTCATAATGGCTTTAGGATGTCTTAGGAGAAAAATCATGGTGGGTGTTGGGTTAATTTGGAAGATGAGCTGAAAAAGATAATTGTGTAAGAAATAAGAGCTGGTTGGAGTGAGGAAAACATTTGGGTGTGGTGACAGGAAGATGGGGAAGGAGAGTCCCCTGAGCAACTGTAGGACTAGAAGCAGTGTGGTTTAATGAGACAATTTGGAAGCAAGACAGAGAGGCAGTGCTCCCCATTTGGAGGGATGTGCCAGTATTCAGGGTAACCAGAAGTGGAGACTCAGAAGGAGATGTAATTAATGAACAGGGAAGGCAGATGGATGATGGGGAGGAGGGTGGCGTCACGCTACTCATATGCTCTTTTAATAAGTAAAATTATAGCAAAATTTCATTCACTCATTGCAAACAAGGTTATGCAATTAGGATCCTGCTACTGTTAAAAGCTTCCAGAGATTTGAGTGCACTGGGCAGACAGAATTATGATGTTTACTTTAAAAATCAAACTTGTTCTCTTTCCAGAGACTTAATTTTATTTAATGCTCAATTTTGGTGTTTACTGGTTCTGCATTTTCTCATGTAGATTAAGATCCAATTTAGAGATGAAATATATGGGCAGTCTGGCTGCGGAAAGCACAGAGGAACGATGCAGTGGGCCCTGAGGAACCGCTTGTTAGACAGCATTTTCACATGGTCACATGGAATTGTCTTATGGCTTTTATGAGAATACAAGTAATAGTTTTATCATAGACCAAAAAAAAAAAATCTTAATTTGTTAAAAGCAGTAAATGAAGTTTTGGATGCTTCCTTTAAACTTTTTAAATTTCTCAAATTTTCAGTCGATAGTTTCTTTTTTTTTTTATTGTAAAAGACACAACATAAAAATTACCATCTTAACCATTTTTAAGCATACAGTTCAGTTAGTGTTAAGTATATTCACATTATCCTAAAACAGACCTTTGGAATTTTTCATCTTATAAAAGTGAAACTCTGTAGCTGTTAAATAACAATTCCCCATTTCTCTCTCCTCCCAGCCCTTGGCCACCACTATTCTACTTTCTGTTTCTATGAATTTGACTACTTTAGATATCTCAATGGAATTACACAATATTTGTCTTTTTGTGACTGGCTTATTTCACTTAGTATAACGTCCTCCGGGTTCACCATGTTGTAGCATGTGACAGGACTCTTTTCATTTTTAAGGCTAAAGGATATTCCCTTGTACATCCATACAGGTTGAGCATCCCTTATGCAAAATGCTTGGGACCAGAAGCGTTTCAGATTACAGATTTTTCCAGATTGTGGAATATTTGCATTTTCTTACCAATTGAGCATTCCTAATTCAAAACTCTGAAATCTAAAATGCTCCAGTGAGCATTTCCTTTGAGCATCGTGCTGGTTTTCAGAAAGTTTCAGATTTTGAACATCATATTTTTGTATTAAGGATATTCACCCTGTACCTCATTTTATTTATTCATCTGTTGATGGGCATTTGGGTTGCTTCTACCTCTTGGCTATTGTGAGTAGTCTTGCTATGATCATGAGTGTGCAAATATCTCTTTAAGACCCTGCTTTCTTTTGGATATATACCCAGAAATGGGATGGC
>NW_012151130.1:96554-98044 GCF_000956105.1 Propithecus coquereli
GAAAAATTCATTGAACCAGGTTCTAGAAGACACCAGAGGAGATGGACTGAAATCTTTGTGAAATTAATATTTTTTTTAAAAAAGAGTAGAAGTGAAAAATTTAATCCTAAGGGGAAAATAGGGAAAATGGACAAAATTGGATAGAGAAAAACCTCCTAAATGTAGATGGACTTGATTCTAAAGAAGGGTGCTTGAAGGATAATTTTTGCGATGGGTTCATTACTTCACTTTTCATCATCAGTGTCGCCACTGGTCCCTTTATTAATTTGAAACCGACTTTCTACTTTTCCTGGTTCTGCCTTCTGCAAGAACAGTGGTTTTGATTTCTCCTCCTGTACGCAGTGGTCCTTTTAGTGATATTTATGGAATGATCTATTTCTTTACTCTCAAGGTTTGAGCTGTCCTTGAGTATGTGGCATCCAACTATTTTAATAGTGTTATCTCAAGAAGAACCTACTGTGTTTTTTGTTGTTATTGTTGTTTTTAACAGTCTAGTGAATTAATAGCAGGCATTACATTTTTATTGGTGACTTGTACTGAGAAATCTTCTGGGAACATATTGAAATTGTTGCAGTGTGGCTTAATATTGCATGTTTTAAAAACTAAGAAGCTTGTGATACCCTCTGAAATGTATCTGCATTCCAAGTTAGCCTATGAAGAAGATGTTATTCATGACCCTGATTTGGTGGAGGAGATAAGGAGATGCCTGTATTGGGTGATTTGCTAAGCCATACACACCTGCACAGATCCACAATGTATAGGCTTCAATAATGGGCAAACAGAAATCTGCAACTCATTTTGCATTATAGCTCCCAAATAAGGTGCTGGCATGGTTTATTTATGAATTTACCCTGAGAGCTGTAATTCAAATCCTTGGCCAATCAAATGGAAAAATAAATTATTGGGAGTAGTGTTTTACTTAGAACCCATTAAAGCAATTTAAGTGCAAGTTTTTTCAGGTAGAAATACCCAGCTCTCTGTGGGAGGACAAATGTAGATGTAGGAATATCTTTATTAATGCTTTTGGTGAGAGTGAGGGAGAATGCATACAATACAGTCTTTCAGAGAACTCAGCAGTAGCCGTAAATCCATTTATGAACAATCCGAGTAATAGAGCTTTGCAACATAGTGTTAGCTTTCAATAATGATGTTCTTTTTCTAAAAAAATCAGAGGTTTAAATGTAATGCATGGGGAACTAGGGCACAATAAATTCGAATACGTAAGCATTACTTTTTAGTGGATCCAGTAGATTCCCTTATTTTTTAATTTATTGTTCAGGTTGTTGAATTTCAATTATTCAAACAGGGAATGAGATATATTCTAGGGAAGAGTCCTTTGCTCATGCTATACAGTTTAAGGCCTGCTGCGGCTTTTCTTGAGCTACATACACTCCATACTGTTGGAGGAACAGAAGAATTCGGAAGTCCACTGGCTATCAGTTTTGTATCTCAAGGCTGTAGGCAAGCACCAAACTTGTTCACTCTGAATC
>NW_012151130.1:103125-104526 GCF_000956105.1 Propithecus coquereli
ATGGAAAAATAAATTATTGGGAGTAGTGTTTTACTTAGAACCCATTAAAGCAATTTAAGTGCAAGTTTTTTCAGGTAGAAATACCCAGCTCTCTGTGGGAGGACAAATGTAGATGTAGGAATATCTTTATTAATGCTTTTGGTGAGAGTGAGGGAGAATGCATACAATACAGTCTTTCAGAGAACTCAGCAGTAGCCGTAAATCCATTTATGAACAATCCGAGTAATAGAGCTTTGCAACATAGTGTTAGCTTTCAATAATGATGTTCTTTTTCTAAAAAAATCAGAGGTTTAAATGTAATGCATGGGGAACTAGGGCACAATAAATTCGAATACGTAAGCATTACTTTTTAGTGGATCCAGTAGATTCCCTTATTTTTTAATTTATTGTTCAGGTTGTTGAATTTCAATTATTCAAACAGGGAATGAGATATATTCTAGGGAAGAGTCCTTTGCTCATGCTATACAGTTTAAGGCCTGCTGCGGCTTTTCTTGAGCTACATACACTCCATACTGTTGGAGGAACAGAAGAATTCGGAAGTCCACTGGCTATCAGTTTTGTATCTCAAGGCTGTAGGCAAGCACCAAACTTGTTCACTCTGAATCCTCAGCCTTAGCTACCCAGTCTCTGTTTCATCCACTCACATTCTGGGTGCCTGGAAGAAAAGTGATGAATATTATGATAATTTACTCAAGGACAGTATCCTTCACAGGACCTTGCACTAGGAGATGCCCAGGAAAGATTCGCTGATAGTTTTCACGTTGTCTTGCTAGAAAAGCTTCTGGAGGGAATCTCTGCTTCTAGGAATGTCAGCTTTCCAGTACTCCTGGCAAGGTAGCTGCATCCTATTCTTGACTCTAGTTGGGGCGGTTGGTGGGGGGGACTTCCTTTGATAATACACTGCCCACAGTGCCAAGGGCAGTTGTGTAATATTCTTAGTGTTTGTGTCTTAAGTTCTTGTTCATCTTATTTATTTTTTGGCAGGTCGCTGTTTACAGGCCCAGGAAGTTAGTGGCAAGTTCATCCTTAGTCCTTAGCAGCAATAACGTTCAAGAATTGCTGGAACCTATTCATCTTGTTATCACCACCCAAATATTACATAAGCTGGAAGGCCTTCTTGGTGGGAAACACCCTCTTCCTGGGATTTCAGCCTGTCCCTTTCTCTCTGATCAGGAGAGAAGGTAGACAACAGCGATTGTCCTTGTGGTGGTCTCTGTTGTACACTTCGCCAAGGTGGCATACAATGTGCACTCCCCGGGGATTGTGCACAAGGCTAGTGTGGAAACGAAGAGCTGCCCGAAGGCCATGAGGGATTTCAAAGCTGGAAAACCCACCGTCCCTAAGGTGTCATTACTTAAGTCCAGGGTTTTGCTGCTCACCTCTCATTTTCCTGAATGGTGC
>NW_012151130.1:105361-107198 GCF_000956105.1 Propithecus coquereli
GGACTCTGTCAGGTTTACTCTGGCTGTGTTCCTATTAGTGGGTTTCAGGGCTTCCTGTGGACAATTATTATGGTTGGTGTGGAGGAAGAATGGAATATATTATTCTTACCTCTTCATAAAAAAAAGAAAATATATGGCTTCGTTCCCTCCTCTCCAGCCAGCTGTCAGATGCGAAAGCCTGCCCCAGTTTGCTCTGCCGTACACTGAGTTAGGGCGCTGTGATGAGAGCTGGCAGCAGCCCATTAGAGTGATTGCCAATTGCCAAACACACCCAGAAGCTCTTGCTACAGATGTCTAAGAAACCGGGATAACAGAGATTTGCCTCCGGGTTTCAATACATTGATTTCTTGCTCATTTTAACTATAGGTGTCCCATTAAAAAGGGCGGCTGGGGGGGAAGGGCAGCTTTGAATTAAAAATGTGATTTCTTTATGAGTTTAGTCTCTTTATTAAAATGACTTGCTCTAAAAAGAAAGTTTCATTGGATACTCTCAAAGTTCTTTGTAAAAATATCCCCATTATACAGATGCTGACAACATTCCATGACCAAAAGTCTTGTCTGGGTCACCTAAGGGTTGGTTGGAATCCAAAATAAAACTGGTTCCCAGGTGGCTAATTACCACTTTCCATATCATGCCTGGAAAATACGTAGTTTCTCATGCCAGGAGTCTATGGCACGGCAAAAAACGCTGCCCAGGCAGCTTCGTGAAGCGTTGTAGCTTTTCCAGGTTTTTTAATGTCATAAAGAAGATATTGGTGGATGTGAATCTGTTGTGCCGTAGTCGGATGACAGAACTTAACAATTATAAAAATGCCTTTGATCCTTTGGGCTGATCGCTTTGGTTGGAGCCTGATATCAGGTAGGTCAAAATATAAAGGGCCATCTGCCTACCTTCTTTTCCACCTGTTTTTTAATGCGCCTGGAGAAAAGAGCTCATGTCTGCTTTTCATGGACTGTGAATTCTTGGCAACTTCTTCTGTAGAGGACACTTCCTTTCCAGGAAATCTAATTTCAAGAAAATGATTGCATTTCTGAAAGTCTTTCCCATGTGACCTCTAGACAGTCTTTGTTACTTTGAAAACGAAAGCCTGGTTTTAACATTTTTACACTATTGCATAGATTCAGTGCAGCTAATTTTGTGCTCGTCCAATGGGCATCCTGTTGAAGTATGAGTTAAATTTATCAGTTGTGAGCTTTAGTTGTCTTTTTATTCATGTATTTGTTTTATGCATATATCCATTATTTATTTGGACTTAAACATATCCCAGGAATTGTCCTAGACTGAGAATATGGTTTGCATCATCACGTTTGAAGTTTGTGTGATTCTGTAGCTGTGAAGAATGTTTTGTATGTCTTGTAAAGAAAAAATTTTCTTTTCCTTACAGTCAAGTTTACTTATTAGTAGAAAAGTGTTGCATTTTATAGTGCATTAAATTTTACAGTTTCCTAACTTGCCAAGGATTATGGTATTTATTTATTTTTATTTTTATTTTTTAAGGCTAGTCAAGTGAAATTGGGGGAGTGGAGAAGGAACAAAACAATTTGTCACTGATTGTGATCAATTAGTGGTAGACACCACTGCTCTTGGATCAGCCGGGTGTTCATTCTTGAACATTGCAAGCACCATTCTAAGTCTGTCTTTAACACAGATATACATTTTTACCTGTGTTTCTTAGAAATAAATAACGGATAAGCAGTTGAAAAATCATTGTTACTTTAAAAGCTGAAATTAATCTTTTTGAAATAGGTTGGGTAGGGGGGATTCGAGCATTTATGCAATTTGTTATTAGAATCACCCATGCTTCCAAGAAGGTTATGCTCAATTACGTATTATAAA
>NW_012151130.1:112500-115964 GCF_000956105.1 Propithecus coquereli
TGCTGGTTTAATGGGTAGTTTTTTTCTTTATTGTATTCCACATTTTCCAAATTTTCTAAAATGGGCTTGGGTTACTTTTATAATGAGTAATTTAAATAAACTTTTTTAAAGAACAAATCAACTGTATTTCGTAGTAGAGTCTATATAATCTCTGCTGACTTTAATTTCAACAATATTATATATTTAACCATGATTGAAATAAAAGATGCTGTCATTGAATTTAAATTTTGTTCATTTATAAAATAACCCCCTTTGGACAGAGCAGTCTATGTCAAATTAGCATGAGGTTGATTCTGAGTTGGCTCACACTGGAAGTAAAAGCCCTTTGTGATTTTCACAGTGATCCATAAGAGATTAGAAGCCTGCTGTGTGAAGTGGCAGTTTACCCACACTTGCTCAGCTGTAAATTATTAACTTTTGGCCCAAAGGTGGCCCTAAAAGTCCTGAGCTATTCATTCAGGAACACTAAAGGCAGAGGCCAGAGGTTTAAAACCAAACTGCCAGGTTTTTAAGAGCGTTCTTATTTGTTTCCCACCGCTGTTACCTGCTCTTGCGGAGGTGGATAATAGGCTGGGTGCTGCAGGTGCCACCACACGGGCAGCATGGTCCTGGAGCCCTGCAGAATGGGCAACCACTGTTCTGAGCAGCTGAGAGTCGACCCCCGGGAAAGGGTGCGGCGTGGGCTGTGCAGAGAACTGGAACGGAATGCATTAGAGCAACTCCATGTGTGCAGATGGTGGACTGGAACGGGGCTGGGAAGGAGAGACGGAGAGGGCGGCGCTTGTGTGCATCGGCAGAGGTGGCTGGGGGAGTGACTTGAACGCCATGTCAGTGTGTTATCCCCATTTTGCAAATGAGGAAGCAGGTAGCAACAAAGTTGAACAAGCCACCTTATAGGGGGAAAAAAGTGCTGGGATCTGATTCCTGGCAGCTTGACTCTTAAGCCTGCGTGGCTTCCTGCCTTCCTCGTGTTGCTGGAGTTTGCTTCTCCTGAGTGTGAGCTGCCCGTTTCTGGTGCCAGGAACTTCATTGTGGTTTATCCGTTTGGAATCTAATCTGTCCACGGGTCATAGTACTGGAAGAGGTCCAGGAACTCTGGCCTTTTAAAAAAAATAAAGACAATAAAAAGATTAATTGAAAATCATTAAATCCATAGCATAGTTTACTGTATCATTAAACTTAAGTATAATTGCAGGTACGTGCTGCCCCAATACTACAAAGTAGCCTGGCTGGAGTGTGAGCTTTGGTCTCTGAAGAACTGGTGAAATCCCTAGGCAGGTGCAACAGAGGAATTTGGCTTTGTCTGGGTGATTACTTTGGTTGCTCCTGTCCTGGGTTGCCCATCCGGTTCCTAGGCTGCAAAGACTGCTTCAGGCCATTCCCATTTGTGGAGACTTACAGTCTCTTTCTGCAGTTACTCTTAGCTCAGGTTTTAAGCTGAGCAAGCACTTATCACATGCACTTGCAGAGAGCTCCTGCTGTCTCTTTTCTTAATTACCGCCATGCAGGGTAAGGGAGGGTTCCTCTGCCTCCAGTAACACTGCAAAGCCACAGCTGCCTACTACCGATTACCCAGGCACAAGTTCTGGTCTTTTGCTTGGCTGCCTCTCAGACAGCTCAGCACACACTTCTGTGAACTTCGATGAGCCTGAGTTTTATTGTCTTCTATTGAGGCAATGTCTCCCATTTGGAAGGATGCACAGGAGTGAAGGAAGGACATTGCTTGTTGGAGAAGATGGGGATGGCTTGCGTGTTTCTATGGGTTAAGGAGTTCTAAAGGCTCTGAGAGAATTGTCTACTTGCAAATGAGCCTAATTTAATGCGGTCTTGGAGACTGAAGTAGAAATCTTGGGGGATGGTTGAGAAAGTCTTCAATGCATAGATCCATCTGTTTATTCCTTCACCCCTTCTTGCATTTATTGACACTTTGTACTCAGCACTTGCTGAACTACAGAGATTCATAGTAAACATAACATGTCCTCAGCCAGTATTTGTTGAAGCAGTAAAGAGACTGTCCCTCTGGGGACATGTTCCTAAAGATGGTGAAGCATCAGTTTTGTCTAAGCTTTGGAAAGCGTTGGAACTAGTTCTGTATGTGGTGTCCGAGTTACTATGCTTCAACTTGTGATTTTTCAACTCTATGATGGTGCAAAAGCGATATGCATTCAGTACAAATCGTACTTCGGGTACCCATGTGATCATTCTGTTTTTCACTTTCAGTACAGTATTCAGTAAATTACATGAGATATTCAACACTTACAAGCTTTGTGTTAGACGATTTTTCCTCGTTGTCCGCTAATGTAAGTGTTCTGTGCATGGTTAAGGTAGCCTAGGCTAAGCCATGATGTTTAGTAGGTTAAGTGTATTAAATGTGTTTTTGACTTGACGATATTTCAACTTATGATGGGTTTATTGGGATGTAACCCCATCTTCAGTTGAGGAGCATCTGTGGTAAGAGAGAAGAGAGGACATTTGGATGACTTTTGACAGGCTATTTTGACAAAGCCTTTATCATTTTGACACCAGTTTTGGACCAAGAAGACATTGAAATGAAGGGTCTCTTTTGGCCTGAAGACCTGGAATTCAGTGATGTGCCCTGCATTCTTTCCCTTTCTAGAGTTTCAAAATCCCCTTTAAGAGAGAAATTAACAGCGAACAAAGAAAGGATTGGAATTTCTCCTAGCTTATTGATAATACATTATTTTTATGCTGTGATGGGAAACTTGGAAATCCTCTTAGGTTCTAAATTAGGAGATGCCTGTCTGGTGGCACAGTCCAAACTTTATCGCACAGTGAATTTTAAAAGCACTTGTTTGCTTCTCCACTTAGTCCCCATGCAAACGGCCTTCTGCTTTTACTCAGGAGGAGGAGGAGAAGTGAAACTGAAAGGTTTTGGTCGAGTAATTTAGAGAGGGGTGGAAAAAATAAAAAGAGACTTTGGCCTTTGGGGGGAATTTGTCACGGGAGTTCACAGGCTCTTCTAAGGGAAAGGAGAGCTGCGGTAGGGGCCAGTTTCAGGTTTTCATCTTTCTGGAAGGAAGGGGCAGTCCCTTTCCTTTTGACTACCTACCTGTATTGTCAGTTTATATTATGTAAACATCAAAACTTCTGCATTTTGTTTTTTTGTAGCTCTGTTGAGTGGCTTTCAGCATTATAGGGAAAGATATTCCTGAAACTCCTTTTGTCTGCCTTTCCTTTTTTACCCATCGCTAGGGCTGCTGTAACAAAGTACTACAGACTGGGTGGCCTAAACAACGGAAATTTGTTTTCTCACAATTCTGGAGGCTAGGAGTGTGACATCAAGGTGTTGTCAGGGCTGGTTTCTTTGGAAGCTTCTCCTCTTGGCTTGCGGATGGCCATCTTCTCCTCTGTGGTCACAGTTTTCCCTTTGTGCCTGTCTGTGTCCTAATCGCTGCTAATTAGGATACTAGTCCTACTGGACTAGGGTCCATCTTAATGATCTC
>NW_012151130.1:121206-122961 GCF_000956105.1 Propithecus coquereli
AAAAAAAAAATTACTGGAAATAAGTTGGTGATGGGGGAGGTTTTCCAAGTCTAGAAAATCAATTTATGAAAGGTCCATAAGTAATCTGAACTTCTCTTATTGTTTCTATGGACAATGTAAAGAATGTATTGACACGTTTCTATGCTGTTTCTGTACGAAGAGTCTAGTAAAACGTGATTCATGTGTGAACATTCAAAAAATGGTTGTTGTCCTGGCGCTCACAGAAACTTTTCACAATTTTTGGGTTAAGGTAGCAAAAGCTTTTGAAATCAGTGCTGGTAGGTTCTTCCCTGTCCTGATTAATTCAGAAAAGTCACATCCCTGTGAAATCATTCTACACATACATCTCATGTCAAAGCCATTACCACTGAGCCCTTGATGTTTATGTTAACGATGGGGTTTATTGTACTCACTTTATTGTTTTCTCTGTCCTGCCACCCAGGCCAGACCTTCCTACTGTACTGTGATAGGGAGTGTGGCTATTTGCTGTGTATTATGTAGAGAAAATTTGTCAATTCCTATCCACCTATTGTTTGAGGCCTTTTGTTTCCATTGTCAAACGTGTCAGTGATTATACCATGGCAGTTTCATGAAAAAATCGCAGTGGATACCTTGTAGGAAGGGACGAATAATGGTGTTCCTGTGGCCTGTTACCTGACTCTGGCACTAAAAATAGTGTTACATGGAAAGCAATTGTAAGGAGCTTAGAAAAGGTTTTATATCACTTTTTTAAAGCCGGCGATTCAATTAGTCAATTATTTGTTTGCATGTAGCTTATCCTTTTGAAAGCTGTAAGGTATCTGCGATAGAGTAACCCTACTGCAAACCATATTATGTTCTGGAAACAAGAATGGTCTCAAAAGGATTCTCAGAGGTGGTGCAGTTTGGGAGGAGGAAAGACAGTGTTGTAAGCCAGGTGTGGTGTCACTACGCATATTTGGTCCTTGTGGGGATCCTGTGAAGTACCCACTGTGACCCTGGCTTTGTGGATGAGGATGCCGGGTCTCAGTCTGGCCAAGTGACAGTGCCACAGCAAGCGGCTGAGCTGGGTGGGAGTCAAACCCTGATCTCCCTGGTCTGGGTTTGATCGCTTGTTTTGTTTCTGCCGGCATTAGAAAATGAGAAAGGTGTAGTTACTTGGAGGACAATATGTGTAAGGCATTGCAGATTAAGGAGGCAACAGGAGCGAAGGTTTAGCATAGAGGTGAGCACGAGCCCAGATATTCAGGAAAGGATGAACGGGCCAGCTGGAGTAGAGGGTTGGTGTCAGGTGGGGGAAGGAAAGGTTGGCAGAAGGTCAGGCCCTTCTGCCAAGCCAAGTGCAGATGGAGGAATTGGTTTTCATCATCGAGAGAAGACTTCGTGGGTTTTTGAGGAGAGACTCTAGTGAATGACAACTTGCAAGTGGTGTTTTACCATAAAGATTAGTCAGCATGTGTTGTGCAAAGTGAATTATACAGGAGCCAGATTGCAGGTAGCATTAATGCACCAGGTATGCAGTGAGGGGCCAGATTCAGGACAGGCAGAGCAAACAGACAGGACAGAGAAAGAGCAGAGGTGAGAGATTTGGGTGGTTATAAAAGGGAGCTGGTCTGGTTTGAGAAGGAAAATTATTGTGGATACTGTGTGTCGGCTGTTTACCCAATAGCCATTCTTCTTTCTTCTGTGCCAGCTGAGCCCCAGTTTAGTTCGTGGGTCCAACCCTTGCCCATGTGACTCCTGGGTAAATCTGATTGGTCTTAGACAATCATGGGA
>NW_012151130.1:124828-127438 GCF_000956105.1 Propithecus coquereli
TGCTTCAGTCAGTCTAGCTGCATGTAGTAGAAAGATCCTTCACAATGAAAATTTACAACTTAGCTTTGATATTGTTTGGTTTCATGAACTTAATAAATGTGTGTGAATGCATATTTGGGCTTTTAGTTTCTTTTCATGGTCAGTTTTGGTATATTTAATGTATGAAATGGATTTTCAGAAACAGAACCCCAATTTGTATCATTTCAGCTCTAGGAAATAAGGATTCTCTACTTTGGTTTGGTTTGTGATTATCATTTAAAAACCAATGAGTAGTAAGTGAGGGGTCACATGTACCATTGTGTAGAATGTCAGGGCTGGGAAGAGATTTGGTGCTGGTTGCATCCAGTGCATTTATTTTCCAAGTGAGGAAGCCGAGGTCAACTTCCTCACTCAAGGTCTGAGTGCTGATTATTTTTATTGAGGGAAGCTATCTCCTGTCTGTTTTTTTCTCTCCACTGTAGGCATGTACCTATCTCCCCTGCCCCCAACCCCACCTGTACTTCCCTGTAAAGTTTTTAGTGGCAGAAGTATAGTGGAGTCTGTCTTCATACGAATATACATTAGATGGCAGAATTGACGTGTGATGGGTGGAAAAGAATTACTATAGCGATGTTGGGGGGGCTGGCGTATCTTGTTTTCTAGTTGCTTTAAGATCTTTTTCTAAAATGCAACCCTTATTCTTAATAGATTTGGAGTTGGTGGCTATAAGTAGGTACTTACGCTTGACCAGCATCCCTTTGGTCTGTGTGATAGAATGCGGCTTTTCTCTGCATCCTTCAAGGGCTCTTCAGCATTGCACTTGTTATTTTGCAGAAGGATAAAAATATAGACAGACATATCTTATGTGTCAGGTGGTTCTGGGTGGAAGTTCCTTTGTGTTGTCTGCACAGCCCTTGATGAGTTTCTCCCTGCTCTGCCTTCATCCTTCTTTTCCCATCAGGGTTCCTCTTCAGGCTTTGGGTGGATTCATGCAAAGAGGAAAAAAAGGATCTCTCCTGCCTTTCCCCATGTCAAGTCCCTAGATCCTCTAGGCACGAGGCGCAACACCAAGTACAGGGGCAGAGTGTGGTAACCTCCAGCATCATGAGCTTTTGCAGCCCCAGCCCCCCAGTTGACAACGTAGAGACCCCTGCCATGCCTCAGGTCCCAGGGCGGTGGCCCTGGAAGAGCCAGCATCTTCCAAGTGTGGTCAGGACCTGCGCTTGGGCTCATGGGAAGCTGACACATCTGCCACATCCCTGCCTTGTTCTTCAAGAAATGGTCTCTCTCTGAGAGTTGAAGTCTAAATCTGGGACAGAGGGGGTCTGCAGGTCCTTGGGGGGTCAGCTCTGTGGTGCATTGGAACCCCTTGTGGGTTGAAAGCGGTTCCAGATCTACTTCCAGCAGAGCTTGATTTTCACTCATGGTGTAGAGAACTTGCAGGACAAGGTTCATTTACACCCTCCTGTTACTCTTTTGCTTCTGTCTACATAGATGAGAAGTGAGGCTGGACTTCAGGAGACTTTCTGGGCCACAAGGAATTGAGCAGGGTATTGGGTGTAGAGGGGGAAGATGGCTATTTTAGGCCAAGGCTCCCAGCACCGCAGCTTGGCTGTTGCCGATTGCTTCAGTTCCTTCCACTAATCCTTTACCTTCCACGCAGAGAGGAAAAGTCCCACTTTTGCTGACTGGCAGAGGGCTTTCCAAGGAAATCACAGGACCGAAGGAGAAGCGGAATGTTAATTTGCTTCATGGGGTGGAACTGCTTTCTGAAAGTATGGTTGGGGCCTCAGGTTTGTAATAAAATCACAGCCAGCCCTTATTGTTCACACTGGAAAATTTATTCTTGTTTGTGTACCACTAATGACTAGCTTTCGGAATGCTTAGTTTCCTCTCATAATTGTCCGCTAATTTACTGTCCTTCTGATGGGAGGGAAAAAATAACAATGTATTCGAAGTCATCGCTGTTCCTTGGACTACCGCGTTTATTGTTTTTGATACTCTCAGATATTTCAAACATGGATCTTTTATGCTACTTTATGTTGTGCAATATTCATATTTATTAGGGCCATTTAATAGCAATGTAAATGAGTTCAGTGCAGCTGTGTTGGACAGTAGTCATGGAAATGAATTCATTTTGTTGCTTTTTTCTTTTCTTTGACAGTTGAGATCTTTTCATATTTTTCTTGATGGAACAGACAAATTTCTTCAGCAGAGAAGAAAATTTCATTTCTTCATATTTTCTCATAGTTTTGTTTGCAGGGAAACAGTTTGAGTTTCATTACTTCCTGTGTTTCCTGATCTATGTGGGTTAGAATAAAATTGATTATATCAGAAATATTACAGAAGTTTCATCTCAGCTATCCAGAGGCCTGCAGAGAAAGTCTTGCTGTGGATGGCTGTGGCTTTTTACATCCTCATTAATGACACACACGCCCCTTCCCCTCCATTGTATTACACTCAAATTTCTTCTTCTTCTTCTTCTTTTTTTTGAGACATGTTGCTCAGGCTAGAGTGCAGTGCAGTGGCGTTATCATCACTCACTGAGGCAGGTGGCCCCCGGAACTGAGAATTCAGTGCTAAATGGAGTTGATTCCCAAGCTGGATGAGTTTGAGTTGTTAGTTTTTTTT
>NW_012151130.1:129064-130339 GCF_000956105.1 Propithecus coquereli
AGAGCTTCGCCCAGGAAGTATTTGCAAAGCATATTCTGACTCAAACCTGTGTTGAGGCCTGGGTGCACGGTTGTGATAGAGCTTCACTGAGGGGTACGCCCAGAACCCCTCACTAATCGGCTGTCTTCTGGGCCAGGCCCCTTGGTTTGTGGGTGGAGCAGGTGGAGCACATGGAGGTGAATTTCCTGGGCCAGGAGCAGCGGGGCTGGGATGGACTCTGACGTCTGGCCTCCCTTGGCCTGAGTGCTCTCTCTCCTACCAAACTCTTCTTGGTGCTCTTGCAGCCATCCTGGGCATGCCGGGAGCCAGCAGGAGCTGGGGGGCAGCACATGGGCCATGTGTCTACTTGAGACTCTAAGTTTGGAACAGCTTGACTGGCAGAGAAGACAGTAGGCTGATCCTTACTCTGTGCACCGGCTGTGCTCTCCCCCATAGGCAGTGGCTGTGCTGTCCTGACTCCCCATCCCGTGATGGAACTGTCAGTCCAGCCCAGTACGGGGTGGCATGGGAGTGTGCATGGAAGCCAACCCACCTTTTCCAGGCTTTATAAGGTGGCTTATCAAATGCAGTGTATGTAGGCCTCGTTGAGACATGGAAATCAATGACTTTCAATGATGATTTGCTAGAGGCGGATGATGCACTGATCTGAGCTTACAGGCCCAGCTTACACCCTTACATGGGTAAACACGCAGCGGTCAGAGGTGGGAGGACACTTGATTTCTTTCTGCTGCTGCTGCTGGAGTTGTTTTAGCAAAGCTCTGCATTTGTGTAGTTGGCTCTGGCATTTTTGACGATTTCACCTTTGCTTTGGGGATCTGGAGCACAGAGCCAGATTTGTAGCTGCTGCTTCGCTCACTGGGAGCTCCCTGCCACCCCCGCCATTGTGGCTTTGGAGTCAGATTATGCAGTTTCAAACTTTAGCTTGCTAGCTGTGTGGCCCGGACAGCTCACTTAACTTCTCTGTACCTTGGTTAAAATTATAGTGCCCAACAATCATGGTATCAGTTCCTCAGTTGTAATACTACCTACCTTACGGGGTTGCTGTGAGGATTAAGTGCAATAGTAACGTCAAGTGCTTAGAGCCTTCCTAGGACACAGCGACCGTTCAATTAATGTTCACAAAACCGCCACCACCAGTGAGATCCTCGCTTGAATATCTAATTTATTCTTGTCTCCCAAACTTGACTTTTTGGTTTGATCCACATTTTCCCTAATGCTGATTTTCAAAGTTATTTGTGTTTTTCTGTTTGTATTGTTGTGGTTAACCTTTGATCG
>NW_012151130.1:136111-137680 GCF_000956105.1 Propithecus coquereli
CTAGGACAGCAGCACTCCAAAGATTGGGGTGTTCTTAAGCGACCCCTCTCCAGCGACCCCTCTGTCCTTAGCGGAGGGAGAGCGCCGATCCCCGAGGGTGGAGCCTACTTCCCCTTTCACTTCAAAGTCTGCTTCTGTATCTAAAAATGAACCGAAGCCCCATCTGTTTGCTGATGTATTTGAAAGCCCTTGAAAATGTTTGTTATTTTTATGCGGCTTCATGCGACTCTTCTCTCAGAGCTGCTTCCCCTGTCCCTGTGGTTTCGCGGTCGCTCCGGGGACCTGTGTGCCTCCTCTGCCTCGGAGGGGGAGGTCAGCGCCTATAGTGGCTTCTGGACCGTTTCTTCAACACGCAGCCAGTTTTCATGTGGTCTTTGTTCTCAACATAATGAATTTTGTTCAGGTGAAGACAGAGAGCACTCGATGTACGGGAAATGATCTCTCTTCTGTTCCTTAGACCTTCTGCTGACGACGTGTGTCTATTCATACAGTAACAGATGCTAATGGTCATCTCTGGGTGATGGTTTTCTGAGAATGAGTCCTCACTGAGTTGTAAGCTTCTCGATGTGTTATTTATAGTGCAGCACCTCACGCTGCTGGTGAGTGGCAGGTGGACGGATGAGGAGAGGGACAGAAAAATCACACAGGACCATACCCAAGGTCCAGCCAGTTTGGCCTCAGCTCTGCTAAGGGATGTTTTTTATACAACATCATGTTTTTCATCAGGATGGTAGTCTCTTACTTTGGATCTCGTCTCCCAGCCCCTGACCTGGTCTCCCTGCACCCGTTCCTGGTCCCTCCTTCACAGAGTGACCGTGGACATTCCCAGTCCCACCCCATGGGTCCTGCTTCTAATCACTCGGAGGCCTCCGCTTGCTCTTAGGATGAGGTCTGCAGTCTTTCAGCTGCCCTACACGGCCTCGCATCACCTGCTGCTCTTGCGTCTCCAGCCTCCTCTCTTCACACCCCGTTCTCCAGGTGCCGTGGGTGTGGCCCACTGTCCTCGTATCACCTACGCTCTTTCTTCATAGTGTTCATCCTAGCTGTAATGATATGTTTTCTTTACAGTTACTCAGCTCACATTTGCCTCTCCCATTGGATGGCAAGCTCAGTGAGGCCAGAGGCCTTCTTGGTTTTTAGTTACCCTGGAACCCCTACACTTAGCAGATAAAGCTGCAGTCCCCAACTCTGGGCCACAGACTGGTACTGGTCTATGGCCTGTTAGGAGATCTGGGCCACACAGCAGGAGGTGAGAGGCGGGTGAGCAAGTGAAGAAGCTTCATCTGTATTCACAGGCGCTCCCCATCACTGGCATCACCGCCTGAGCTCCACCTCCTGTCAGATCAGCAGTGGCATTAGATTCTCATAGGAGCATGATCCCTACTGTAAACTGCGTATGCGAGGGATCTAGGTTGCGGCTCCTTATGAAAATCTAATGCCTGATGATCTGAGGTGGAGCTGAGGCAGTGATGCTAGTGCCGGGGAGCGGCTGCAAATACAGATTGTCATTAGAGAAGTTTGACTGCACAATAAATGTAATGTGCTTGAATCATCTGGAAATCATCCCCC
>NW_012151130.1:139162-142340 GCF_000956105.1 Propithecus coquereli
CCTAGTGGATGAGGGCGCGGGTCTCAGAGCCCTCCTCCTTATGACCTTCGGGGGAGCACCCCTTTTCCTGGAATGTAACAGATCTGGTGCTATTAGGCTTGCTGTTTCAGTGAGTTCTTGGTTAAGGGTGGGAGGTGGTGTCACAAGGCTTATCTTTCAGGCTGCAGTTCAGTATATTCATCTGGAGAAGTATGTTGGCAGCGAATTTAGGGGGGAAGTTTTCCCTTGTCTGTAGGAGTTTAATTTTTTAGCAGTTGGGATTGTGAATTATTTGTCGAAAGGTACTCCCACCGCTAAAGCCCTTGTTTGCACCTGGTGGAGACAATAAGCTTTTAAGAGCAAAACATAATTTCCTTCCCTACTTGTTTCTTTTCTTAGCATTTTAGAAAATCCCACTCAGTTTGAGTCCTTGAACTCTTTTCCCTGCTACCCAGAACTCGACACGCAACACACACACTCACACACACATACACACACACACACATACACACACACACACATACACACACACACACACACACACACACACGCTAACCAGTCTAATGGGACCTTTGGTTTTCTGCACATACAGGCACTGGAGTTGTAGCAACATGTACCTGCCCCTGAATTGGCCACCTGGCTGTTGCCTCTCGCCTGTGACACTGGCCTAGGGTGGGACTTTTGAACATAGTCATGTCACTATCTCTCTGGTTCCCTTCAGAGGGAGCTCCCTGTGGATTAATCGAGTCTCCACTTGTCCGGGCGCTGAGGAGTGCTTGCCGGCCTAGGTAGGGCCGCGTGAAAACGGAGCTCTTTTCCACCCAAAACAGCATCCAGTGTTTATATTTCAAGGCTGGCTGGGTAGGTCCAGGTGGTTGTTGACACTGGGGAGCCAAAGTATTTGAGGCCAGAGGCCATTCTCCGGATAGAAGGCTTCCTGGTGAGTGGAGAGGAGGAATCCCCGATTATTAGGGCACAGGCCTAACTGAAACCATCCTGGGAGGAGAAGATCTAATTAAGTCTGACTCCTCAGAGGACTTGAATAGTCACATGGGAAGAAATGCTGATTTTTGTGGCCTTCCAGGCATGGCTGGGGGACTTAAGAAGGTCTGTGCTGCTACACCACCCTCACGGCCTTGCCAGGCGAGCTGGGCAGTGGATGGGCAGAGGCGCCCTGTCCTTCCTGTATTCCTGACAGAGGAAGCGGAAGGCAGAAGGCGGCTGTTGGTGTTGCTGTCCTTGACCTTGTTGTTTTAATCTGTCTACATTAGGGTTGGGTTTGCATTTCGAATTAGGAGTGAACTTCTTGAGCCCGGGTCTTCTCTGTGATTCCAAAATCTTGGCTCTTGGGGAAGGTGCTGCTTTCGATTTCCATGAGATGACGCAGACGCTCCTCCCAACACGCTCACATACACAGCCACAGTCACACGCTCGCACACATACAGACAGTCACACCCCTCCAGGAGACCACAGAGACAGTCGTCCTCAGCGTGGCTGTCCTGGCTGTCGGGACATGGGCATCCAGGTAATACATCCAGATACACCTCCAGGATGGAAATCATTTCTTTCCTTCCTTCCAACTCGGCCTTGTTCAAGAAATGTGCCAGGCATTTTCGGTGTCTCCTGCCTGGACCCTGAAGAGTACTCAGCCTAATTCTGTTTAAAAAAAAATAGATGGGGGCTTGCTTTTCAAAAGCAGCAGCACTTTAGATGTGGCTAAATTTGGACAGACCCTTCCAGACGGTGTCAAAGGCTATGAACACTGCCTCGCCTGAGCACCGTGTGGGTTTGTGCATTTTGGTGACTCATGGCTGCTTGTGGTGCTGGCCGTGCGAGAGGGATCCTAAAGCAGAGGGGTCCTTGTGCACAAACCCCAGGAGGCAGCAGTGCCTTGTCTTCTCTCTCCTGTGACTCATCCCCTGGAAGCCAAGGACCCAGGCCACCTTCATAGCCGAGATGTGTGTCTTAGGGGCCTGCTGGTCCCCAGATGTGCAAAACTAAGAGACAGCTTAGTGAGTGGAGGATTTACTCAGGGTGTGTCTCCATGTGTGTGTGTGTGCCGGGGTGAGGGGGACGGGTATCTTCCTGTGCTCTGAATTCTGAGAATGAGAACCTCTAGGTGGTTTTGCTTTTTTTCACTCACCTATCCAGAGACTGTACTCTGGTGTGTTCAAATCGTTTTTCACAGTTGGAAAAATTCACTCTTGGCTCCCTTTCAATTTAAGTAGTGGTTTAACATAGTCTTTTTAAAATTAAATTTTTTACAAACTTTTTTTGAAGACAGGGTCTTGCTCTGTTGCCCACGCTGGAGTGCGGTGGCACAATCATTGCTCATTGCAACTTCAAACTCCTGGGCTCAAATGATTCTCCTACTGCAGCCTCCTGAGTAGCTGGGACTACAGGGACATGCCACCATGCCTGGCTAATTTTTAAAAAATATTTTATAGAGATGGGGTCCCACCGTGTTGCTCAGGCCAGTCTTGAATTCCTGGCCTCAGGTGATACTCCTACCTTGGCCTCCCAAAGTGCTGGGATTACAGGCATGAGCCACTGCGCCCAGCCTAACTTAAATCTTAAGTTTCAGAAATGCTTCATATCAAGCCATCAAAAGACAGGCTAATAAGTCATTCTGAGTATAAGTCCTGTATTTGGAAGGTGAGCTCCCTGAGAATGTGTTGGCAAGAACTTTAAAATGTCAGTGACGTGTAGATGGTGACGGAAGTGTCATACCTTTGAGATGTATATGGCACAGTGACAGCTGAGAGAGGCGTTAGGGTGTTGAAAGAATAGAGTGATTATTGTATGTCCTTTTCGAGTCCTGATTCTTCATCCTCTGAGCAGCTCTTCCCTCAGCCTCCTATGCTACTTTGGCCGGACGTGGCTAGCTGAGTTCTGAGTGGGGGACGCAGGGTTTTTAATCCCTTTGCGCAGCTGACATCTTCCGGAGACATCCTCCTCTTCTCCAAAGGAGTGGGGTCAGTGTGCTCTCTGAGTAACCTCCTTGGACCATAGGTTCAATAGTTTGAATAGTAAAATGTGGGAAGGCATTTTCTTGCTAAAGTACAGCTTAACTAGGCGTGGGTTGTTAAAAGGGGAGGTGGCACTAGATGATATGTGTTCATAATGCACTGAATTTAGGAGACCTGGCCCAAGATCCGACTCTGCCTCTGAACATGGACGCCTTGACTCAAACTGCCAA
>NW_012151130.1:143697-145572 GCF_000956105.1 Propithecus coquereli
TAAAGTACTGAATAAACCTAACATTGATCTTGTTCATGTTCTTTGAATTGAACCTCTTCGCCCAGCCAGCAAACACATCCTCAGCCTTGTTTTTGCTTCCTCAATAGCTCACCTTCTATACCCCCAGCATGGTGCTAAATGCAGAAAAGTTCCTTGTCCATTAGTCAAGTACGGTTAGTCTGGAGAAAAGTCACCTGTGTCTGAAGCTGCTGCTTCTGTAAGTTCTATGAGAACATCAAGGGCCCATGTCAGAAGGACTGAATAGACCAGGGCAAGGAGCTTTCTTCTAAGTCTGGGGTTGTTGCTGTTACTGTTTGCAGTTGTGTGCTCCAGCCCGCTGTGTGCAAGAGGAGCCAGGGTGGTGGCGGGAGAAGAAGGAATGAAGTCTCCTCCCACTGTTGTCGAATGCTTAGACGGCCCTCAGATGTAGGCAGTGCATTTTTTGTTGCAAGGAGCTTCGGTTTCGAGGCGGCGTGTATTGTACTTATTTATTGATTAATTTTAAAGAGCGATTTCTCGTTTTTGTTTCCAAGGAAGTGTCCTTTGGGGAGCGGAGGTGTTTTTTGTTTTGTTTTTTCCAACATTGTTTATAACCTTGGCAGGATTTCATTGGAAAGAGTAGAGGCTTTGGAATTACGTCTTTATTCCATATTAACTGGGTGACCTTTGACAAGGTATTAATTAATACAATAGTCACTTACCGAGTGTGGTTCCTGTTGTATTCCAGAAATCGCGCTGGGCCCGCAAAGACGTTGTGTTCAGGAGAGTGAGATAGTAGTGACGGAACAGCTAAGCTAGGCTCCCGGCACAGAGCAGGCACCCCCCCACCCAATCTGCAAGGATTGGAGCAGCGCGCTGGAGCAGGGACAAAATCCCTCTGAGTCACAATCTCCTTTCCTGAGAGTAAGAATAATAGTACCCCAGAGGGTTAGTGCTGAGTGTCAAATAAAACAAGACTGTTAAAAATGCCTTCACATAGAGTTGCTTGAATGAATGCTGGTTCCCATCCTCTGTGGCTTAGGAAGGCCAGTGTCTGACCAGTGTGTGGTAGGAGTTTGCTCAGTCTACCAAGAGGCGACATGGAGATGAACATACAGACCCCAGGAAGAAGGAGGCACCGAAGGAAACGGAAAGCTTTCAGTTGGAAAAGTGTCCCAGAGCAGGTGGCATTTCTCTCTCGTGAACTAGTTATTAACTAAGATGATTTTCATCTGCACGCTTAACGCTCTCTTCGCATGGGAAGTTTGGGGGAAGGGTAGGCATCTATTTTCATATACAGTAGTAAGTGCATGAGGTGGTCCTCGCCGATGATGATCTGATATTTCGGTTACCCAGTAATGGGCTTCTGTCCTGTAGTATAGTTGTCTTAAATAATGCCGAATTATTTATTAAAACCGCTAACCGATGCAACTGGTAAAACATTTTGGTTTTTTCATTTTAACTTTTGATGAAAATAGCACTGTTTAGAACTGTGAGGCAGGGGTTTCCTGCTGAGTGAAGTTTTAAAACTCTGCTGAAAGCAGTGTGACCCACTCTGTCTCTCTGTTCTCTTAAAGTATTTAGCAACCGGAAGAAAAGGAAGAGTTGGCGTATTTCAGGTGATCCACAAAGTGAATGTGTTCTGCGGATCTGTGTTCTTCTTCCTTTGATTCTTCATTAACCAAGTGATAGATTGATGTAAAATGATGAAATTTAGAAAATTGGACATTGGTATTCGCCTTTACAAGGAAACAAAGTATACATGCTGGTGTGGTGAAGCCACATATGAAATCCTCTCAATACTTAAACTAGGCCTATTGGGTGTTTTTCAGATTTGATCTATAGGTGGAGAGTCTAATGATCGCATATAATAGAAGTTCATATCAAGGACTATTT
>NW_012151130.1:146893-152178 GCF_000956105.1 Propithecus coquereli
AAACTCTGCTGAAAGCAGTGTGACCCACTCTGTCTCTCTGTTCTCTTAAAGTATTTAGCAACCGGAAGAAAAGGAAGAGTTGGCGTATTTCAGGTGATCCACAAAGTGAATGTGTTCTGCGGATCTGTGTTCTTCTTCCTTTGATTCTTCATTAACCAAGTGATAGATTGATGTAAAATGATGAAATTTAGAAAATTGGACATTGGTATTCGCCTTTACAAGGAAACAAAGTATACATGCTGGTGTGGTGAAGCCACATATGAAATCCTCTCAATACTTAAACTAGGCCTATTGGGTGTTTTTCAGATTTGATCTATAGGTGGAGAGTCTAATGATCGCATATAATAGAAGTTCATATCAAGGACTATTTAATTTCAAAAAATTTTAAAATACAGAATTAGAAATACTTTTTACTTGACAAGTTCAGTGAAAGATACTTTTAAATTGTTATTGTATTTTGGCTTTTATCGGCTTCGATAATACACGGGCCATGTATGAGTGAAATTTTATTTCACAGAATGACACGAGCTTCAGTTTCTCCGGGTTAGAACACGTCCATGTGAGTGGAGGGATTTTAATTTTCAAGTTCTAACAGTGTTTAAGGGTCGAACAAGTATCTTGGGCGAGTAGTTGTCCTTTGATCATATTTGTACTTGCTTTTTCTTTCAAGAGCCTGGATAATGAAGCTTTCGGGTGGGTCGGCGGGGCAGGGGGTGTGGGGTGGGGACGGAGAGAGCCAGGAGGGTCTGGCTCCCCCTGCCCAGCACTGCCCGCACCCCCAGCCCCTGCACCAAAGGCACCCAGGCAAAGTCGTTTCATGAACCTTGGGTTTCCTGTATAGTTTGGCTAACTCTGGGGTGATCTCTAATAAAGACAAAGGCCAAGGGAGAGAAATATCTTTCTTTTGCTCCTGGCAAATACCGTTTTGATTCTGTCTCAATCTAACTGTCCAGAAAATTGGATTGAAAGCAGGACATTGCCAGGAAGTAAATCAGATTAGGGCTTCCTCTGTCCCAGCCGCCAGCAGATGTTTCATTTTGCAGTGCACTTCCCTCATTTATATGAGGTCGTCGATGGCCCGTCCATGGAGCGGGGCACGTGCAAACTGACCGAGCAAATGGAGGCATCGGGTGATCCTCCAGTCCACGGGACCTGGATGATTCGACTTATTGAAAACACGGCTGACAGCTTCATTTTGTCCAGAGAAGTGTCTGCACCCCTGTTGCCTTCTTTTTGTTTGGATGCCTACAGTGACCTCATTAAAGTCTTCTCCTCCTCCTCACAGCTCATGCAGCACTTGCCAAAAAGCCAGGCCTCAGATAGGACTGGAGTGGGAGCCCCAGAATCCAGGTGCAGCACAGGTGTTTCCGGAGCCTTCTATTTGGGTGCTTCTGGAAAGGGTGATCTGTTCTTGCAAGGTGTGACAGGAAGACAGAACTAGGGGAGAAGTATGGTGAGGCGGGGGAAGCACAGCTGTGTATGGCAGGAATAAGGAACTGCCCAAATTTATCTCGAGGTTTCTATTTCCTCTTGAGACATTTTGCATTCCAAGAACCCCGAGGAGTGTTTTTGACACTTGATATGAACCGGCTCTAATTTTTCCTGTTGTGTTGAAGCCTTCAGGAATGGGGCCTGGGCACCTCTGGTTAAAACAGCACCCAAGAAACCCACAAATGGGCTCTGGAACTTCATTTCTGCAGTGACTGGGTCACAAACATAATTGTCCCTTAGAAATTATGAGGTTTTTAATGGCTGGGGTCTCAAACCACAGGGGCCTATCTGACACCCATGGCGCTTGTTTAGTATCAAGTTGTGCCTCCTGTCATGTTTAACCATGTCTTTAGGGTTAGAGGCATTTAGGAGTCCTGTCTGGAAGAGCGAGAACGTTTTTCCCTCATGCTGGCCTAGGGAGTGGAACAGGAAGTCCTCCTTTCCCTCATTTCCCGTTGACCAGGTGGTTGAAGACGTGGACGTGCCCCAAGCTTGAAACCACCAAAGATGGATCCCATGTCTTGGGGCAGAGGCTCTGGGGCAAGGCAGGGATTGAGGGCTGGAAGGGACCCCAGGAAGGACTTGGGACCAGGACCCGCCTACCATCATGTGACCCTGCACAATCGCCCCTTTTGTTGTTCCCGTGATCTCGAGACTTGGTCTGCTGCTTCCCTTGGCACTGCCGTCATCTGCTTTGGATCGAAATGGATTGAATGCAGAGTGTTACTGGGAAGCAGGTCAGGGTAGGGCTCCTATGACTCTTCTGGGTTTTCTTCTATTCTGACTTAAATTGGTCTCACCAGTTTCCCTCAATTTTTCTCTCCCTGATGTAAACATGTGTCTTCTTGAGGTTTCGAATGTGTGACCGATTAGCTTAGGTAGGAGTCAAAATACCTTAGTTTTCTTCAGATCCAGTAGCAGGGGCGTCCAGGCTTTGTACTGTGGGATATGATCTCCATGTATTTGGGCTAAGTTATTCTACTTATTGGTAACCACAGTCATTATCCTGCTTAGCTGTCAGAGTCGGATGTGAACCCAGTTGCTCATGGAGACTTTATGTCTGGTTTCTTTCCGAAAACAATTCTTCCTCATGCCCTAGTTTTTCATGTTGTGATTTTAGCAGAATTAATCTGAAATGACTCAAAATTATACAATTAATTGCATTCAGCTTCAATTACAGTTTGTGTTGGCTGAGCCAGGCCCACCATCCTCCCTGGGGAAGTCACTTGCACGTGGCAGCTGTAGTAGGTGCCAAGGCCCTGCGGACTCCCCAGGCAGTCCATGGGCTTCTGAGGGAAAGCAGTTTGGGGCTGACAGTCTCAGGTGGGCAGTGCCTCAGCAGCAGCAAATGTGGTTGAACATGGGTGACACACCAAGTTAACAGGAAAGACCAAGTGTCATGAACTCTAGGGATAAATATTCAATCTTCTTTTCTTTTTTAGAAGAAAACTCAGATTTGAGTATTTGGGGTTGGAAAAGGTAGGACCTGGGTGGGTTTAAGGTTGTGAGGGTAGCTAAGCCCTAAGGCAGGGGAGCTTCTTTTGGGGGGGCATTCCTTTCTCTTTCTCCTTTCCTGCTGTCTGCCATGCCGCCACTGACCCTGGGCTCAGCCGGGCAAGGGGGGTGCCTGGCCACAGGAGGGAAGGGCCTGGGCGATGGCCCAGGCAGGAGTGGGATTTGTAAAGGGAAGGTGGAAGTTGGGGTGGGGGCGGATGGGCAGAGGGCAGAGAAGTGCTGAGGGGTGCCCGGGGGAGAGGGTTCTGTGGTTGACTCAACCACAGGTCTGGGCTGATTTTTCCCAGATGAGCAATGTCTTTAGATCAGCATAATTAAGTCAAGGACCGCCTCTGTTCAACTTCTCCTTTGTAATGTTCTTATTTTCCTCACGAACTGACTTCATTCACGCTATTTGGCAATACAGGACCGAATTTGGAGCTTAGTTCTTTTTGGCAAGAAAAGGTCATTAATTTTAGTCGGCTCCCCACACACTTCACAAATGTGCTTGAAAAAATAAAGTGCCTCTCACGGCCACACAGACGCCATAAAATCGCCAGGAGTGCTGAGTTTTCAGATAGAGAGGACGACCGTTTATGTTGACGCTATGAGAAAAAGAGTCCCCCAGAAGCATTTTGAACCAAGAGCTGCCAGGAAAGTGATGTTAAGTGCAGAAATATCAGTGAGCCCATAGGATTTATTTATCATTTATCATTCCAGATTCCTAAAGATTGTCTTAATCTTTTTGATTCTGTAAACACTGATCAACTTTTAAAGGTGATGAAAGTCTGTGCCAAACCTTCTCATCCATCATCTTAGTGGATTTAGAGAAAAGCCCCACTGTGGCGTTTTGATTAACTGGGATCTTACCTGCATGGTTTTCCTTCCGCTTAGTATCTGAGAACTCACGAATGGGAGGAAACTTCCTTCTGCTCTTTTCTTCATCGGTAAGTGAATGCCTGAGTAGGGAGCGAGAAGTTCGTAATAAACCTCTTATGCTGTAGGTCCAGCTACACTCACGTATTTGCTCCCTTTTTTCTGATTTCTCCCTGTACTGGGTTGAACATCATCTCCCCCAAATTCATGTTCACTTGGAGCCTCAGAACATGACCTTACTTGGAAATAGGGTCTTTGTAGATGTAATTAGTTAAGATGCGGTCTTAATAGATTATGGTGGGCCCTAAGCCTCTCCTGATGCTGTCCTGTAAGAGTCCACGTGGAGACACAAGGAGATATGCAGGGAGAAGCCACAAGATGATGGAGGCAGAGGTTGAAGCGATGTATCTGCCAGCCAAGGAACGCCGGGACTGCCAGGAGCCACCAGAAATGGGGAGAGAGACGTGGAAGATTCTCCCTTGGAGCCTCTGGAAGGAGCCCGCCCCACCAGCGCCTCGACTGCAGATATTTGTCCTCCGGGACTGTGAGAGAATAAATTCCTGTTGTTCTAAGCGACCCAGTTTGTAGCACTTTTTTTCGTTGTGGCTGCCTCATTGTACTTCTGAGTCGTCTTTGCCCACTTTTTAAATCAAATGGGGTACTCACTGCTGCTCATTCCAAATTTCCCCTTGTCCACCCCAAGTTTGAGAGCTGCGAGTGCCCTGTTCTAGTCTTCTTTCCTGTCCAAGGCTCTGTAGGAGGCTGTTGTTTGGAACATGAGAGATCCTGCCTAGGTGCGACACCCTTCCAGGTCGTTCTCAGCAGTGGATTGAGGATGGGTCCCGGAAAGTCTTGAGCATCTAGGTGTTAAAATTGTCATCCACTGGACCGGCTTCCAGACATAGGTTCTCTGCTTGCTTCCAGCTTTCTTTTCTGCTGTTCAAGACAATTTGGGGCTGATGTAGAGGCAAGTGGATGGATGAGGTGGAAGAAGAGAAGACAAAGGCCAGAAAATCCCTTCTGGGCCCTGGATTCCCAGGCGCTGTCCAGGGCACGACATGGCTTGAGCCAGGTGGTGCTGGGCCACGCCTGCGGCTGTTCCACTGAGGAGCACACACTAGCTTTGGAGGAAGAGCTTTCTATACTGAAAGGAAAGCAGAGTTGGGGGATCACAGTTGAGTCGTTCTGGTAGTTGAGGCGGAGTTAGTGATTCCAGGTGTGTCGTGAGTGCCGATGGCTTCCACCAGCACGGCTGGGGGAGGGTGCTTGGCTCGACTAGGATGGAAAAGTTATTTGCCTGGAGTGATCACAGCAGAGTGATTGAACATTTTTAAATAAGAATTTAAGGGGTAGGGTCATCTTGGAATCCTCTTCTTGGCCTGTATTCTTGCTGATGTTTTCGGAATTTGTTCGAGAGAACAGGT
>NW_012151130.1:154875-156219 GCF_000956105.1 Propithecus coquereli
TTTAAATAAGAATTTAAGGGGTAGGGTCATCTTGGAATCCTCTTCTTGGCCTGTATTCTTGCTGATGTTTTCGGAATTTGTTCGAGAGAACAGGTGAATTCTTAGCCAAGTATTTGGGGCCCAGGCAGATCAGGAGACTAGCATATATTTGTGCCTCTACTGAAGGTAGGAACTACCTGGCTGTTTGGAGCGTGTGGGGTTTCTTAGTGTGGGAGGAGGTTGCAGAGTCTAGGAAACCTGGATGGCTCTGTTCTTCCAATTCGTTGAGCCTTGGCGTGTCCGTCTCTGAAGCAGGTCGTGGTAATAATAACGCCATTGGCCACTTAAGGTGCACACAGCATGAGCACCACGTTTGGCTCACTGGGAGCTGTTGTCATTAACTAGCCGAGTGAGCTGCTGAGTCACCTACCGGACTCTTCTGACCTCAGTCTTCACAGAGTGAAGGGATGAGGTCTGATATCCCTCACGGGCTCTTCTTCTGTATAAGAATCTCTGTCATCTCTCACCTGTCAAGTTGGTTTGGAGCAAGCCTGATATAAATCATATAACATTCACAAAGTCGTGTCGTGAAAGTAGCGATTTCCAAAACTAGGCAGCCTAAGAGCTCTAAACTGCTTGGTGGGGGTATACCGATTTTAAATTTTAAAAGTTGAGATGTAACTAAAACATGAAAGACTGTTTTGCAGAATCAGCCAGTGAGGCATCCCTTCTTTTGTCAGGATCTCGTGGTTGCTGTGTGAGTTAATCTGCTTTCTATGTAGGCCACTGGAATAAAGTTATATCTAAAACGCTGATAGGGGACAAAGAAGTCTAAGACTGTCTGGAACAGAGCCTGGGCTCGAGTCAAACAAAAACGGCGCACTAGAAACAGCTGTCTGAAGACCCCTAATATTCTGCACTGCTAGCGTTGCCTTTAAGACCCCTTCAGAATCTTTTGAAAATTATTTTACCATAATATTCCTTACACGTTTGGCTACAGACTTTCCCAGTTCATCAGATTGGAGAAAGTAAAGGGAAAAGAGGGGTAGGAGAGAAGTAGCTGTTAAACAGTTAACAGCAATCTGTTAAATTGCTGACTGTGTCCCAGCCACTTGACATGGTGCACGTTATTCTCAATTTACAGATAGGGAAGTGGAGGCTCAGGGAGGCAAGGTGACTTGCTTAACTTTACCCTGCTACGAGGTAGTGGAGTTGGGATTTGAACCTAGATTTGCTTGTCTCCGAAGCTTCCCCACTGCTCTGCGTGGACACTTACATAATGCCGGGAAGCAACATGACTTTAACAGAAGCACTGAAGAGCACATGGAGATGTTATAACCAAAAAACGGTGCAATAAGTACTCAC
>NW_012151130.1:161767-163434 GCF_000956105.1 Propithecus coquereli
CTCACAGCAACCTCAAACTCCTGGGCTCAAGCAATCCTACTGCCTCAGCCTCCCGAGTAGCTGGGACTACAGGCATGAGCCACCATGCCGGCTAATTTTTTCTATATATTTTTAGTTGTCTGGATAATTTGTTTCTATTTTTTTTTTTTTAGTAGAGACGGGGTCTCGCTCTTACTCAGGCTGGTCTCGAACTCCTGAGCTCAAACAATCCACCCGCCTCGACCTCCCAGAGTGCTGGGATTACAGGCGTGAGCCACCGTGCCCGGCCCTTTTGCCCATTTTTTAATCGTGTTATTCATTTTCTTATTGTTGAATTTTAAGGGTTCTTTATATATTTTAGGTAAAAGTCCTTTATCAGATATATTTTTGCAAATATTTTCTCCACATTTGTAACTTGTCTTCTCATTCTCTTGACAGTATCTTTTGTAGAGCTTAAGTTTTTAATTGTAATAAAGTACAGCGTATCAATTATTTCTTTCAGGGATTATGCCTTTGGTATTGTATCTAAAAAGTTAATTGCCAAACCCAAGGTCATCTAGATTTTCTTCTATGTTATCTAGAATTTTATAATTTTGTCTTTCAGTTTTTTTAATTAAATAAAAAGAGGTTGAAGGTTTTTGTTTCTTGGCAGAAACATAGTTTGTTTCTTCAACAGTAACATAACTAGTAACTTAAGTAAATAAATTTATGAATGACTAGAAAACTCTTGGGTTGGCCTGCCCACAGCCTTAACAACACAACTTATTATTTGCAGAATACAGAGAACTAATACTTTTTATTTTATGTCTGTCCAGAACTTTAGTCCTGTGAGCTGTTTCCTACCCAAGATTTGTTCTGTTGGAAAGAGAACTTTATTTCAAGGCTGCCCTGAGAAATCATTATTACTGGATAGTTCTTAAGTTTGACTTATCCTAATAGTATATCTGGAGGAAATTTGGCAACTGATTGCTAGAACTTTAGCAGTAGATCTGTAGAGAGAGAAAAGTTGATATTGGTTGTAAATAAAGGTAACTTTGATTCTATGGTACAACTGTCTCCATTTCGTGATTCTTTCCACCCAAGCCAGGAAATTTGTTGACTCCGGTAACATTTAAAATTCTTTTTGGAGGTATTTCTTTCCATGCACTTTCTTTTTTATTATTGTGTAAGGCTCAACATTAAAAAAGAAAAGGCTTTTCTTTATGCAGATTAGCTCAGTTTGTATAACCTAATGTAATCTCAGCAGTAAGTCAAAAGTTTTTCTGCTGTAGGGCCATATAGTTCTCTGAAACAGGAAATCATTCTTAATTCTGTTATGTGGAGAAGAAACCCAGAGGATCAAGTGTTTCACATCTGAGCGCACCCGCAGCCACTGTGTTGTGTAACCGCTGTGTGCAGAGCCAAATACTGAGGATTATGAGGAGTTACCGAAATATCTTGAAGCATAAGGATGGATCTGAACTTCCTCAGTCTGGAAGCCCTGTACCTCTTTTCTCTAGTCAGCGAATGAAGTTTTGGAAAGTGAACTGCACATGTGGAAAGAATTTGTGTGTGGGTGGAGGAGGCATCTGGGGGAAGCTGAGCTGAGAGAAGTAGAGGTCGGTCCCAGTGGTCCCGGCTGAAAGAGCTTGAAGCCGGCTCTGGGGAGCCCCATGTTTGAGTCCATGTGCACCATTGACAAGCCATGA
>NW_012151130.1:169638-171059 GCF_000956105.1 Propithecus coquereli
AGTGACATTTTCTTGGTCAGTGTGAATTGCATTTCTTTCCACCAGCACTGGGTTTTCTTTTGACCCAGTCCCCATCTCTGTAGTTTGCAGGAGATGGCTCTAGTCTCTTTTCCATAATTTTGCATAGGCGTTGCTGCGGAAACTCTGCCAGGTGGCTGCGCGTCCTGGTGGAGAAAAGTCCCTTGGCCTGTTGTGCTTTTTCATTCTCAGCACCAGCATCATTTCTGCCACATGTTTTCTCTGACCTTGAATCTGCAACGAAGGCCCTTCCTTGGGCACTCGCGGCCCACACTGGGCAGACCTTTCTACACACACTGCATGATCCTGACATCATCTGTTTGTGACTCGAAGCTCTTGGAGGGCCCTGAGGCCCATTGCTTCTTACAGTCCCCATGGCCTAGCACCGTGTCTGGGGTGAGCTATTGCTCCATCCATATTTGTTGACCAGAATTTAAGTAAACTGGGTACCCCCCATCTACAGCCTCTGATTCTTTCCTTCCCTTCCTGACAACCCCTGTGTAGGTCAGTGATTCTAGTCCCTGGAGTAATGCGCTTGTCTCAGTCAACTTCTTCCTGACTTCTTGTAAGAGTGACGCCATCACTTCCTCCTTGAAATGCTCCCCCACCTTTCGGACTTTGGGGCTACTGGCTTTCTGCTTGCCTCTCTCCTAGGCCTGTGTGCTCTTGGGCTGATTCTTCTTCTCGCCACTCAAGTACTGTGAATGAGGAATTCGTTTTTCCCTGCACCATCTTTTTGAAATCTCATTCGAGATTTCCACCATCTCTTCTAAGCAGGTGCCCGGAAGGACTGCGCTTTAGGAAGTGCTGGAGTCCTCCCCTGCCTGCTGGGCTCCCTGGCCTTCCATTGGGAGCATCACAGGTATGCGTGGGAAGAGCAGCCAAATGGACAAACATAACACCTTTATTTTGAAAGCGGATCTAGTATAAATTATGCAGTTGCAAATACCAGAAAGAGAGACATGGTTCTTGGCCTTGGCTTGCCCCTGACCCTGAGCTTGCAACCGAGTGGCTTGTTTACTAAATAAATATGTCCTAAGGAGGTCAACTCTTTATGAGAGTGCTAGGGCGTCAAAACATGGACTTAAAACTGTAGCCTAGGACCAAATGAGAGAACAGAGGGAGGGAGGATCACGACCGTCTTCCTCACCCACCCAATCCCCTCAAAAGGTCCCCAGGGAGCACAGTTTCAAAACCATTCTAGTAGGTTCTTTCTTAAGTCTCCTCTGATTCTGTTATTCCCAGACTCTTAGTGATGTTTACTGCCCTTTAAGTTAGTAATATCCTTCACAAAAGTGAATGCTGCAGGTTACTTCACTGGGCGCTTGGTCCCTCAAAGATTCTGCATGTTAGTTTTCTGGGTGGCTGTTTATTTGTGTGGAAACCCACATTCTTATCTCACC
>NW_012151130.1:172869-174128 GCF_000956105.1 Propithecus coquereli
TTCTTTTGCTGGCCAGCTGGGAGAAGATTTGGATTGCTGTTAAAGTGGCACACATTTTGCTGAAGAACGTGTGATTTCAGGTGTGCATACTGCAGGCAGACCTGTACTCTTAGAAGCGGGTCACATCGGAGCAGGGGAAACAAGTACTGTTCCACTAGACCAAGGAGGTCTTAGACTGAAAAGGGGAAGAGAGAGGAGGCAAAGTGTGCAGTCCTGGAGCCCAATTCACCCTTCTTTACTCCTTGCAAGTCTCTCGCAACCCCTGGTTTAACAAATTCCAGACTGAAAAATAAAAGCCATAAAAATATTGCAAGGAAAAGTCTGGTATTAAAGGCTCGATAACCCCCATGTATAGAACATGTTGCAATAACTTTTTTTTGTTAGGGTTAAAATGAGGAAACCTGAAATGCATCCTGGGTTGTGGGTGTTCAACATCGACCTTGTATCACAAATTTCTGCAGGCTTTGTGCCCTTATAAAATTCAAAGGAATGTTGGATTATTCAGATGATTCTGAAATCAGCACAGAAACGCTGCTTGATCTGAGTTTTAAAAAGCAAACCTTTGGATTTCTCTTTAAACTTGTCTGCATGCTCTGTCATATACTTATCTTTAAGGGGTTTTTTTGTTCCATACAGTGGATACCCTTTCATATAACACTATAGCTACTCAAGATATTAAGAAGATTTTATTAACATATATTTGTAGTCGATGTCAGAAAAGTCTATTTCATTTCAGTTCTGAGTCAAAGATGGGAATACGTTGAAATACGTAGAAGAAGGGTGACTGTTTAGCAGTTATCTGTTGGCAAATGTGTTGTCGTCCTCTGCATTCTTCCAGTCATGTGGCTTGTGGTGAGCCAGGAATGATGGAATCCCACTGCCATGCTCATCTTTTCTCCTCGGCCCTGAAGGAACCTTTTATACTGGTGACTGCCTGACTGCTCTTGAGATTTTTCTTCCCTCAATCCTCTCCAGGTCTTAACTCTCCCCTGACTCTCCGCCCACCTCAGACAGCCTGGTCCTTCCCACCATCAGCCACAAAAATGTAGGTGTTCCCAGGGCTCTCTCTGCTCCTTGGAGTTCTTCTTCACAATAGCCACACCTCTTGGAGCTTCGTCTACCGTCCCCAGCTGTTTTTTTGGCCTCTAACCCTGAAGTTCCACTTACTTGCTTGACATCTGTCTGGGTGACCCGGCAGTACATTACACTCGGTCTAAAGCTGAAACCTTGTTTATTTTTTAATTATTTTGTTATTTATT
>NW_012151130.1:180130-181352 GCF_000956105.1 Propithecus coquereli
AGTTTTCAATCAAGATGCTTTTAGCAGGAACTCAGTGGGAAGGCCACTGCTCCAGGGGCTCACGGGAGGCAAGCACTGCCCTCTGAGCGTCTCGGCTCGCCTGGGCAGCCGATGGGCTCTTTCCTCTGCCTCACCCTCACCTTCTCCTGCCCTGGCTGTGCCGGCAGACAGGTGTGGCCAGAGTGTGGTGGGCTGGAGACCCCTCACCCAGGGCATCCCCCACTCTAAAGGGATGCCCACCCTGAGAGACCTTCACTTGTCACCTTTTGGTGGTTGGTTGCTGCTTACATGTCCAGCTCTTTGCCTGCTCAATGCCAAGCATGCGTTTGATTTTAAAAGTGTATTTTTACAGTGACATTGCACTGTGACCACCTAAAAGAAAGCTATTTAAAAAGAAAACAATCATCCCTGATTCTGTTTCCCTAATGTACCCGTATCTCATCCTCTGGATTTTTTATATGTATGTGCGTATGTGTCTCTGCATAGATGTATGTATACTTATGTGTGTGTGTATTGTCATATATTTCCCTAACATACCCGTATCTTCATCCTCTGGGTATGTGTGTTTATATATATAATAGATACATACATATATGTTAATATAGGTATGTGTGTCTATGTGTGTATAGACATATGTATATTTATGTGTGTGTTCGTATATATCGTCATGTATTTCCCTAACACACCCATATCGTCATCCTCTGGGTATGTGCTTCTCTCTATATATAAACACAGACACATGCACATGTATATTGTAGGCTTAAGTGACGTTTCAGGATAAACAAGTCCACGTGGCAGTTCCCCGAGAACATGCCTGTGCCTTGCAAGCAGCTCTGCTCGCCCCCTTGGCTGTGCCTCAAGAGCTGCCCACCGAAGTTCTCAGTCAAGTCAACCCCGAGGTGTAGGCTGCCAGACAACCTGGGAGGGCACACGTGGACCCTGTTTTTTCATTTCAAAGGGCTGTTTTCTGTAGATTAGGTTTGTGTCTTAATGAGTTTCTTAAGTTCGGAATTCTGCTGAGGAAGGCCTACTATACCTGCATTTAGGGATTCTCATGTAATATTTATAATCAGTTATTCTCATTGCATTTATATTTTATTTCACCCATGCTAGAATGTTTACATATATTTATGTGTGTGTGTGTGTGTATTTGTGTGTGTGTTGGTATAGGATGGTGCAAAGTATTTTAAATTCTGATTCCTGGGTTCTACCTTGGGAAACC
>NW_012151130.1:186742-188746 GCF_000956105.1 Propithecus coquereli
CCTCTCCCCTGTGTCCAAGGTGTCACACAACAACCATGGAATAAAGTAAGACAAAAGTGGCCCGTGTTTAGAAATGGCTCTTCCCTCTTCTCTACCAAATTAAGATGTGGACGAGGACATGGGCGGAAGGGGAATAGGCGTTGTTTGGCTCTGGGCAGTGGGAGCAGCAAGTGTGTCTTTGCTCTGCTGAAGAGCTGCAAGTGCTGACGTTTCTTCGGCTGCCATTGGCTGCCTGCCCGGCCGGTTTCTCTTCCCTCTCTGGCCGCGATGAGGTGGGGCAGACTCGGGCAGTGCTAGGGGTGGGTTCTGCAGGGCTGGCTCTTCCTAGACTTCTTCCTCTCCTGCTTAAAATTTCAGCTCGCCAGCCTCTTTGTCACTCGATCTGAGGGTCCTCTCTGTTTTTAGAACAGTCTCTGTTCATCTTAAATTGTTCATGAAGCCCACCATGCTGCAGGGAAAACTGGGTATGGGGGCTTTCCAGTATGCATGTGTGCACGCGCGTGTGTATGTGTGTATTAATATATATATCAGCACATTAAATCCCTTATTTTTATGCTTCCTGTTTCCTCTGTTTGCCTCAAGTGAGAAAAAGCTTCGAAGCAGCACTTTCAGAGAATCATCCCAGTCTCAGTCCTACTCTTAAGCCATGATATACAGCTCCCCCCTACTTGGCTTTTCAATCTGTAAAGTCGTGGGAAGTAAAACCAGTCTTATGTGGTATGTATAAAATAACACAAATGCTAAACAGCTACTTACACATAATCCCTGGGACATTTACTCTATGCATTGGGCATGTGGACATTTGAGAAGGTGAGGTCTGTTAACAGGCTCCAAGCATCCGGAGGTCATGAGCCTCCCTTTCGTGTTTGTCGAGCCATTCTGTTTTTGTCTTGTGCATTTTCACCGGTGACCCTGGTCTGTCTAGGGAGAAATTCTTCAGAGTATTTTGCACTTTTTATGTCTGAACGATGCAGTCGAACAGAATTCAGGTGACTTCCCTGGTCACCACTGTACCCCACCTGGGAGACAGCCAGCATGTGTACAGGTGACATCACAAGTTTGCTGATGCCTTCCAGAATGTTTGGAAAGGCACCAAACGAAGGAATTAATCAACTTTCTCAAAGCTGTGGAGGCTTGCTTGGGATCTGGGTACATCTTCAAGTCCGTGAAGATTGTGAAACTGGTCCATTTGAAGCTGAGAGCATTGACTGTAAACACTTAGAACCAAAAATGGAAACCATTGCACAAATTGCTACAAAGCAAAAGTGAAATCACTTGTGAAGCTGGACTCTGTGGAGGGCTGTATGTCCGGAAAGTAAAATTGCTTTCTTTTGTTTACTACAGTGTTGAGAATTCCCTTGTCCTCCGTCCTTTCCAGTGTCTTAGAAACCGATCAAATAAGAAAGGCTGCACAATTGTTTAAAATTCCACATTTCAAAAAGTCATTTATAACAAAACTTAAAGCATTAAAAATAAACATAGAAATAAATTTAATTAGTGAAGCTTCTATTCTTTCAAAGTATTCCTTTACATTTAATATGGAAAAAGACGATTTTGTGAGCAAAGCCAGTTACACCCCAAAACATTTTTATATTCTTGAACCAACGAGGAAAAGAGAGATTTGTATGAGATACAGGAGTTAAAAAGTTGCATTTAAAATTCGGCGGAGTGTAGCAAGAAGAGACCTGGAGTTGGAATCGGGAGTCCTGCCTGGCCACATTATTAAAATGCTTTCTAGACCTTGGTCTTCTTATTTATAAGTATGGAGGTTGAGCGTCATGATCTTTAAAGTTGTTTTCTTCCCTAAATTTCATTCTGTTCCATTCTGTCATTGAGTATTTATTGAGGGCCTCATACTGTGAAGGATACAAAGGTGAAGAGAGTTCCTGCCTCCTGATGCAGGGATTATCCTCTAATTGCAAGGATAAACCAAGTATGCAAGTAGTTACACTGTAAGATTGCAGAGGGTAGCTGCCCTAAGTAGAAAGAAATAATATGCTGTTG
>NW_012151130.1:193888-194914 GCF_000956105.1 Propithecus coquereli
GGCTCCCAAGCCAGAAGCCTCAGGATTTTCTTGGCTGTCTCCATCTCTTTTGTCTCCCACACCTAATAGGTCTCCACGTTCTGTGGTTTCCACCTTCAACTCTCTCTTCTCTCCATCTTCATAGCCACCGTCTTGTTAAGGCCTCGTCATGTCCTGCGAGTCGGTCTCACTGACTCTGGACTGTTGGTCCTCTAGCCTAGGCCATCCTTCATATTGCCTCCCAGTGGTATTCTGGTTTTTTTTTTTTTTTCTTTATCTAAATATGCACTCTCTTGCTTAACATTTTCCAGGGTCACACACGACGACCTCACTGGCAGTTAGCTGTGGCTGTTGCCTGGGAAGGCTTTGTTTCTGCTCCACACTGGCCTCTCCAGGAGGGAGGTTTCTTACATGGTAGTGGCAGTTCTCCAAGAAGCCAAGCCTCAGCGTACACATGCTTAACAAGCTTCCGCTGTCCCATTGGCCGGAGCCCAGAGTCACAGTGAAGGTTCAGTAGTCAGGGTTCTCCAGAGAAGCAGAACCGATAGGGGGTGTGTGTATAAGGAGATCTAATATAAGGAATTGACTCATGCAATTGTGGAGGGTGACAAGTCGCAAGATTTGCAGGGTGAGTTGGCAGGCTGGGAACCCAGGAAAGCCAAAGGCATGGTTCCAGCCTGATTCTGAAGGCCTGAGAACCAGAAAAGCAGATATGGAAGTTCCAGTTGAAGACCAAAGGCTGGCAAGCTCAAGACTCGGGAAGAGCTGACGTTTTCAGATTGCGTCCAAAAGCAGGAAAAAGCTGATGTCTCAATGTGAAGGCCCACAGACAGGAATAATTCTCTCTTCCTTGGGGGAAGGGTCAGCTTTTATGTTCTGATCAGGCCTTTAGCTGATTAGATGAGGCCCACCCACATTATGGAAGGCAATCGCTTAGCTCAGCCTAACAATCTAAATGTTATTATCATAAAATACACGCTCATAGAAACATCCCAAGTGATGATGGACCAAATGTCTGGGTGCCCTTTGGCCCAGTCAAGTTAATGC
>NW_012151130.1:201073-202242 GCF_000956105.1 Propithecus coquereli
AGGGAATACATTCAAAAGAAAAAAAAAAAGACTTTTAATCCCAAATCTAATGCCCAGAAAATTTTCAGTCTCCTAAATTGAGTGTGCGTTTTGGTGGCAATTTCTAAAAAGCCTTTTTGTACTCTCCTCATTCTCTTTCCTGTGTGATGCTGCTGTTGTCATGGAAACAGATCGCGGAGTTGCTTTGTTACACAGTGCCAGGGACTCCCTGATATGTAGAGTTCCTGCGGGTCGTTATCGTCAACACGTAGCCTGTACTGAGTGTGGTGCTGTGACGCATGTTGTACAGGAACTCTGTATTTTTGGAGGTTACGCTAAAAACATAACTTGGATGCCTGTAAGCACAACACAAATGCCTGGGTCTTCAGTCACAGAAGCCTTGAAAAGTAGAAGCAGTGGGCACGTGCCACTTCTATTGCAGGTGGCGAGTTACCCCCTGGGTCAGGGCAAGCCATTGCTGTGTGCTCTGTGAGGGCTGGCTTGTTGAGAAAGGAAGGTTTTGGAAGATTGTTGAGTGGGTACAGGAAAGGAGCAGGCCAAAAGTTAAAAGGGATTTTGGAAATTTCCAACAACAGTTTAGACATGGAAATTGGCCCCTGAGATGGAAAATGGCTGTGCCTGGAGGTCTCCAGTGAGAATGTTTCATCAGCACGTTTGCAAGTTGTAAGACAGCCTGGTCAGAGAGTAATACAAGGCATTTTATAATGTATGTGATTTTGTCGACTGGGGTCTAAGGCAGGGGTGAAGCAGTTGGAAGGTGTGGTGGACTCTTGGTGCCCTGGGATTATCTCTTGCCTGCTCACATGCCATAACTTCCATGGACCTGAGTTTCCTCACCTTTCGATTGGTGATTCTCCACCATTTGTGCTAAGGGTGTAAATGGGAGGATGGTGATGAAGGACCTTGTATTGCCTGGTGCTTGGTAAGTGCTAATTTCCCCAGCCCCTACTCCCTTCTGCATTTCCTAGGGCAGTGGTTCTCAAAGGGGCATCCCAGACCCGCAGCTTTGGTATCACCTGGGAGCTTGATAGATATGCGGATCCTCCCACACCTCAGATCTACTGAGGCAGCAAGTCAGGGGTGGGGCCCAGCAATCTGTGTTTGCCAAGCTCTCCAGGTGACACACTGTGTTTGAGAACCACCACCCTAGGACACATTTCTGGGAAGGG
>NW_012151130.1:204266-205430 GCF_000956105.1 Propithecus coquereli
CAAGTGCTTCCTGCTAAACTCCAAGGAATCCCTTGTTGGGGGAGGGGGGACCAGCTCTGCTCAAGGCAAACTAGAAGCGTGGTGGGGGTGGGGGAGGCGAAGATGCACAGTTTATGTGCATAGCAGTGAGAACTGTGGTGTCTATTCTGAACTTTGGGAAAATGGTGTGAGATTGTCTAGCGGGGTCTGTCATTGGTGGATGTGTGGTTTGTATGGGTAGCTCATTTAGAAAAAAAGAAAAAAAAGCCAGGCCCCAAAGCAAGAGGGCATATTCATAGCAAGACCCCCACTATTAACCTAACGGGGCCTTGAAGTCTGCTGCCTTCCTGGGCTGGGACTTCCTTCATGAATTCTCTTACTGCTCCCGGAATAATCATGTGGTTACCTTCTGGTTTCCAACAGTATCCAGTGATTTATGGCCATTGAGAATTTGGGTGGAAAGGATTGAGGTTTGTATACGGAGAGAAGACAGCACCACCTACAGTGTGCGTAGCCTGAGTCCTCAGGAAAGGTGGGCTGGGATCAGGTTCTGGTCACACGATCCTTCTGGTTTCTGAAAAACAAGTGAGACCAGCCAATCAGTGTAGGTTTCCTGAGTGTGCGACAGTGACCCCCAAACCAAGCTGCACATCTCAGGCACCTGGGACACTTTCCGAAATGTACTTCCCTCCTTCCTACTTTAAATTCAGGCAGATCTTGGTTGGGAAAAACCAGGATTTAGAAAACACAAACTTTAGAGTCAAGTAATCCTTGGGTTGCATCTCAGTACCGACACCTTTACTAGTTGTATGACCTTGAGCAGATCACTTAACCTCTCCAAACCAGTTTCTTTGTTGGTAGGCAGAGAACAAATAATCCTACCTATTTGTAGAGGTTTGGGATGAATTAGATGAAATAATGTGTGTAAAATGCCCACCTCATTGCCCAGCCCCTAGTAATCATTCAATAAATATCAGCTTATGCTTAACCAAAGCGTGTGTGTCAGACGCCTGCTCAGCACTGTGGGAATGTGTAAAAGAATTAGAAAAACCACGCTCCCTTCCCTGACACATAGGGCTGAGAAAAGCAAATGCACAGGAGGATTTGGTAGGCTCTAGGCAAAGGGGTGGGGGGACATTGTGATGAGCCTCAGATTGCCGGAAGCTCCTGGAAAGGTGTAGTCTG
>NW_012151130.1:211321-212368 GCF_000956105.1 Propithecus coquereli
CAAATGAGGGAGCCAGTTGCTACTTTTGCCTTTACCGTTAATGTCTTGTAGCTCTGCAGGTCACTTGTGATGTTAGACAATAGGGAGATTATTTCCGTTCTGCTGAGAGACAATCTATGTTCTGTGTAGAAGGAAGCGCTGGTCTGCTCTGCCTGCTTCCCATGAGAAACCCTGCAGACCTCTGTCTGCTCAGACCTCCTCCCTCAGCTTTGGTATTGTGCTGAGAGGTAATTGCCCGGATCTCATGGGTCAGCATATATTCATACTGCTTTTTATCTTCATTTCTACTTTTAATTAATAAAATCACTTTCTTGTAAAGTATTACAAGGAAGTTTTAAAAGGAAAAACTCTCCCCGTTGTATTATGCTTCCCACCCCATTAGCATACATTCATAATGGCTTTATCAACAGGGTGGGGCTTTATATGGTTTAAAAACAGATAGTTGTGATGACTGTGTGGACATATGGAAGATATTTGGTACAGTATCCCATAAACACAACATTGCTACAGGTAAACTGTTCCAACCGCGGAGTAAATATATATGTACATGTGGTAGACACAACGATGGCCCCCAAAAGATAGCCACATTCTAATACCGGAACCGGTGAATATGTCACCTACGTAGCAGAAAGTATAATGCAGGTGCTGTTAAGTTAAGGATCTTGAGAGGGAGACACAGCCTGGGTTATCTGGGTGGGTCTGATGTAATCACAGGGATCCTTATCAGAGTGAGGCAAGAGGGTTGAAGTCTCAAAAAGATACAGAAGCAGAGGGTGGAGGGCTGTGCTTTGAGCTGAGGAATACAGGTGGCCTCTTGAAAAGACAAGGACGCAGGGGCTTCCGGAAGCCCTGCCAACACCTCGGCGGTATCCTGGGGAGACTCATTGCGGACCCCCGTCTTCCAGAACCATGAGATAATAAACTTGTGTTGCTTGCAGTCACTATGTTTGTGGTACTTTGTTATAGCAGCAATGAAAAACTAATACACACATAAGACTGGAAGGGAAGACATTTTTATTAATAAGTGATACTTGGAAAATATAAAAA
>NW_012151130.1:214254-215309 GCF_000956105.1 Propithecus coquereli
TTCTCACTGGAAAAAGGAGCTTGTGCCCATGCTGTGCCACATGGGGCTGTTGATAAAGGGCCACGGAGATCCTGGGCCCGCAAACTCCCTGCCCGTCACCTGGAGGTGGAATCAGCATTACTCTGCCCATCATCTGGAGATGGAATCAGTGTTACTCTGTGAGCTCTTCCTGGGGTCACCTGGGAGGGAGTGGCCCACAGATGGAATTCCAGAATCTCCCATCCATGTACTAACCAGGCCCAACCCTGCTTAGCATCCGAGATCAGACGAGATTGGGCGCGTTCAGGGTGGTATGGCTGTAGACAGAATTCCAGAATCCCATAGTCAATCTTTGCATTTTTTTTTTCCATAGGAAAAATGACATTTTTGAAAATTTTCATTTCTTTTCATTTGTCCCAGGCTAGTTTTACATATTTTGAGCAACGAAATGAGGATCATTATGAAAATGTCCTTATGGCAGTTTTCTGGGACCGTCGCTCATTTTTATGAGTCCTCATGTTAAGTCCCTGAGTACTGTGGTTCACGGCTTAGCCGGCTAAATCAGAGTCAAAATTCTCTTCTTAAGCCTCAAAATAAGCTGCTGATTACACTGCCTGATGGGCAGGCTAATCAAATACACTCAGCGTTTCGGCTGACTCACTCCAGATATGTTGCCTTGCTCCTTCTTTGTTCTTTGTCTCTCATCCCAGATCTGCAACGTGCAGTAAGGAAAACTGAGTCAGGGAGGAGGTAGAACTAACTCCTTTTGTCACCATGAACGGAGTTATGAGTCATGCACTCTTAGCTGTGGATCGTCAATATACTGCACCCTCCACAGTTCGTGGAAAATAAATGATACTAACTTGGCTCCTGCTCCATGTTCAGTTCGCTTTCGTTGGCTGCTGTGTAAATATATCCTGGCTAGAACCCTTTTTATCTTGAAGTTCATCAAAGATTTTCAACTATCAGGGTGGAGATAAAAGCTGAGTACCTTTATTCCAACTGAGTCCATCCTTTGATTGGAGCAACATAAAGAGGGATAAACACGGGAACATGTATTTTAATTAAACCAAAAG
>NW_012151130.1:215954-216334 GCF_000956105.1 Propithecus coquereli
CCTTTTGTCACCATGAACGGAGTTATGAGTCATGCACTCTTAGCTTTGGATCGTCAATATACTGCACCCTCCACAGTTCGTGGAAAATAAATGATGCTAACTTGGCTCCTGCTCCACGTTCAGTTCGCTTTCGTTGGCTGCTGTGTAAATGTATCCTGGCTAGAACCCTTTTCATCTTGAAGTTCATCAAAGATTTTCAACTGTCAGGGTGGAGATAAAAGCTGAGTACCTTTATTCCAACTGAGTCCATTCTTTGATTGGAGCAACATAAAGAGGGATAAACATGGGAACATGTATTTTAATTAAACCAAAAGACCCTGAAACACAAAGCCTTACTAACACAGGCAGATGTGGATGGCAGAGTAAACCCCGCCCCTCAG
>NW_012151130.1:216994-218045 GCF_000956105.1 Propithecus coquereli
TGAGGAGCTAAGCAACCGTGCCTGTCCCTCCGGCGGGCGCAGTCAAACGTCTCCCCAGCCTTCTGCGGACTCGCTCCCACATTATTTAGCTCCTCGACCGCTAGAGCACCGCATTCCACTTCTACGCGGATCAGGGCGAATTTCCAAGAGGGAAAGCTGCAGATGGCTTTGCCTCTGGGGATGGGTTTTCTTCCCTAAGTGACTCACTTCTGGTAAAAACTTTGAGTCCCTTGGGTCTCTCCCAACAACCTTTGCTTAGAACCAATTAAGGAGCCAAGTGAGGGCTTTTTTAAAAAGTGGCATGATTATTCACTGTCTTTTGGGTGGTGGTTTTTCACCAGACTCAGTTTTCTTTGCCCCTAATATCATTGATTTGTAATTTTCCATAAGCTTTTATTCATTTTTTAAAAATTTAATCGCAACCCCATCATCCTTCCCTCTTTGCATGGGGTAAGACCCTACTCTAAGAAATAGGTGGGCTCATGGTCTCACCCACGTCTCTGCCGATGATCTGGCTTTGCCTCCAGTTGTTGTGGCCACGGACAGGCCTGTACTGGCTGTCCTGGGAATCGCTGGTGTGCGATGCTGTCTTCCTTGAGGGTGTCATGAGGCTGGGTTTGCTGCCAGCAGCTGAGCTGCTGCTGCGGTGGGACTGGTTTGTGCACACGGCATCCTGTAGCGCAGAGCGGTGCTTTCTTAGCTCGAAACAGGCACGTTTGCTTTCCTTCTTTCAGAGAAGGGGAACCTAAGGCTGGAAAACACTTCAACGCGATCGTAACCGTAGGCAGTCGCAACGCTTCAGTCCTTTGGAAGTGAATTTTAGGGAATAAGAGCCTTGAAAGGGCAGGGCTTTTTGTGATGTATCTCCCAAATGACACCCTCTGATTCCTACACCTCCTCTCCTCTTACCAGCGATACTTAAAGGGATGCCCCCAAACTTGTATTAATAGAAAAGTCTTAGGCTCTTTTCAAAAAACTTTCCTGACATTATCTACTTTTTTTTTCCTGTCCTAATCTTTCTCTTAACCAGAATAAGTAACTGCATTTGGTT
>NW_012151130.1:219707-221704 GCF_000956105.1 Propithecus coquereli
TGCAAACCGCCAGAGCCTCAGAGACCTTTTCTTGGTGGCTAGTGCCTGGCCACTGTGGCTTTGTCCCTCCCTTTTTGGTTCTGGTGGTGTCTTCTCACTGCTTGGTCACTCGACAACTCCTCACTTTGTTCTCACAACAAGAGAAACAGAGTTTTAGGAGCTCACGGTGTCGTGAAACCACACCATTTTCTAGTTCATTCCTCTCCTTTTAAGGAGGGGTCCCACACAGGTGTGGAGCCGTGTCACCCAAGCCAGACCTCCAGTTTCCTGACTCACTTTCCTTTATGCTCAAATGCCTGCATTTGGAATAAAAGTGAAAACTTACATCAAAAAGAGTGGCATGCCTGGAACATACTGGGTGGTCAGCATGTATTTTCTTTTCCTCCTCACCCCTCGTTATATTCATTGTTTGCCTGGAGCGTGGATAGCTGCTGGCTTCTGTCCTGTGGCATCTATGCACTCATGATTTCTGTTTCTTACCTGGGTTCCTGGATTTTGACTACTTGCTTTTTTTTTTTTTCACATGCTCCCTACTTTTCCAATCCTGACATTTCTCGTAGTCCTCTCAGCCCATGGCCGATCACAGCCCCAGATGACAATGCTGTGCTGTTGTGGGAATGAGAAGTCCTGCTAGGAAATTGATGTGTAAGAAACATAAACTGTTTGTCTGGTGACTAGAACCTTCCCGGTGTGCCCCGTCCAATTCAGACCATCTGAATTCAGTCTTAGGACATCTGGATAGATCCTCTGCTGATCAAGTAGGGCTCGTGCAGAGAAGAAGCCACAAAAAAATGCACAAGACTGGAAAAGAAAGGCTTTAAATGAGGTTATAGCATAGATTATGCAGTCTGGAAAAAGAATACAAATTACAATATCTGAAATGTTATTAGAACAGAAGAAACATACCTAATTTCAGAGTCAAAAGACCTGGGTTGAATCTTGGCTTCTCCACTTCTTGGTTCTGTGACCTTGGACTTCCTGCATAACCCACCCATTGATGTTACCCCCACCCATGACAGCAGTGGCAGCTGTAAATGGTTGTCACTGTTATTATCATTTTTATTAGTGGGCAGGGCTGACAGGACAGGTTCAACTGCTGTTCACCCTTGGGAATTACAGCGTCCTGCAGTGGAGCACGCGGGAGATTCCTGCGGGGCCTGAGACAGATTCGGGGAGAGAATGTGGTTGCACAGCCGCCTGCCAGGTCCGCCATCCTCCTGCACTTGGGAAATTGAGCACCGCCTGGGGCCAGGCCCTGAGATGAGTGCTAGACAGATGGAGGGGAATGACCTGGGCCTGCCCTTGGGGAGTCTACCTCTAAAATCCCTCCAGCGGATCCAGTGCCCGGATGCAGGCGTTCTGTCTGCAGCTCACCCTAGTTAGTTATCAGAAGCTCCATTTTAGGGGTTTCAGTAATTCACTCTCTGGGCTCTAGCGCTTCCTTGTGAACTTTACCCTCAGAGAGAGCTCCCCCACTCCCACCACCCTCCCCCTCCCCCCCATTCTCCTGAAGCCGCTTTTTTCCTAATAATTTAGCATGTATCCAGGTATTGAGGACGCCTGCCTGCCCAAGATCAGATGTGGTAGAAAGCCTAGTATTCTAAAATTCTCCTTTTTTTTCTTTTTGAGAATGGTAGTTCACCAAAGTCTCTTTAACCAAAGTAAGTTATTACTGTAATTTATGGTGAAAATTATTTGGGGCCACAGACAGTATAATCTTGTGGATAAGAGTCATTGAAAAAGTAAAAAATTTTGGAACGAACTCTGAACTTGTGGGTCTGTTGCCCCAAGGATGGGCTTTAGGGAGTAGGATTGAGAGTCACAACTGAATTGTTCACTACTAAGTGCTCTTTGTGATTTGATTGGGTCTGTAGTTGGGATTGTATATGTGGGGCACAACTTAAATGTTAACATTCTTGGGAGGATTTCATGTGGGTAGGTTTTCTCTGTGATCCAAATACCATTCGGTCTTCACGACATGTCATGGGAAAAGTCAC
>NW_012151130.1:223451-224756 GCF_000956105.1 Propithecus coquereli
AGACAAAGGGTGACATTCAGCACAGAGCAGCTCCGAGTCAGGAGCCCTGACTGTCGCCGAGGGGGCGGAGAAGAGGCAGCTGCCTGCAAACCCCAGAGTGGGGCTCGACGTTGAAGGGACAGCGTGTGCTGGTTTTGCTCCTAGCAGGCGGGGGCTGGGGGGAGAATGAATAATCCAAGGAGGGACATCTTCCTAGAGCAGTGACAGTCTCATAAATAGCCCAGAGCTGTTGGCTGGGTGGCCGGCTGCAGTGCGGGGACTGCAGTTAGAAGCAGCACCGGGGTGGGGCTTCCCAGGGGGTCCCACTGCACTTGGCCCGTCCGCTGTGGCGCCGTGGAAGGCCAGCTGGACTCCAAGGCAGGATTTTGCACACAGTTTCCGGTCAGAGATGGAATTTGGGCTGCGGAGTCTGTCAGGCCTTGAATTAAGTCTCCAATTCTGCCTGCATCGCTTCTTTGAGTCCCTCGCTTCTCTGTGTCTCTGGAAGGGAGAGGTGACCGTCCTCCCTGTGAAGATTGAATGTGATGGTCTGCCGCAGAGGCAGAACCCGTGGTAGTTGTTGGTGTCATGGTGTGAGCTCACTCTGGCACGCACTTACTCACTGGTTGTATTACCTTGTGCATCTCACTCTACGCAGTCCCCAGCCTCTGCTCTCTGAGCTAAGGAAATGGCAGCACCTGTGCTGTCCCACACTGGGGGGGTGACTTGATAAGACGAGGTGTGTGAAGTATTTGGTCAAACCCTGCAGAGGAAGGAAATGGCTATTACTAGTTGTTCCCATTTGTGTCCTTTGGTCATCTCAGTGCTGGTTAATGACTACTTTAGCTGCAGGGGAGGGCAAAAATTTAGAGTAGGCTCTCAAATGTTGTAATAGCTCTAGTAAAAAGATTGGCTAAGGTGGGGTACAGTGCCTCACGCCTGTAATCCTGGCACTTTGGGAGGCTGAGGCGAAAGGATCGCTGGAGGCCAGGAGTTAGAAACCAGCCTGGGCAACAGGGCAAGACCCCGTCTCTACCAAAAATAAAAAAATTTAGCAGGGCATGGTGGTGCACGCCTATAGTCCCAACTACTCGAGAGGCAGAGGCGGGAATATCCCTTGAGCGCAGGAGTCCAAGGCTGCAGTGAGCTATGATCATGCCACTGCACTCCAGGCTGGGTGACAGAGTAAGACCCTGTCTCAAAAAAAGAAAAAAAAAAAAACAAAAAACCAAAGATGTGAATGTGAAGGGTTTTATTTTCAACTAGAGTTTAGTCTTTTGTGTATGCTGAGAGTAAGAAGGACTTGTGGACGGTGTTCCTGTGGCC
>NW_012151130.1:226191-227616 GCF_000956105.1 Propithecus coquereli
TTCTGGGGAGGGGTGTGGTGTTAGGAAGTGTGAGGACTCTTTAGGAGCTCGTAGCTGGGAGGGATTCCACTAAAGAGGCCCGTGGTAGGAGATGAAGGCTGGAAACTTACGTGGGAGCGTGCTGGGGAGACTTGGTGATCACGTGCCATTGTATATTAAGTGTTCGTTTCACTTGAAAAATGATCATCATACTATTAAATGATAAAGCACAGATTAATGCATATTTTCTGTTTCACTGGATTGAAATTACATTATATGTGACAAGTCATTTTATTCTAGTGTATGCATATAATTTTCTTAGAATGATGGTAGCATTTTAAAGACAGAATTTGATGAGTCAGTGAGCTATTTTCAAATAAATTACAGTACATGGAAATGTTATAGTCAGAAAATATCTCGGAGTTACAGCTAAAGAATCAATTATTGTTTCATCTGTAGGCATCCAAATTAAAGTTGAATTATGCTGTTATTTTCACTCAATTTTCAAAGTTACACACTTGCATAATTTCTGCTCTTGTTTATAGTCAGTGAAATGTTTAATACAATGTGCCTGATTTAGCACCTGGAGCATTATAAATTTTGCCTGGTAAATGGTCATCTGCTTGTTTCTTTTTTGTGATGACAGATTTCTGCCCAACAAATGAAGCTTAACATATTTATATAAAATACAATTTGGGGAGAGTTTCCTTGTAACATAGTTCAAGTGTGTTAACTGACTATTCAGAAGAATGCCGGTGTTGCTCTGCTTCCACGTGGCTCTTCTGTCTTTCCCTGCTCACCAAAACCCTACTTTTCTTATTGATATACGGAGAAACTGTAAGATGCTAAAACATAGAAGTTACTGTGCGATGGGGCTTTTGATGGTGTCCAGTACTCTGTTGTTCTAGACTAACTAAAGGAAATCAGTGAGTTCCAGCTTGTCTGCTGGTATTAACACGAGGCAGCATAGTGGTGTGCCAGAGACAGAATGGGACAGTATCAGACACTTAGCAATCGTACGAGCTGGCGTAAAGCCTGTGCACGCAACCCCACGGAAAAGGCCAGCACCAAAGTCCCAAAACAAGCCTGGTTTGCTGGCTTTCCTGTACCCACTGTCAGAAGCAGAAAATGGGAGACTGTGAAACAGACTCATTGAGAGCAGACCTAATTTCAGCAGACGCAAGAATTATACAGAAACAAGGTTGCTCAAGGCCTCTTACTTCAGGGACAAGAGCCCCCTATAATTCACAAGCCCACTGCTATGGACCAGAATAGTATAGACATTGGTATTGTGACCATGGAGAAAATGTTAAAGTATATTGATTTATTCTGTTTAAGAAAATAAGATACATATAATAAATTTTAGAAGTATTTGTACACTCGCTGGCTTAAAAAGAGTAACTAAAAACAAGCCTTAGTACATAAAAAGAAAATATTCAATTTTCC
>NW_012151130.1:229270-287943 GCF_000956105.1 Propithecus coquereli
TTGACTTACACTTCCCCTCATTTCTGGCCAAGCATGTGCTGTGGATTTAAGCCCTGGAAGCATCTCCTATATCTGTCCCCGCGTCTGTTTTTCTACTGCTGCTGGCTAAGATAAGCCCTTTATTATTACTCGCCTCCTATCCTCAGTAGTCTAAAGATTCATCAGTTTACGGTGACATTCAAAGCCACCTGTGATCTTTCCCCACCTACCGCTCTACCTTCATTTCTCACTTAGGTACCATTGTCATGTCTACACATATGCCTGGAAGTGTCACATCTCTGTACTTTTGCTTACACCGAACCATGAACACCCTCTTGCCCACTTTATCTACCTCTCAAGCAGTTCTTTCTTTTTCAAAACCTGGGTAAATCCTGCCTTCTTTGAATTACCCATTAGAGTCAGCTGTGGCCTCCGCTGTGCCCTGCTGTGAATGACACCCCCACCCCAATCCTAGCTCCTGTTACTTTGCCCTGGATAATTTGTGTATCCTCGTCCTCCCAGGAGGGCATGGACTTTGTGAGAGTCACGTCTATCTTCTAGCATCTAGGATAGCACCAGACTCTTAATCACCGCTCAATAAATGTACACTGAATGAAGTTGTCAATGAGTCAGTGAGTTGAGTGTTAGTTTCACCAGTACTTACTGTCTACTGAGAATTGTTTATAAATGTTGAAATTTTCCTTTAGTAGATGCTGTGATTGATTCCATCCACCCTGGGTAATTTCCTTGTCTATTCAGTGTTAACTTTGTAGAAAGTCACTTGAGAATCAACAGTGATTTTGATAGCTTTAAATATTGATGGACGAATGTGAACATACTTTCCAGATTCCTAAAAAAATATGATTTCCACATTGATACAGGAAATAATGAACCCTTAATACTACCAATTTGACTCGAATATTTATGTTGGCATAAATTATTTGCAAGCAAAAACACCATTTTGTGGTATTTTATTCTGCCACATTAAAGCACTTGACATAAGAATACCATTCAGGAGTCTTTTAGGTAGTCTTGACTGGTAACATTGGAAGACATGGATGAAGAAGCATCCTGCCTGCTTAGAAGTTTGTGAAACATGTTGCTTCCCTCTTTCTTTCTTAGGCCTGTCCACAAATCCTGTCACACTTTAAATTGTGGAAATGTTCAAATTGTTTTATTTTTTCTGATTAGAGAAACTGAATCAATTCTAACTACCGTAGTAGAGCAATAGCCTGAGGGATCTTCCTACCGACTCTTCTACAGGGAGACTCCCTTGAAGTAGACAGTGGAAGAGTATTATAAAGCAAAAACTCCAGCTACTTACATTTCTCATTAACTATGAAAATAAATAACCAAAAAATGTTCTGAGATGAGGGAAATCACCACCAAACCTTGCAGGGCTGACTCAGCTGGTGCAGATGAGGGCATTCCTTCCTAACACTTTCTTCTTGGCAGGAACGGGGAGAGAGTCATCTCCTGTCTCCTCCTTCCTCCCAGAAAATGATTTATAGTGGTTGAGGGCCCTACTGTTAGGAAAGTTTAACACACAAAGTAATGGACAAGTACTCTAACAAATGAGTGTTCATCCAATCGCGTATCGCGTACCACGCACCAGGCGCCAAGCTAAGCATACCGCGTGGGCGTCTTCCCATTTAATCTTCACAGTAACCCATCAAGGGAGGTCCGTGGTGTGCTGAAAAGTGGCCCCCAACACATTTATATCCCAGTGCCTGGAATGTGTGAATGTTGCCTTATTTGAAAAACAGGTCCTTGCCAGTGTCATTACATGAAGGAGCCGGAGGTGAGAGGAGTTTCTAGACTATCTGGGTGGGCCCTAAGCGACATCACAACGATCCTTTAAGGGAAGGCAGCGTGATCACGGAGGCAGAGATTTGGAATGATGCCGTCACGAGCCAGGGAAGCTGGAGGAGGTGAGGAATGGATTCTCTCCCAGGACTCCCGAGGGAACACAGTCCTGCTGACATCTGGTTTGGGCCCAGTGATACTGGTTTTGGATTTCTGGCTTCCAGAACTGTAGGAGAATAAATTTCTGTAGTTTTAAGCCTCCAAGTTTGTGGTAATTTGTTACAACAACCATAGGAAATTCACGCAAGTGCCATTATTACCTTATTTTATAGAGGTGGAAACTGAGGCTTGGAAGAGATGGATTAAGATGCCCAAGTAGTTGGGAGTAGGTGGAGCTGGGATTCGTGCCCTGTCCAGCTGCTTCCCAGCGAGGAGATGCTGCTTTGCTTCCGTGGTGCAGGGGGACCAGCCAGGATCTGGTGTGGTTCAGCTGGCGGCTCCCTTCTGCCTTGGAATAATCAGAATCTCTCGAGGCCCAGACCCCACTCGAGAGACTAAGGTCTTAGAGGAGGATGGTGCCCCTCCTGGCCACAGAATGTGAGTGACAGTGGATTTGACTGTGTTCTAGCCACTGCTTTTCATCAGCATTTATAAAGGGAGCAGAAACCACAAGTTTGGTACAAACTGAGAGTCCTCAGTTGTGTGAATTCCATTTGGACCTCCTCTGATGGTGTTTCTAACTCAAATTATTTAAAGTATTTCATAGGAACACAAACCACTTGATGAGAGAAAGAGAAAGAAACAAGATGCTGATTTTCCATGCTGGAAATTTTATTTCTTAGAGCAAGCAAGAAATCCTTAATGGTCTCCTGTGTTGCTATTTTTATTCGCCTCTTTTTATTAAGGGTGGGGTGGGTGGGGTGTGCTTCTTCATAGTGATGGTACAGATCGAATTATGAGATGGATTATGAAATCCAAAGGAATGAAGTTTATGGAAGCATAAACCACCTCTCCCCACACACCACTCCCCCTGAATTGAAAAATTCCTCTGTAATTTCCTACACGTTTCTCTTTAGAGAAACTCTTCGGACCCCTGTGTTCTTGAATCTCCATTTGGAACAACCTGAAAGCATCCTTGGCTCATTTCATCCCATGTGTTTCCCAGTGTCTCCTGCATAAACAGACGTGTTCCTGACATGTGCCAGGTTTCACTTTTTTCCCTTGAATATCGAGCCATAGCCATGGTGGGAAAGGAGATTCCGGGACTGCGACCAGTGGTGTTAGACCTTCATCTGGGTCTGAGCCAACATTCTCTCGCAGAGGCGTCCCTGTGAGATGTCCCTGGTTGTAGGTCCTTGGGGAGAACATGCCAGGTTTCTGCACAAAATGTCCAATCTCTTGACAACTGAAAGTTCCATCACAGGCTAAAGAAGGCTCTAGAAATAGAAGTGGGAAAGACTTCTCCAGTGCGGGCAGAGGAACAGCACAGCCCTCATTAGAGCTGCCTGCCAACATCAGACTCCCATGCGTTCACTGCCGCCTCCGTGGCGCGGGCACAAAGGGAAATGACACATTAGTTCTTCCCGCAAGGAGCTTGCAACGTTCTGTTCTTGCAGATGTAAGAATTGGTGCTCGTATGTGTGTGTTTTATGAAAATGTCTTTTGTTACCAAGCATAGCTCTTGTTAAACAGCCCCTTTTATTTAAAAACTTTATTAACCTATATTTAAAGCCTATATTTTGTATTGGCGTGTAACTCAGTGGCTTCAAACGATCGATGTTTATTCCACAATGTCTTTGGGTCAGGAACCTGAACCGAGTGGAGCGGGGAATCTGTCTGGGGGGCTCACACAGGCTGAGGTCAAGGTTTTAGCTGGGGCTGTGGTCATCCCAGAGCTCGGCGCGGGGAGGACCCCCTTCCAAGCCTGCTGTTCTCAGGGCACAGTTCCTTGCAGGCTGTTGAACTGAGGGCCTCAGTTCTTCCCATGCTGTTGGTAGAAGCCCCCTCGATACCTTGGCACAGGGCAGCTCACAGGTGGTAGCTGGCTTCCCTCAGGGTGAGCAAGAGAGGACAAGCAAGACGGAATCCATCTGATCTCAGAAGTGATGTCCCCTCACTTTTGCTATATTCCATACGTTTGAAGTGAGTTACTAGGTCCAGCTCATACTCAAGAGGAGGATATCGCACAAATACCGGACTACCAGGATATGGTGGTCATTTTAGAGGGCAACTCAGAGGCTGCCTACCATAGCAGAACATTGTTTTACTTTAGGCAAACCTGTTTTATAAAAATCTTACTTATATATGACGTAGAATTATGTTCTTTATTGAAGTAAAATTCACATATTATAAAATGCATAGATCTTAAGTATATAGTTTGAGTTCTGAAAAATATATAAGATTTTTTATTTTATAAAATCCAGGACCATGAGATGTCTTTAATGCCAAATACTGTAGATTTATATACATTGTATGGATTTATGTACTCCTCTCCTTAAGTGTGGGCTGGACTTAGTGATTTGCTTCTAGGGAATAGAATATGGTGGCAGTGACAGGGTGTGACTTCTGAGATGAGATATAAAAGGCATCACAGCTTCCTCTTTGTTCTCTCTCTTGGATCACTTGCTCTGGGGAAGCCAGCAGCCATGCTGCGAGGACACTCAAGCAGCCTGAGAGGGCTGCTGTCCAGGAACTGAGATCCCTGCTGACATCCTTGTGCGCGAAGCATTTTGGAAGTGAATCCTTCCATTTATTAGGTACTGTGCCAGGGCCTGTGAGGAGATACCAAGAAGTGGAATATACGGGCCCTCTTCTCAAGGAGCTGAAGAACTAGCTGGGGAGTCTAGGAACGCTTGTGCTATCTTATTGTTCAGAAGGTGAAGCGTGTGGCTGCAGTGATCCAGAAAATCGTCTTGGAGGTACAGGGATAAGCCTGGAGCCTTGGGATAGAATAATTTAGACAGGCTGATGGACAGTTGAAGTGGTTCAGAAGCTGGAGTGTAGCATGAGGTTATTAACGCTATGAAGGTGAAAAGCACGAGGCCTGTAAGGAGAGGGCTGCGTACCGGATGTTGGCGTGGAGAGGAGAAAGAAGATGCTCACCTGTCTGTGTTCAGGAGTGGAGCCCCACGCATGCCTGCCAGGGCAGAGTAAGACTTCTCTCAGAAAACAGCCTTGGACTCATTCAGATTTGGAAGAAATATGAACATGGAGCCTGCAAAAGACATGCTTGACCCAGAAGATTCTTAGGGCTTCCATTAGCAGTCGTGCTATGACATGTTTCTTGTTCCTGTTGGGGTCTGTGAGAACATTCCTCTGACTCTGCTGCTACCTAGAACCCTTCTCCCTAGTATTGCTGTGCCTATCTGTACCTTTTGCAATCCTTTGTGTTCTCCGAAGTTAAGAGGATCTTTTATTTTAAAGGATTATTCATTTATTTATTTGCCACTAGCAAATCAAGTAAATCTGTGGATGTGAAGGTTGTTGGTCGTGACATCTGCTGCCCTATCAGCAGCCTTTTCCTTCCTCTTAGCATCCTAAGCTGTGTGTTCTGCTGAAAAGGAGGCCTCTCTCTGCCCCAGGAATGGACCAGCCGGCTGGGGTCATGTGTTGCCCCGTAACACTATGTGGATATCATCCCATAGTACTTACGATGCCACAGTTGTCTCCTTCAGTAGCTTGTAAATTCTGTGAATGCAGAGATTGTGTCTTACTGAGCTGTCAGCACAGCATTTTAAACATAACAGGTGCTTAGGAAGGGCCGTTCTTTCTGGATTGGTAGGCGTGGTGGGTGGAGGGAGTGCCGTGCAGAATGTGTGTCACCCTTTTTGTATAATGAGACTTCCTGGCTGCAGCACATGCATGTGGCTTCCTTTATGGAAGTCACCATCTGCAGATCCCTCAGCACCGGTAACGTGCTTTTCCACCATGCTGCAGAACCAGCATGGAGGATGCACGTTCTTCCGTAACTTCCTTTGTGCCACACGCTCCGCGGTTCACCTGGGCACCTTTGAACAGGGAGGCAGGGATGCCACTTCCTCACCAAGGTTGTAGGTGCTCTTTACAGATATCTTATAAAATGTCCCTCCTTGGACATATATCTTGTAGAAATTCTAGTTTCTAACTTCATCCAAGAAATTTCTAGGCAACGTGGTGACTTGTAGCCTAATTTATCCTTTATGAGCCACTTACGCTGCTAGAAAACTACCCTACCCAGATGCTCATTTGAGTTCCAGGAACAAGAAGTCTTTTGACTTTTTTTTATTATTATTACTGGCACTTCTATTAAGAACTACCACAGTTGACGAACTGTTAGTTTCCATAGTGATTTTAGACTGTCCTTAGGTGAAGGGTTTCCTTTCCAGATGCTATTTAAGATTAAAAATATGTGGAATCCAAGAAGTCATGAAATATTTTATTTGTCGTACCTTCACGATGAGTGGTACTAGTTATTTTTTCTTCCTATCATTCAATACAGGGCCTTCTCGTTTATGTTGTCAAATGAATTTTCCCCTGCCACTTTTTCTTAAGGACATTGCTCTGTGACAAGGAAGGCATCCATTCACGCAGCTCTGCTCCGAATGGGAGAGCTGTCCCAGGAACCTCCTCCCTGAGACTAGGGTTCTTTTTTACCGAACTGCCTGCTTATGAGAACACTTTCGGGCATCGAATTTCTGTTTACCACCTGGAAGCTTTCCATTTTGAACACATTTGGGTCTTTCACTGAAAGGCACTTTAAAAATTAAAGGTTTTCGTGTTATCACCAGAACACATCTATTAAAATATGCATTTGCACCTGGAGGCATTTAAAACACATGAGTTAACCCCTTGTGCTCTCAGAATAATCTTTCTTTTCCTTTTTTTTTTTTTTCTTGGTCAAGACAGTAGTCTTCATGGGCATTAGGTGACAAAAACTATTGAATTCCATTTTAGTCCATAGTACATTATTTAAAGAGATTATTGAAAGAGATGACTCCTGGAACTAAAGAAATGGAAATATTTAACCAAAAAAAGAGGAAGCATGAAGACCTCAAAGCTTTCCTTAGACATCTGAAAGGCAGTTGAGTGTGGAAGGGGGCATGCCACTTGATGCTCCCAAGGAAGACCCAGGGTAGGGAGTAAGGAAACCACTTTGGGCCAATGTAGGAACATACTCTAGCAGTTAGGACCTGTTGACATTGGACTAGGTGGATTCATGAGTTGTGAGACCCTCGTCTCCAGAGATATTCAGAGACTGCTACCTTCACCCCGTGCTGCAAAGGGGATTTCTTTGGTAGGAAACGGAATAGGTAGGATCCGGAAGCTCCATCAAACTTGGTAATTTATGTGATTATTTTTTCATTTAAGGGATAAAAAATTATCTACAGTGTCTCTGATTTTGTTTAAGGGACTTGGAGAAGGACATAATGAATTATTCAGAGACTTCTCTCTGTGAAGCAAGTTGCACAAAGACAACTCGATACAAATTACGATTCTAAAATTGTTAGTAATATATTTTATTCATGCGCTCTACTTACGACAGAAGATTTCCTGCTTGACATTTCTTAGACAAATCACTCATGATCCCACAGTTACTCTTTGAATGGGTGCAGAATCCAACGCAAAAAAGATGATGTACACAGTCTAATGGATTATGCAAGTCTTAAAATTTTTCAGTAAAAAGATTACTCATTAGGATTTTTAAGTGACTATATTCAGTATAATCATTGAGGTAACTGCTCTCTCATGTAACAAGTACCAAAATATGGTTTGTGTTTTAAATGGCGGAGAGGACTTTTCTGAACAATTTTAACAAAGGCAAATATCCCTTTTAGGGAGCTTCATGTTGCACCCGCAGAGATTTTCTTCAGCAGACACAATGGCTTTTCTCTCCATGCTTCCAAACTCTAGAAATTTCTTTCTAGTACTTTCCCCCTATTTTTTCTAGTGAGTGGGAGACCTACCTGGGCAGATTTTCTGTGGGCCTGCGAGGAGGGAGTGTTAGCTGGGGAGTTGTGTTTTGAGTTCATATACAGAACAGGTGCCACTGGACAGAGGTTCAGCTCCCAGTGTCCTCTTTCCCAGGCCCAAGTTCTGCACAGGCAGAGGCCACCGTTCCCGCACGGTCCGGATCCCTGCCAGCACACGCACTCACTCGCCGACATCTGGGGAGCCTCGTGATGGAACTGTTTTCTCCAAATAAAGCCCCCTGCTCCCAAACTCTGAAACATTTAAGAACTTTATCCCCCTAGCCAGTCTGGGAACAGCTGTACATTCAGGAACTCTCGTGAAACACGGCCGAGCCCCACTCTGCCAGATCGGAGGCCCGGGGTGATGGATTTGATTTGTGCTTCATTTAGACACTTGGTGTTCATTTGGCAGCTGCGTGCTGTGCGCTGTGTAGACACTGAAGCATACACAGACATTTCCCCTTCTGAGGCTTCTGGTTTCGTTGAAGAGACTGACAGTAAACACATATGCAAACAATTACACGATTTATTTAAAGTCATGTTCAGCGCTACATAGGCACAAAACATGGTGGACTGACGGGGAACAGGACGGGGGAGCTTTGCTAGGGGGGGACCTTGACGCTAGGGCTCACAGGGCGCGTGGGGTCAGTCTAGGTCAGAGTAGAGGGAGCATCTAGGGAGAAAGGAGCTCGGCAGCGGGCCCAGAGCACTGGGGGGCAGAGAGAGGCCAGCTGCAGGCTGAGGCAGACCAGGAGCAGAGACAGCGCCCAGCCACCTTGGCCACAGTGAGGGATTTGGTTCTAATTGAGCTGCAAATGGAAGAGCTACAGGATTTTAGGCTGGAGTGCGATGATCAAAAAGATGGCCCTGGCTACTGCCTGGGGAGGAAAAGAACCACAGTGGGCAGGAGAGAACATGAGAAGAGTATGGGGTCAACCACGGTTTTTGGAGTCAAGGACAGTGACACCCACAACTGGGGTGGTGACAGGGGAAATGGCGGGAAGTGAAGGTCTGCAAGGAATTTTGACTCTGGATCCACTGGGGGTGATCTACCTGTGCAGCTCAGAATAACCACCCTCAGACTGGGTGTGCTCCTCAGTTAACACCCAAGACTGTCTCACTGGAGGCAAAACGGTTGGGTCTGACACACGCAAGGCAGCCAACGTTGCTGGACACCTTTCATGCTGGGGGGGTCTCTACCGTGCTACCACTGAATGTTCGAACAAGCATGGTTTCCCTCTGGGCTCATGTGGAACAGCTCGGGGCTGCACACATTTGAATCCATGACAGCACTTGCAGTGGACTGGGAACAGTTTGGGCAAATGAGTCCTTGAATCGGAGACTGTTAGAGCAGGGAGGAGCCTTAAAAGCCCTCCAGCCCCCTTGTCTTAGAGTCCAGGGAACTGAGGCTCAGAGAGGTGCAGGTTATTCATACAAAGACACACAGCCAGGGAGTGACAGAGCTGGAGGAAAGCCATCCGCTGGGCAAACTTTCTTTTACTGAGAATTCTCAGTGATGCTTTCATAAGTCTTTGTTAAGTCCTTCTAGGGTCTAACTTTTAAAAATCCTTTCTGAATTAATTTATTTAAGGATTAAGCCAGTTGAAATCCCGGGACTGTTTCAAGTAAACAGCTTAAAAGTGGAATCTGAATGTTACCAAGATAATTTCCCTTGTACGCGAACTGCGGTAATTGGGCTCCAGCCTCTCATGTGAAAAGCCAAACAGTTTCAGATCTAATGAGTTCTGGCCGCTGGGGCACATAGAGTTTGGAATTTGCTATTTATAGTTTTCAAGTGTCACTTCCCCCCCCTTTTTTTTAATAAGCACTGAGCCTTGATGAGGCCCCCAGGATCCCTGAGCGTATAGATGAGTATGCTGGGGGCGTCACAGCTGAGTGACTTCTGGGACCCGTTTGGAATCTGGGATGTTGCTGTTCCTCACAGATGAGGACGTGCTCTCCCACGTAAACGGCAGGTCCGGCTCTTCCCGGGTGGGAGAGCTGAGAGGCGGGTGTGCGCGGTGGAGGTGGGCGCTCCCTCCGAAGACTTGCACGGGGCAGTTGCGTTTCACGTGCAGAAGAGAGCTGTGTTGCGGTTAAATCAGGAGTGTAAAAAATATAACGATATTGTCAGGGAGAGCCTCAGTGGGGCCCAAAGGACATCAAGAAGATTAGTAAAAGCAAATGCGATTTAAAATAGAAACTGAAATGAAGCCATTTCTATGAGAAATTGGGAATGTTCTATAAGTATTGCTGGTCAGACTCAGAAAAATATGAAATATTCCGTGTTTCGAGCCCATCATTAGTGTATTATTGAGAGGGGGGTTCATCCAAGCTGTGAAATGGTGAGATGTGGGGAAGAACGCTGGCCTAGGACTCGCAGCCCTGAGTCAGCCGTGGACTCCCGGCCAGTCGGCTGATGACTCGGAATCACCCCGTCTCCCCGTCTGTAACATGGGGATGATACCAGGCTCTGTCTGACCTCTGAATTGTTGAGAGTGTCAGAGGAGGTGATGTACAAAATGCAGTGTGTGAGCTGTATGACCCCATGCAAAGTCTGTATTTCCTCCCAGCTGTGTGTTTTTTAAAACCGAGCTGTGCGTGTGAATCACCTGGGGAGCTTAAGAAAATTGCCAGCCCCACCTCTGGCATTTCCATTCTCTCGGTCTGAGTTGGCACCAGGCATTGGAGGTTAGTTTCTCCCAAAGCTCCAAAGGTCATTCTGCCGGGCAAGCCTGGCCGCAACCTCAGGCCCGCCCGTTAGGAGGCGCTAAGGAGCCGGAGGGCCTGTCTGGCCGCTGCCTTCCGGAGCTCAGCCAGCGGTCCAGGAAGGTCCGAGGCTGCCTTCCCCAGGCAGCCCTGTCTCTCTCAGGTTTTCCCATTTAAATACTGATTCAGCCACAGCCCGCTGGGGTTTGAAGTACTGAGGAGCCCCCTGCCTGAGGAGGTGGGCCTGCAGGGAGCCGGAGCTACTGTTTTCCGGAAACATACCATTTTTAAATGATTCTGAAGCCTATTAAATTAGACTGATGAAATTAATCTGATAAATTGGTAACAGGGTAGAAACGCAGAAATGATTGTTTTCACGTGCTTTTTAATTCGGTCAAAATTAATGAAAGATCTTGTGTTTGTTTACCAACGGAACCAGAGATTAAAATTTTGAGTACAGAATTCAATAGCCAGTTTTAATGCATGAATCCCACTTCCTTGTCAGTGTTTGAAACTGAACTGGAGTGCAGCTCGAGGCTGCCCGGAGTTGTAAAGGTGGAAAGGGAACAGGCAGAGGGGCCACGTTTGACCCTTGAAGCTTGGCTAGCTCACGCGTTCATCACACCTCTGAGAATGGATGTTTTTAGAAGAGAGCGAATCCTTTGGGCTTTAAATTGTCTTTCAGCGTGTGTCACGTCTGTGCCCAGGCATGATGCCTCTCTTAAAAATAAGGCATATGATCCAGCTATTCCTCTTCTGGATATAGACCCAAAAGAGGGTCCCAAAGAGGTATTTGTACACCCACGTTCATAGCAGGAGCATTCACAATAGACAAAAAGTGGAGGAAACCCAAGTGTCTGTTAGAGGATTGGATAAACTCAATATGGGATATGCACACAATGGGATATTATTTGGCCTTAAAAAGGAAGGAAAATCGGACACTTGCTACAATCTGCATGAACTTTGGAAACATTATGCTAGGCGAAAAAGCCAGTTACAAAAGGACAAGTACTGTATGATCCCACTTATATGAAGTATTTAAAGTAGTCAGAATCGCAGAAAGTAGAAGGTGGTTGCAGGGGCTGTGAGGAAGGGGTAAGGAGTTGGCATTTAAGGGGTAGAGAATTTCAGTTGGGGAAGATGAAAAAACACTTGAGATGGACGGGCGGCGATGGTTACGGAACAATGTGAATGTACTTAATGCCACAGAACTGTACCCTTAAAAATGGTTAAAATGGTAAATTGTATGTTATATATATTCTACCACAATAAAAAAATTATAAATAAAACACAACAACAAAAAATAGAGATATCTGTAGGCCCTGTCTGCCCTAATGTGGATGAGTTCTACCCTTAAACGCTGGTGAACTCTTCAATTTTTTTTGCCGGCATGGCAGTCACGATGCTCTCCTTGCTTAGAGCTGCAGACGGGAAATAGCAGTTACGGAGGAATGTTTCAGGCAGCCTGGCGGAGACCTTGGGGAAACTCAGGTGTGACCACAAGGACTTTTGTTTAGGTTCCCTGAGTCCTCTGTGTGGTCCATCCTACCAGCTGGTGTTCTCTAAAATTCTAGTGTATGTGAACATAGTAATAGCCAAGATTTTTTTAAACTCTGTATGCCAAGTCCTGTGAAAAATGCTTTAAATGAAACAGCAACCTTAAAAGATTCTATTATTACCCCCATCGTAGAGATGGCCTTAGTGAGGATGAAGAGGACAGTTGTCCACGGCACACCGGGGGCCACAGGTGCCAGAGCCAGGATTTGACTGGGCTGGCCAACTCCCACCTGGGCGTCAGGGTGACTGGCATGTGCCCATTTTGTACACACATTCTCCATGGGTAGGATGGGCGCCCATAAATTAGCTTGGTAAATTTTTATGCAGAATGATTTTGTTTTATTTGGAGTGGAATGATGGCCTTTCCCAATGATTTCTGTTTAAAGCTCCCATAACTATTGCAGCTATTTGATCCTGTCAACTTTTTTTTTTTTATATTTAATCTTTAGAGTCATTATTTAGGTTTATGGGAAAATTAAGTGTGATGCACAGTGTTCCCATACAACTATCCCTACTCCCAACACATACAGTTTCCCTTCTTATCAACATCTTGCATAAATTAGCATGGTATGTTTGTTACTACGAATACAGCATTGTTAACAAAAGTCCATAGTTTACGTTAGAGTTCACTCTCGGCGCCGTTCATTCTATGGATTTTGACAAATGTGTAATGACATGTAGCCACCGTTACAGTATCATACAGAATGATTCCACCGCCCTGAAAATCCCCTGTTCACCTTTTCCTCCCTCCCACCTACCTAACCCCTGGCAACCACTGATCTTTTCACTGTCTCCATAGTTTTGCCTCTTCAGAATGTCGTGTAATTGGAATCATACGGCAGGTAGCCTTTTCAGATGGCCTTCTTGCACTGAGCAATGTGCATTTCAGTCTCTCCATATGTTTTCATGGCTTGATAGCTCATTTGTTTTTATCAGGGAACAATACTCCACTGTTTGGATGTACCACAGTTCGTTTATCCATTTGTCTGCTGAAGCACATCTCGATTGCTTCCAAGTCCTCTGAGCTCTTTTAAGATTTCAGTTTTGTGCAAATTTGGCCCTTGATGTGATAAGATAGGAAGGGCTGTGAAAAATATCACTCTTTTTGTCCTGTTGACTTAGGGTCTGAATAATCCAGACTCTAGGGCTGTGCTGTTCAATCCGGGAGCCTGGGGCCCTAGGAGGCTGTTGCGCAATTGAAACTTGGCTGGTTCAAATGGAGACGTACCTACGTCTGTGAAGAATAATACACATTGAATTTATGCCAAAGGCTTGGCATAAACAAAATGAAATATCATTAATAATCTCTTATATTGATTATGTATGGAAATGAGACTATTTGAAATATATTGGGTTACATATATTATAAAAAATAATTGTACTGGAGGCTACTAGAAACATTTAAATCACCTGTGTGGCTCACGTCATGTATCTATTGGGCAGAGCCGCTGGAGGAAAAGAGCAGCGCTCGGCCTGTGTCCGCCAGCTCCTTTAGACATGTTCTTCAGCTGATGGTTACCCGGCACCTGCTGTGCGCCAAGCACTGTTTAAGTACTTCACGTGAGTCAGTGAGTGAGTGAAAGAAACAAAGACTCATTTGAATACCATCGAATTATTTTGCCTTTTTCCCCCCACAGTAGCACTACTCCTTTAAAAAGATTAGAAAATCCCTGGTTGTAGTTGTGGCCTCAACACTTATTAAGGTGTGACTTTTGGCAGTTTCTTCCCCTTTAAGCCTGGGTTTCCTGTCTGTAAAATGGGAGTGAGCAGTTGTTCTCCTATAGCGCTGCTTGTGCAACATCCGGCACCGGGTGGGTACTCGGTGAGTGACTCTTACTCAGCTTCCATCCCATAGTCCTGCCTCCAGACCAGCTCTTCCATGCCGGTGGCATCTCTGCATTTCTCCTCTTGCAGCCTCAGGCCACCCTGAGGGAGAGAGGTGCTCTGAAGTTCAGTTCCCATTGTATCTTCTCCATTTGCATTTCTTGACCTTTCCCTTTCTCAGCCAGCAGTCCCCAGGGAGGTCTGTTTTCTAAGGCACCCACCTAGCATCTTCCTGAGTTTTAATCCATGCTCTAGCTGAAAGCCTTAAAGCAAAACATGAATTGTGACTCCTGCATTATTATGGGGGACTTCCTGTAGAAAATGGAGTTGCTCTAGCAGAAAGCTGGGGCTGTCAGCTGGTAGCAGTTTCAGGATTTGCAGCCTTACTTCCGTACCACGAAGTCCATTTTTCTACCCTGGGGTGACACTTCTTCCAACGTCTTTGCATATTGGAGACTGGAGAGAGGGTGCTAAGAGATGTGTACTAAGGACATGGACAGGCATTAGTTCTTGTTGGGATTGCTGGTCCGATTCCTATCGGCCCTCCTGTCTTGGTAGACAGTATAGCAGGACATACAAACACTTGGAACCTGTTTACCATTTTCTGTGAAGGCCTTGCCCACAGCCCCTTGATCTAACCACTATGTGCATTCATTTTAATGCTCTTTTTGAGACCATGGACAGCCTTGGGAAATCAAAGGGGACAGTCCCAGTCCTCAAGTGTCTTGCATTCAGGGAGGTTATCTGGCCATGTTAAAATAAGTGACGTGCTGCAGGAGCTGAGGTCGCACCTGCCCAGCTCTTTGTGATGAACCCTGGAGATGCTGGGGACTTAAGTTTTAAATGGGTCATTGTAGCTGCAGGGTGGAAGGAGGATGGGTGGGATGGGGCATGCAGAGTCCTTGGATACCTGTCTCCTGGGCCCGTTCTCGCCACCCTTGGGCTAAGAGGCACCCTTGGCACATTTCCTGTGTGGCTCCTTTCAGATCTACTGACAATCCCTGGATTCCTTCTCTCAGAGAATGACTTGGCCAAGTCCCAAGGACATGGGGGGACGTGCCTGTTGCTCCTCTCAAGGTTTCCTTGCTTTTTCTCTTCTGAGGTTTGGCCAGTACAGAAGTGGAAAGAGGGAAGACGTCAATTTGCTTTAGAAATATTTTGTATGTCGTAGGGAGAAGGAAGCAGAGAATGTACTTTTTAGATGAACACGCTTGAAAGTTTCAGTACGACACACCACTTGTCCGAAGGGGAGGGCACTGTGAAGACAAGAAGATCTGGTTTTTAGAAACAGCTTTTCTCACTTTTGGGTCCTTCCTGAATGTTGTCTTTGATCAACGGAGGACAATTTTTTTTAAAAGAAAAGGTAACCTATGTAAATATAGTCATATCCTACCAACGTGCAATATAATTGTTCGTTAGACCAGAACTATTTGTGAACTCAGCAGTGTGTCCTGAACAAGAGTCACACTCAAATTTGAAGTACAGATAGGTTGTTCAGTCTACTCATTTTTGACGCCAGATTTTCCTTCCTGGTCTCAGTCCAGGTGCCCTTGCTGTTCTGTATTTGGGACACAGCCTCGGTGTAGTCCGGTCACCCAAGGAGCGCTCAGGTTTCAAGAGTGTCAGCCGGGAGCCTTTCACCAGCCTCCCGGGGACTCTGAGAAGGGATGTTCAGGGGAAGATGCTTAATGAGAGGATGTTTTGTAATTTAGAAAGAAAAAAAGAAACTTATCACATAGATAACTGAAACCTCGGGGGGAATATTAGAAAATATAATTGTCACATTATGTAATGTTTAGATGCTTTCCACTGCTAGTGAGAGTGTGTCCTGTACTTACTCTGTAAAATGTGGAAGAGGCAAACCTTTCTGCTATTATAAGAAAAAAATCAAGGGAAAAGAAGACTGGGTCTGTGAGACAGTGAGCTTAGTTGTAATCATTTATTTAGCTCAATATGAAAAGTAGCCACTGGAATGTAAGACAATTGGTTTCTCTATTAAAATGAAACATTGAGGAGATAGGAAATTGTGCTGAGGTGACAAGATACAGAGACAAGCTGAGCATTGTGCAATGGCACCACACAACTTTTGGAACATTCCAGAGCGTGGCTGGGTGGCTGGCGAGGGCCTCCTGGCTCGTGTGTGGTGTCTGAGACTGACCCCTGCTGGTGGGTTGCTGCTAAACCGTGGCTGTTAATGAAGCAGGTCCCTGAGCAGGAAATCCTGCCTGGACACGTGCAGGTCTGTCCCTGAGGCCATGCCTCGCGCCAGCCCTTGATGCTGTTGCCAGAATTCCCAGTGGGAATAAAAATGGATCTGTTGGTTTTTTAGTTTTTTTGGTCTCGATTTCTGCTATGTCTACCCTTTCCCACTCCAAGACTTCACGGTTTGCTCTCTCCTCACTGCCCTCTGTTACTTGAAGGTTTCATGGAAATAAAAAGTGAACCCTCCCAACCTGGTTGGGATTGTCCATCTCAGACACTTGAGAAATTTGATGCCAAGGTTACTCTGTGTTTGGGAAAACATCCACATTAGGTTCATTTAAGAAGTATTTGAAAAATTCATGTCTTATAAGTGAAAATCAGATGGGAAGAAGTCCAAAAGTCTGAGCTCATGCCACACCTGTGATATGACCAAAGTCTGGGTGAATCAGTGGTGCACGGGGGAAAAAGAAGAGATAATGTACAATATTGGTGTTTCCTGCGGGAAAAATTCTTAACATAAAAAGCACTAAGCACAAAGGAAAAGATTAACATACTGGACGAACAGACCAGCAGAGTCATCATTTCTGTCAGCGGTTAGTGTTTTCCCCACTGCGCTGTTCACCAACTTGTTCTAGGCACTGCTGTTGGGCGTGGGGGAGAAGGAATCTGTGGTTCGAGAAGCTTGAGAGTCCAGGTACTCAGTCATCCCCTCAGAAATGCTGCTCGTTCGTCAGGGTGTCGAAGGCCGAGAAGGCCGGCGCTGCAGAAATCTCATTATCTTTAACTCAGCCAACAAGTGCTCTTTGGAATAGCTGATGTGCAGCTAATGAAGTAGGGATGTTTTAAAATGAAATTTAAAAAATGGGCTTTGAGAAGTACATAAACAGTTCCTTGTGCTTTAAAATGACATTATAATCATTTCATTTTGAGATGATTTAAAAATCATTTCCTCATGTTCTGTTGTCTACAGCTTAACAGGAAAAAGCATAATTTTGTCCGACTTGATGAAGTGATGAAATTGACAAGAAAGCCTTTCATCTTTGGATGTACCCTTGCGTATTCCTAACGGAGTTACGCAAAGATAGATAGGTAAATGAAAGACTGAAAACTTGGGGTCTTTGGGATTTTTTTCTGGATATGTGTTTAAGGTTGCCTTTTTATGCTAAAGCTAAGCCTTCAACTGCTTTAGTTGGGGAGAGGAGGATCTTTTCAATAAATGAGTTTGGGCAAGTAGGATATTCATATAAAAAAAATCTCAACCCCAAGTAACACTCTATACAAAACCCAATTATAGATAGTAGACCTAATTGCAATTGTACAACAACAAATGTTTCAGAAAATGACAGAGGGAGAATGTATTTATGGACTTAGTGCAAAATAATTTCTTAAACAGATGTAAATAGCACTAATACTAAAGGAAAAGATTAATATATGGGACTGCAGTTAAAATTAAGCATTTTTGTTAATTAAAACGTTAGGAGAATGAAAGGTAGACTGCGAATGGGGGAAGGTATTTGCTACACCTGTAACTATTAAAGGGCTTGTATCCAAATTAAAAAAAAAAAGAACTCCTACAGATGAGTTTAAAAAAGAAAAGACAATCCAGAAGGAAGATGGGCAGTAGATTTGCACACTTCGTAAAAGAGAGTATACAAACGGACAATAAACATATGAAAAAGTGTATAACCTCAATCATCAGGGGAGTGCAAATTACAACTGCGATGAGATGTCAATACCAGTCTTAAGAAAGAATAAAATGAAAAAGACCACAATACTAAGTGTTGGTGAGGACACGCTGGTGGGATGTAAATTGGTACAAACACTTTGGAAAACTATCAGTACTGGTATTGGCTAAAGCTGAACATACACCCCCATGACATAGCGATTCCACTCCTAGGTATATGCCCAAAAGAAATGTGTGCATGTGTACACTAAAGGTCATGTCCAGAATGTTCCTAGCAGTATTATGCATAATTGCCTTAACCTAAAAACAACCCAAATGTTCCTCACAGGTGGAATGGATTTTTGTTTGGTATAATCCTATCATGGGTACCATGCAGCACTGAATGAAAAACCTATTACATGTGATGAAAATGTGATTCTCTCAGATACAATGTTGAGCTAAAGAAGCCATAACCAAAGTGATATGTTCTGTATTATTCCATGCATATAAAGATCAAAAAGAGGCAAAACTCATCTATAGGGCTAGGTATCAGGATGACTCCATGCTGATTGCAGAGAATAGGGACTGGAAGAGGTGCGAGGGGGCTCCCGGGACTCTGGTTCCATTCTGACTAGGGACCAGGTTGTGGATACACCAGCACGTTTCTGTTGTGATAATGCATCAGGTTGTGCATTATGATCTGTGCCTGTGAAAAATGTATGCCACACCGAATAAAAAGTTTTAGAAATGCCTTCCATATGTACAGCTATGATGTATCAGTAAAAAATAAAAAATTTTAAATTTTTAAAACAAATTTTAAAAAAGAAATGGCTTCAAACACCCAGGCTGCTGTGCAGCTTGTTGACAGTGTCTGTGTGGTGCCTGCGAAGTGCTGGTGAGAGGAGGAAAGATGCCAGTGAGTGGAGCGCGAGAGCGTGATGTCGCTAAATCGCTTACTTGTGTGAAAAACTCTGCTCTAGCTCTTTTTTCAGGCTTTTCTGCCATTCCTTACTAGTTTTGGCAGTTTTCCTTTTAAACTTACATGTAGCGTCTTGATATAACTGCGCTTGTCTGGAGCTGAGTGTTTAAATAGCTGCAAACTTCTCCACCTGAACTGTGGGGGTTAAATTGCCATTAGCAGATAGGCAGCCCAGTGCGGTGGAATGGGCTCTGGGCCAGAAGCCAACAGCCCTGGGTTCTAGTTTCAGCTTCCAGTCCTGACCTGGAGCACGTCCTTTCGCCATCCTTTGTAAGTACTGCCCGCCCATAAAGTAATATTAAAGCTGCTCAGGGAAATCATATCCACCTGTCTCTAAGGTTGCCATGAAGATAAAGTGAGCTATCTACCTGTAAGCAATATTTGCAAATTGTAACTGTACGGTAATAAATCTGCCTGTGTAAACCACACGTTCCAGCAAGGTTCTAATCACGTTGACATGTGCTTCTTAAATTTCTTACCAAATGTCTGTAGACACCAAGATGTGAAAACAAAAGCTCAGTTTAAAAAAAAAAAATCAACACAATGGAGGAATTCTGGAGAACTCTTCATGTGCAGTGATTTCTCATTCCTAATCCCTGTCATTTTGTGGCATTCCATGTACCTACTTCTGTGTTCTCATGTCATTAGTTGACCACATTGGATGGTTGAATACACAGGAGAGGAGCTGGTCCGGGAAATTATTGATCTTTTACCCATATTTCAAAAGTGATTTTTGTCAGTATATACAAATATGTTTACATTTAATTATTTGCCTGTTAACAAATCATAACATGCCAAATTAGGAATAAGTTTAACACTGCTTAATCATTTTAACTCTTATCATCACTAAAATCTGGAATGTTCTCCTTGATGGAAGAAAAAGCTAATTTGGAGCCTTCAATCAAATTAATTGGTTAGAAGAAAATACTGTGTATCTGAGAGGCAGAAAAAAACAAATTCATGCTTTAATGAACTTCACTTTAATTCAACAGCCTTCCTAAACGAATTCTTTAGAAATTGTTATTTTCAGAAAATAGACTATTGATCTAGGCAGCAAAACTTTTTGTTTAGCAGCAGACATATAGCTTTGCAAATGGAATCTTTCGCGGAACCTAAATCCTTAGGACAGGTGAAAGAGAGACGCCTCCGTTTGAAGTGGGGGTGGAGGAAGGGCAGAGAAACAGGCAGCGGATTTTACTATTGAGATGAGCAGACTGTTGGACACGTGGGAAAGCCATGTCATTATTATTCCACGTGATGACATTCTATCTACGTGTGTGGCTGTGATAGCTTGGTATTTTGTCCCAACCTGTCACTCGGCGTAACTGTTCAGTAAGGTGACAGAGATGGAATTCGGGGGCTATGGTCTCTGTGATTTTTCTGATCCTGGACAAGTCCGTGATACCTCTAGATGCTGATAGATTAGGCTCCGATTGAATTTATAGTCTCCAGAATGAATATTGTGTTTTGAGAGGCTGTGAAAAATATTATGAGTAACTCCAAGAAACTATCCAAGATGAACCCGCTTCCCAGAAATGTTCTAGTTAATCACATAGTTTAGGGAACCCACATTTAACCTCTTAATCCCCGAGATCTTTGAGACTTTTTTGACTATATTTTTAAAAGGTATACGAGTTTTTCACTAATTTTTGCTAGAGCATGAGAGATGAGTATATGTCCCCTTTTGAATACATTTCAATAAAAAATACGGAATTCAGTAATACAATCATTGGGGAGTCAGGGAAGACCTTACTCTCAAACCTGAAGAGTAGCATCCCCCTCTACTCTTTCTGAAAAGATTCCAAGAACTGCTGGCCCCAGAGCTTTTAAAAGTACACATTTGTTTTTGTGTGTTTGAAAGAGCTGCATTCTGTCCGCAGAGGGACTTTTTCATCAATCCCTCCTCTCACGACATTTTATATAGAAACAGCCTGGCTTAGGGTTGAACCCACGAGATAATTCTGGGGAATAAGAAAATTGTAGACAAACCAAAAAAGACAGCAATGCCTCTCTCAAGGTGAGTTCAGCAGTTGTCAGTAGATGGAAGGGCCTCATCGTCAGCAGCGAGGATCATGCTCCCAAAACGCCCTTTCATTGTAAGAATGAAAATGAAAGGTACCGGAGTTTTTTCTGAGTGATTTTGCCTTGCCTGGGGCACTGTGAACAAAATGGAGATATAGGACAACTTTAAAATCTCCAAGACTGTGTTATACCCCAAGAACTCATGATCTGTTCTTATTCTGCTGAAATCAGGGACACTTAGATCATTCATATGTATAGGAATAGAAAGAGAAAAGCCGTACCTAAATGCAATCATCTTTTTTTCCCTCGGTTTGAAAAGTGTCTCCTTTTTTCTTAATTATAAAGATAATGCGTGCTCATTGCAGAAAATTGAAACACTATCAAAAAGTATGAAGAATAAATAAAAGATCACCCAAAATTCAGGGCATAGATTGTTTTAAAAATGTTGACAAGCATTTATAACAAAACATAGCATTATTCTTTGACTTTATGCTTTGCTGCTGTTTTTAACAAGCTGTATCTGCCTTCCTAAGTATGATTTTTCATTTTGAAGGGCCATGTCCACCCACCAGAATATACACTTAGTTCACAAAAATATTCTACCTTCTCAAAAGATGACATACAACTTGTAAATAAATATCTACAAAAATGGCCTCAAGGGTGTTAAACAATGTGAAACAAGATCCTGCTTACCAAATGAATGAAATCATAACACCCCGGTTTGGTAACAGAGCTGGAAATGGCAATCTCACTTTCTGTCTATGGCCTATAAGTTGATATGGTACTTTTGGAAATGAATTTGGTGATATGTATCTATAACTATTTATAACTTTGACCTAGTAACTTCACTTCTGTATTTATTTACCTAAAGCAAGACTCCATATTTATTAAGGTATTTGTGTTGAAATGCTCATTCCACGGGAGTAATGGTGTATAGAGGGTGGGCTGTACCTCAGTCAGACATGCATTCAAGTGCCTGTCTGCCAGCTCTGTGCCTTGGGCAAGTTACTTAACTAAGCCTCAGTTTCCACATTTTTTTTTTTTTTTTTTGAGACAGAGTCTCACTCTATTGCCCCGGCTAGAGTGCCGTGGCATCAGCCTAGCTCACAGCAACCTCAAACTCCTGGGCTCAAGCGATCCTCCTGCCTCAGCCTCCCAGGTAGCTGGGACTACAGGCACGCGCCACCATGCCCAGCTAATTTTTTCTATTTTTAGTTGTTTGGCAAATTTCTTTCTATTTTTAGTAGAGATGGGGTCTCGCTCTTGCTCAGGCTGGTCTCGAACTCCTGAGCTTAAACGATCCGCCCTCCTCGGCCTCCCAGAGTGCTAGAATTACAGGCGTGAGCCACCATGCCCAGCCCCACATTTTTAAATAGGAATGACAATAATCCCTGCCTCAGATGTTTTTATGAAGATTAAAATGAAAAATTTTAATGCACAAAATATTTAGATCCCATCTGGCACATAGAAAACACAGTACAATGTTTCCCCCTTATCCTCAGGGGAGATGTTCCAACATCCCCCACGGAAGCCTGAAACCTCAGATAGCATCAAACCTAATCTGCAGGTTGAGCATCCCTAATCCAAAATCCAACATGTTCCAAAATCTGAAACTTTTTGAGCACAGTGGAGCATTTCGGATTTTCAGATTCGGGATGCTCAAGCGGTAAAAAAAAAAAAAAATCCCAAATCCAAAACACTTCTGGTCCCAAGCATTTTGGGTAAGGGATACTCAACTTGTACTATATTTTTTCCTGTACATACATACCTGTGACAAAATATAATTTATAAATTAGGCATAGTAAGAGATTAACAGCAATAATAAAAAACAATTATAACAATCTATTGTGATATTAATACGAGTTATGTGAATGTGATCTGTCTCCCTGAAAATATCTTATTGTGCTATAGATCTTAGCAACCTCAGCATACAATTTTTTTTTCTTAAGTCAAGAACTTTCACCTTTTCACTTAAAGGAAGCACTTCATGGCTTCACTTTGGCGTGTCCAGATTGCCAACTTCACTCCTCTTGCAGCTTGGGGCCATTATTAAGTAAAATAATGATTACTTGAGCACAAGCACTGCAATACCAGGACAGTGGATGGGATTATTGAAATGGTTACTAAATGACTAACGGGCAGGTAGTATCTACGTCTACAGCCGAATGTACTGGACAAAGGGATCATTCACATCCTGGGTTCCATAGAGCTGGTACAGTGTGAGATTTCATCATGCTACTCAGAATGGTGCACGATTGAACACTTACGAATTATTTATTTCTGAAATTTTCCATTCAATATTTTTGGACCACAGTTGACCACAGGTAACTGAAACAGCAGAAAGCAGAACTGTGGGTAAAGGGGACCACTATAAACGTTGCGTATTATCACCTTAGGCATCGTTGTGAAGGCTAAATGAAGTAATACTTAAGGGCGTACACAGCACTCCATGTTAGGTGTTGCTGTTAGTGTTACTATTAGCACATAAAATTTAGAAACACCTAATCATCCAATAAATGGAGAAAAAGCAAAATAAATTACAGTGGTTTCATATGGTGGCTTTGAAGATTATGTCAGCACACAAAAGTCACTTACAATGTTAAAATAAGGATGCCACATTTTATGTGCAGTATTTGTTATACCTGTATGAAAGGATATATGAAGTAAAAGGAGCTTCATCTCACAGTTTCAGTACCAGCTTCTATGGTGGTGGACAAAGCACGAAGAAGCTTGGGTTTGGGGCCTTGTGAAATTAAAGTGTGGGAGAGGTTAAAGCCCATACTCTAGATACCATTGAGATGAAGGAAGGGGTTGGATAATTCCGGACCAGTCTATAATTTGAAATAAATGTCTTTTGAAGTGCCAAAGCCGATGGCTCTTTACTTCGGTGTGTAATTTGCTTCCTATTGATCTTTTTTTTTTGCAAGGTACTTGAGGACTTTTTTCATGCTGAAATTTCATTTCTGCTGTTCACAGGACAAGAGAAATTGGATACCCCATGTACAGCTTGACCAGACTTGAAATTTCATTTTAGTTGATGGCTCAGCTACTCATACATAAATTAGCGGGTTCAGACCTCAGGGAGCACGTGCGGGGCCAGCAGCCATGCTCCGCTCCCGCTTCCGGTGGGAGCAACCTCACGACGTTCTTTTCTCTTACCAAGGGTGTGTGCAGGACTGATGTGCTCACGCATGCGCGTTCTCTCTCTCATTTCTCTCTTCTCAAACCCTAAAGTTGTTTTCTCCATGGACGATAGTAATGCACTTTTAATCTCAACAGTTTTTAGTCAAAGGGGTAAAGAGATGGTGGAATAAATCCGCCGTGGGTCCGGGAACGTTTGGCAGTGGGCCTCCCAGGAGAGTTCTAGAGGTGGGGATCTCTGCACCCCTTGCTCACGGCAGTCCAGGCCTTGTTTCTACTTGTGAGTTCCACTCTTGGTTTTGGCCTGAGAAATGCCAGCTCCCTGCCCAGAGTAGGATAAAAGCAGATGATGGTTTGGCGGTCAGGCAGCCTCTCTGGGTGTGGCCTGGACAAGGGAGTTCCTTGAGGTGAGTCCTCCGCAGCAGCCTGGTTGCCACCCTGACTTTAGGCTCCCCTGGCTTGGGCCTCTTTTAATCTGTGTTTCTGCAGGAGCTGAAACAGCCCACCCTTGCCTGCGTCAGGCCCAGAGCCCAGCGGGCCTGCGCCTCAGTTCGGGTCACAGCTTGGGGCTCCTGCTCCATCTCTAGCCCGTGGAGGTGTTTGTTTTGTATAGGAGTGAACTATCTTTTCAGATTTTCTGGGTTTTTTATTTGTTGGTTGGTATCGTGTCCGTGTATTTGGAGCTAAAGGAGAGGCCCAAAGCACAAACTTACACCTGCATCTTAACCAGAAGCCGCCGTCACATTTATCCTTAGAGCGACACTGGGGTGAGGGTGGGGTGCTCCTAGCCTACTACCCGATGCCGATGCCTCGTGAGTCCTTTTCAGTCCTGCGCACTGGCCTTCCGATCCCCTCCCCCTGCCACCCCCTGGCACACCTGCTCTGCGGCACGAACTGGCCCCAGTGCAGGGTTTGCGCTGTGTCCCCTCCACCCGGGTCAGCTCGCTCTTCAACCTTTCTCCAGCCCCTTCCCCTCAGCTGCTTTCAAAATGCCAGATTCAGAAGCTGTTTTCCTTTTCATCTGTGAAAGAGGAAGAGAGAGAATTAAAAATGAAAAAAAAAAAAAAAAAAACACAAATACAATGTCCGATCTCATTAGTGTACAAAGGAATGAATTTTTTTACTCATTGTCTGCCTTTGATATTTGCCTTTCATCTTGTCCCCGAGTCGGGGCGCCCACCTAGGTCCGCACTCTGGGGAGACGCCCCACCGGAGGCAGGTAGAGCCCTGCAGGCCCTCGCGGCCCCTGTACGTGGTCACGTCCACTCAGTTTGTTGTCAGAGACCCTCCAGCTCGCTGGGGCTTCCAGTCCTTGGAGAAGGATGAGGTGGGAGAGGAACCGGCGTGCGGGAGCCTGTTGATGTTCGAATTCATCACCTGAAACTGACAGTGGTTCAGAAAATGAATCTGCAGCATGAGGTGGTCTCAGCAAGACTGAAGGCCATCTGATTGACACGAACAAAACTTACATGAGGCCACGAATGTATCTGGGGTCGGTCTGGTTTACACAAAGTACCCCGTCCTCTGAGTGGGGTGTAAATAGGAAGAATAAAGTAAAATCAGTCCCTCTGCTGGTCGTTCTAAAGAAGTAGCCCATCCGTGCATGGACAAGTCCCAGCCCTTCCACATCTTTTATCGCAAGTCGGGCCCCACCTCTGTGTTCCGGGACTGTGGTCCATGTCCTCCCCATCCGTATCTGTGATCATTGTGACGTGTCCTAACTGGCCACCTGCCTCCAGTTCTGTCCCTCCCCCTAGCCTTCCCCGGCCCCCTCTACACTGTGGGTCACATCCCAGTACTGACACTTCTGTTTCAGGCCCTCTGGTGGCATCTAGCACAGCTTGCCAGGCAGGCCTTGGTGAACTGACTCTGGCGTCCTCTCCAGCCCCTCTCGCTTCCCAGCTCTGTGCCAACTCACAGGAGGCTACTCGCACCCCTCGTGTGGGCCGTGGCCTCTCGGGGCTCTTTGCCTTTGTCTGGGCTGCGGCTTTTTGCCTGGAGTAGGTCCGTGTGCACGTTCCATCGTAAGCGTGCAAGGCATCTGGCAGGCAGAACTGAGTAAGATAAATGGCTTTGCCCCTCGTGGCATGTACAGGCTGGGAGGGAAGGCGATGTTAAACTAGTCATCACAGCTATAATTACATAATGAAGCCTTGTGACAAGAGCTGTGACGGTGGCAGGAGAGAGGCAGACCAGGGTCAGGGATGGCCTTCCCACAGTGGGATGTTTAAGCTGAAATTTGGGTAGGAAATAGCTTGAGAAGGATCCCAAAGAAGAGTCTTTCCAGGACCAGAGACCAAGATGTGTGCAGGTCAGAGAGGAAAACGATGACGGCAGCGGCCGTGGTCAGAGCTCACACTTACACAGGGTTCACTCCGTGGTAGGCACGGACCTGTGTTAATGCATCAAGTCTTCATAAAACCCTGCAAGGTAGGTGCTTTTGCTATCCACACTGTACAGTTGTGGAAATCGAGGCACAGAAAGGCCGGTGGGCATGCCCAAGTTCACGGGGCTGCTAGGGTGGTAGGAGTCAACCCCAGTTAGTTGGGGTCCCAAGCTGGTGCTGCAATCGCCACGTTATTTTGCATGGCTCATGCAAGGCCCTGAAAGAGGCCTGTGTGGCTGGAACTAAGACCAGGGAGGTGAGGCTGGAAGGCACAGGGGAGGCCAGGTAGACAGGGAGGGACATGATTTAATTGGCATTTTTAAGCCATCAGTCTACTTGCTTGGGAGGGCAGTGGATTGAAGGGAGGGAGCAAGGGGAGGAATTAGACACTTCAGATGAAAAGTCGGATTTCTGTCCTTCCTTCACCTGGCCCTTCCTAGGTGTCCTTTAAGACCTGGTGCAGGTGTCACCTTTCTGTGATTTCTCTCTCCCTCGACACTGGAGATCCTCGATCAGGGGAGATGGCACCTTGGTGAGTCCAGTATCTGTCAGGGTTGCCCACGCACAGCGGGGACTCCATAAACAGGTTAAAGGGATAGAAGGAAAATAAATTTACAAAGCTAAGAAATGAGATGTTTTACTGAATAATTTGACTTTTCAAGTTAATCTCAAAAACTCTGATGTGACTTTTCACACCGTAAGCTGCTGTGGTTTATACTTTAAACAGATGACTTGTGAGATGCCAGTTGTCTGTTATTAAAGCGAAAATTTCCATTTCCTTATTAGCATGAGTGACCAGGAGTACCCCTCCAGCTCCGCATTCTTACCAAGTCAAAAGGTCGCCGTCAGCGGGCCAGGCTGTGCCCTGCCTGCCAGTGTCCCGGCATTCCTACTCGGATCTCTGAGACCCTGGGACTGTGCAGCTCTCTAGAAGCCAGGAGGGTTGGCACTGAGGACCTGGCTGGGATGGGAACAGGCTGCCCCTCTAAGAGCCTGAGCGCCCACGTGGGCCGACACGAGACCACCGAGCAGTGTTTGGGCCCTGCCTCCAGCGTTCCACACGCTCTTAGCATCTCACAGACCCAAGAACAAGCATGTCAGCTTCCGCATAGCCGAGAATAGGAGAGGTGCCCATGTTTTAATATAAACTTTTTGCTGACATTTAAACGTGCATATTTCATAAAAAGTGCAATATCATTAGTGTACATTTAAATGAGTTTTCCCCAACTGAGCATTCTCGAGTAACCTGCACCCAGATAAAAAGAACAGAACATTACACCAACCTGCATCCTCCTCAGGAAGGTAACCTCTGTCATTGCTTCTGACAGCCTGGGTTAGCTTTGCCTGATTTTGAGCTTTATAACAATGGAATCATACACTGTATAGAGAGGATGTACATTCAAGATAAAATTTGTTTTTTTGGGGGGGGGGCTGGTTCCCTAATCTTCAATTTATCAGATGTTCTTAGAAATAATAGAGATAAGATGGGTGGAAAGATAGTCTTACTAGAGGAAGGTTATCCGTCAAGAATCAACCCATGCTTGGCACAGAGCCACCCATTCGAATTTAGCAATTAGAATGACCGTTATTTGTAAATTATTTTGTGAGTGCTTTAGTGCCTTGTTTATTTTTTTATCATCAGAGAATGAGTAATTCTCTTAAGTAAATATTCTAGATCAGTGACTAGCAAAGTTTTCCTGCAAAGGGCCAGATAGTAAATATTTTTGGTTTTGCAGGCCATATGGTCTTTGTCACAACCACTCAACTCTGCCGCTGCAATGCGAATCTGCCCTAGACGATACACGCGCAAGTGACGGTGGCCGCGCTCCAAAACAGCCTGATTTATGGACACGGAAATGTGAAGTTCTTATGATTTTCAATTGTCACAAAATAGTCTTCCAACTTTTTTTTTTTTTTTTTTTTACTTTGACCATATTTGAGAGGGAATCTTTCTGAAGTGTTTAAATACTGATCTACATTCTCAGAGTGAGCTGAGAACATTTTCTTAGTAAATACGGGCAACATGGTATAACAAAATATAGACACTCTCGCCCTGTCCTCTTGCTGTGTCTCTTTGGACAAATTACTTCTCTGGGTCTGTTTTGTCCTGTAGGGAATGAAGATAATAGGAAGGAAGTTTAGCAGATGGCCCCAGGATGGCTGTGCTAGTTATTCATGGACAGGATCCAGTGCGATCAGTCACAGAGTATCCTAATTGGTCAGTGTCCAGCTGTTAAATATTGTGGATATCCCCCTTGATAATGTTTACAGAGGTCTTCTATGCACCATTCTTGACACTTGCCTAGTATATAGCAATTGTCCTTTCTCCTCCCACAGAAATGGCTTTAGACATTCTTGGCTAAGAGGGATACTTTGCTTCTACATTAATTCCCCCCATGCTCAAGAAGTTTTTTGTGTGTTATAGGTTGAGTATCCCTTGCTCAAAATGCTTGGGACCAGAAGCATTTCAAACTTTGGGTTTTTGGATTTGGGATGCCCAACCTGTAGTTTGTCTAAATTGGATGGTTTTCTGTTCCCTTAGTGGCCATGCGGATGTGAGCTGTGACTTCACTTTGCTTGTCTTCAAGTCAGCTTCTCCATCAACTCTACTTTGCTGTTTCTAATTAATAGCCAAGTAAAACTATCCAAAGCGAGAGGAGAGGAGCCCTGCTTTAGACTCACAGCCGGGCTCTTTAGAACATAAGCTTTATGTGACATAGGAAGTCAGCAGCGTGGACTTTGGGGCCAGATGGCCTGGTGGGATTCTAGCTCTGCCATTTGCAAGATACGCATCCCAGGATGTGTTACCCTCTCTGTTCCTCAGTTTCCTCATCTGTAAAATGGGGGGAAAATGGTGTCTCCTGTACAGTGTTGCTGTGAGGATTAAGTGAATTAATATGTTAGAACATTGCAAACAGTCCAGGCACAGAATAAGCATTGTGTGAATGTTTGCTATCATTATTTTTTGTTTTTACTCAATAAATACATTATTGCTTGATTCTGATGCTCGGTAAAGATAGGTGAGGTTCCCAGAAATATGACCTATAGATAAGAGAAGGTATATGTTAAATACAGATTTTGGAGGGGAGGAACATAACATAGGTACTGTTTTATGATTTGATGGTTTTCTATCATATCTCATTGTTTTATTTTTAATGGCTCCAGACATCTAATTCTGAACTAATCTTTTACTGTTTGGGGACTCATAAAGATACTAAAATGCAGGGGTTAAGAGTGGATGGTAAAGTCTTAAGTGCTTTGCAAATGAATTTATTCCTATGAGAATTAAAGCAACATCCTGAAGGAAGTCATAGTTAATGGTTAGTTTCCTTTAGGGAAACATTCTTAAAAAATTATAGCGCTGATTTCTCATAGCTTTGATGGAAATCAAACTGCTCCTGGGTTAATGTTTACTTAAGTGAACAAAAAAAAAAAGTATCATTTTGCTTAGTTTGGAGCAGAGGGAAATTATTTTAATTGGGAGGTAATGTTTGAAAATGAGAAGTAATTCTGTTAGAGTAATGGGATTATGGGTAAGTTTTTTTCTTTTTAAAAGATGGATTTACCTTTTAAAAAGAGAAGGGGTCAGGGGAAGCCAAAAGCTATTATAGTCTTTCTCTAAAATAAATTATCTTCATTGCAACTCTAACATTGCAGAGGTGTGTGTCATAAAGTTAAGACCCAGAGCCTAAAGTCACTAATAGGTAAGATTATTCCAAGATTCCAGTAACATATATCCGATGAGTGCTGGCATTTTATGCTGTTAGTTTTTTTGTTTGTTTGTTTGTTTGTTTTTTTTTTTTGGTTGATTTTGGTTTGAGTTCAAAGCAGAAGTCTATTGGGTGGGCAGAAAAGACAAAACATCACGTGTGGACATGCACTCTGTGGCCCCTTCTCTGCATTCTTCCTGCCCCCTCTTCCTCCTGGCCTGGCTTCAGGCAAATCTGGGAGGTGAACGTTGGTGGCTTAGTTTTCTAAGGCTTCCATAACAAACTAGCACAGTCTGGTAGTTGAAAACAACAGAAATTTATTTTCTTGTAGTTCTAGAGGCCAGAAGTCCAAAATCAATCAATGTGTTGGCAGGGCCACACCCCCTCCAGAGTCTCGGGGAGGGTCCTTCCTTGTGTCTTCCAGCTGCTGGTGGCCCTGTTGTTCCTTGGCTCATGGCAACATCATTCCGGTCTCTGCCTCTGTCTTCACATGGCCTTCTCCCCGAGTCTCTGTCAGATCTCCCTCTTTTTTTCTAAGGACATTAGTCACTGGACTTAGGACCTACCTTAAATCCAGGATGATCTTTCCTGAAAGGTCCTTGTTTAATTTCATCTGCAAAGACCTTATTTCCAAATAAGGTCACATTCCCAAGTACTGCGGGTTAGAACTTGGGACTTGGGATTTTTTTGGGGGGAGACAGCTACTTAACCCACTATAATTATCTTGACAGACGTTTTAGCTGAGCCCCAAGGGGGGCTTTCCACCCAAGGACACAGTTCCCATTCTCTGAGGCACTGGCAGTCTGCAGAGGGGGTAGCGTAAGTATGAAGCCTGGCTCCCCATTTATTAGCCTGGGGCCTGGGGGAGTCATTAAATGTCTTCCAGCCTTGGCTCTTCTCTTGTGTAACATGGGTTGATGGTGTCTACCCCACTGGGTCACAAGAAGCTTGTGGGAGAATATGTGGAAGCAGCTGGCAGGAAGCTCTGCTCATAGTAGGAACTCAGTACACGTCACTGAGTCTGAACTCAGGCACCTTCGGCCCTCAACATTAATTTCTTGCCCTCAGGTGGATGATGTTTGACAACTAACAAATCTGTTGGATGAATCCGGATAAATGGGGGAGTCAACCTTTCTGGATGACACAGGTTGTTGACAGTAAATTCACATATTCAATAATTTAATGAGTTTTGGCAGTGCCTGACTTGGCAAAGGGACCTAAGTTGGTGGTCGTCATTGCTGTGGTTGCCATTGCTGTTGCACCATAGCCCTGTTGATCTGAGCCTGTAGAGCCAAAGCCTCAAGGAGGCCACTGGCAATCACAACGCAGGAACCCTAAACCCAGCCCCAGGTACATAGTGAAAGCAGCCACCCTCTTTGCCTGACCTAACTGTTAGCGTCCTTCAGCCCAGGACTCAGTACACAGAGGGCCCTCAAAAAATAGGATTAACTTTAAAAGAAAAACTTATTCCAGGTGTTCAGGTAATGAGCAGAATTAGTATGACTTTCCCTTAATAATATCTTTAACCGGATATGATAAGAGTAGAGTCTAACCAACCACTGCCGAAGACACAGAGCACATGGAACTACCTAACCTTTTATCAGAAGAAAGGGCCTCTTCATCCTTTCGACCTTGGGCTAGTAATTGGTCCCTTTAGGAGTTAGTTCAAAAGAAGCCTTCAATGGCTTGGCCAGCCTGAGGTTGGCCCCTTAAGGGAGATTGGTGCTGTATTGATGCCAAATAACAGAATACTGTTTGTGCTCATAAAGACTTTTACTAAGCTCCTTCCACTCTTGCTCCCCAGGTGATTCGATGTTTTGCTGCTGTCTTAAGTTGGTCATCATCCATTCTCATCAGTTAACGCTGACAAAATAGCCACAGTGTGCCAAGCTACGTCAGGACACATAAAGGAGACACCATCCCCACCCTGGCGTTGCAAGCGTGAGGGCCATTAGAACCCTAGACTGATGCACAGACATAGACCAGGGTGTGGTGAGTGGCGGGGTTCATGGTGAAGGGCCTTTTTAACCTTATTATTGCCACACTGCTCCTGTATGCCATTATATGGGCAGCGGTGAGTGTCTACTCAGAAACCCAGAGATTTCCATCTTCCCGGGATAGAAAATGAACAGAATCCTGGGCTGGAACCATGAATGTTTAACAAGAAAGAACATTTTCTAGCATCACTAAGGTCTGATCTCCCCATACAACCTACAGTTCTATGGAAGTATCTTTCTAAAACACTGTTTTCTTGGGTCAAATTTTGTTTTACTTTTTGCCCCTCATCCCTTATCCTCCCCCCTTCCTACCAGGGTAGCCAATATCCTGAAGTTGGTGTGCATTGTTACCATACACTTTTTCAACATATGTGTGAATACTTATTATCTAGCACCATTTTGTGTTGTTTTAAATTTTACATAAATTGTATTTATTACGTTATACAAATTCTTTTGTAACTTTTTTTTTTAATTTGCAGTATTACGGATTTGAGATCCTTATTGGTTCATGTCGATCTAGTTCATTCATTTTACTTGTTATATAATGACAATAATTTGTCCGTTCCCCTAATGGTGGATAGCGAGGTTGCTTCCACATTTATGCTCTTTTAAACAGAGCTGCAATGTATATCTGTCTTTAGCTCTCCTTGCATGTGTATGTGAGAATTTCCCTAGGTTTAGGGCTTACAAGGGGAACCACCATTCTATTTTTCTCTCTAACAGAAAGCAAAAAGAAAAAGTCCTTCTTCTTGAGCTATTTCAATTTTCACCCCACCCACCAGACACTCCCTATATTTGGAGGACAGACGTCCAGGCAGGCATGGTTGGTGTGAGAGTAAGTCTGTCCCAGGTCCATGATTTCTCCCAAGGGTCTGGTGCAGTGGAGGATTACCGGCCTTTCTCCCTTTCCCCCAGCCATGACTGACCCCCTAGAGTATTTCATGGGGAGATCCAAGGACACAGTTTGAAGATGACCTTGAGTCCCCCAAGCCCAAACCTGATCACGTCACCCAGCGTTAGTGAGGACAACTTGCCCTGGCGTGTGTTAGTCAGGTGGAATGGTCTAATGATTGATTGCAGGTTTTGGAGCCTAAATTTACCAACTCTTGGCCCCTTCTTGATGACGCTTAAGAGATGGCCTCTTTATTTTTAGATTGGTGAGCAATTTCTAGGATCTCTTTATTTCTTCATCACTGAGGTCTGAATGACTTTAATGAAGGGTAAATACAGGCACTCCAGGAAAGATACGTTACTTAGCATGTTACCACCTGACATTTTCTAGGAAATCACAGGAAAATTATGTTCATGTACAATGTGTACTTATTTCTTTGGCACCTTTATACTTAAATTCCCCACATGCAAGAAAATGATTTCCCAGTTCCTGGGGAAAATGGTTAAATTATGAATGGAAATGGTACCCAGCTCCTCTATACAGCAGATAGCCTGGGACATCTTGTCATCTTGTCCTCTGCAGCAAAACTGCATGGATCAGGTAGGGCCATGGAATTCCAGGTGACTCACTCATCCTCATTCCTCCATTAAGGACCAAGATAAAAACCTTTACAAATATGCTAAGGGAACTAATATCTGTGTTAGTTTCCTAGGGCTGCCATAACAAATTACCACAACTTGGGGACTGGAAACAGTAGAAAAGTGTTCTCTCACTGTCCTGGAGGCCAGAACTCCAAAATCAAAGTGTTAGCAAGGTTGGTTCCTTCCAATCCGTGACTCTGTCTTGCTCCCGCTGGTGGCCAGCAATCTTTGGCATTCCTTGGTTTGCAGATGTCTTATTCCATGTCTGCCCCTGTCTTCAGAAGGTCCTCCTCCCCATGTCTCCCTGTCTCAAATCTCCCTATCCATTTTTCTGTAAGGACATCAATCATTGGATTTAGGGCCCACCCTAAATTCTAGATGATCTCATTTCAAGATCCTCAACTTAATTCCATTGGCAAAGATCCTGTTTCCAAATAAGGTCACATGCACAGATACCAGGGATTAGGACTTGGACATGTCTTTTCAGGGGACACAGTGCCACCCACCATTATATTGTAGCAAACATGCATTAAAGAGAAGGTCAGATCTGTTACCACCAAGCCCCACGTTGTGCTGACTGCAAAGACTTACAGCATAGCGCCTTGGAAATGTCATAGGCCCATTTTTAACAGTTGGAAAATCAAAAGTGCCAGAAAGTGAGCTGGCCCATCCTGTAGAGATGGACCGTGGATCGCCTCGGGCCGTGCTCACGTTCAAGGGCGACGCCGTTTGCATAGCTGTGCATGGACGAGCCGGCTTGCACATTGTCAGCGACGCTTCCTTGGCACGTGCGCGCCTCCTCGGCCTCTGTAATTGGTTGGTGGGTACAGTGCCTATCGTTCATCTCCCAGGGCCCGATAAGTGTTATTACACTGCTCGATGGGCACCTTCTGGCGTATTTTCCACTTTGTACCTTTGCTGTTTATTGTGGTTTCTTTGAGCCCAGTAAAAGCAAGATTAAAAAAAGCAAGTGAGAACAGGGCAGGAAAAGTCAGAGCTGTAATTTAGTCTTGTGAGGTTCAACGGGGTGTGTTTTTCCTTTGCCCTCCTGCCTTCGCCGCTCAGCTTTTCAGAGCCAGGCTCAGCTTCACTTCATGCCCAGTGACATTTGGCCGTCACACCTTCCCGTCCTTTCGGGGTAATCAGTGTCTTCCTAGTGCATGATGGAGAGGGGGAGATGTCAGTTTCCATCAGATGTTCAGGATCTTTGTAGGAAACTGAATAAATATTAAACTTAAAACAATTCCTCTCTTTTTTTATTATGAGGGGTGTTATAGTTTAGCTGCTATAGAATAAGAGAAATGATCGCACAGATTTGAACATGAAGCAGGGGTAGAGTGGCCGGGTTTTAAGGGTGGCCTTAGAGGTTCTGGCTTTGGTGCTATCACCTGGAGGCCGTCTACTTCCTGCCCAGGATTCTTCCGAACTAACAAGAAACTCCCCCCAGAAGGTGTTTTCTGTGACAGGTTAAATGGATTGGTGGAGGCCCGAGGCCAGTGCATTGCCTGCTTCTTTGATATGCTTCCTTGGCATTAGGACCCTCAGCCCTTTCCTGAATGCACCGTCTCCTTGAGGGTCCGAGGAACAAGAAGAACACAGAGGCCTCATGTGAATTGTTCCATATTTAAGACAAGGACTGACAGGTAGCCTTAAAAATCTCATTTGTGTTTCTTTTGGTGGTTAAGAAGAATTTTTGAAGTGGGTCCTTTTATTAACATATACAAATGCACACGTTTGTTTCAGTAGAGCACTCTCAAGCTCTTCTCAAAATGAACAGCAAAACGAGCCCTTGGAGTCGCTTCTGCTGTGGGCCTCAGTAGGCAGGGAGAGAGGTCAAGGTCCATTCTGTCCCTTCTTCTCTTTAAAAAAAATTTTTGTATTGTGGTAAAATACACATAACATAAACTTCACCACCTTATTATAGAGTTCAGTAGCTTGGAGTACATCACACTGACGTGCAGCCACCACCACCATCCATCCCCAGAACTTCTTGGTCCTCCCTGAACGAAACTCCCTACCTACTAAACACGGACTCCTCCTTTCACGCCTGCCCCCAGCCCCTGGCATTCACCGTGCTACTTTCTGTCCCTCTGAGTTGGCTCTAGATACCTCGTATAAGTAGAATCCTACAGTATTTGTCTTTTTGTGACTAGCTTATTTCACTTACTTAACGTCCTCAAGGTTCATCCGTGTTACAGCAGGTGTCGGAATTTCCTTAAGACTGAATGATACTCCGTTGTGTGGCTATGCTGCCTTCTGTTTATCCATTCATCCACTGATGGATGCTTGGGTTGTTTCTACCTTCGTCCTCCTGCCGAAGCTGTCCTCTCCCTCTGTCCCCACCTTTAGCTCCCTGCCTCTCATTGACAATATCAACTAGAACAGGATTTTGCTGTTACCAACCACCTCTGTAAACAGGATTTCCTAGGGTTTGTTAAAGAAAAATAGAACAGATAATAGTTCCAAACAAAAACCTGATTCAGGTAAACTTTGGTGACATCTATGAGAAAAAAAAAGTAGCCTAGGAGACAGGGAGGCTCCCCAGCATAATAAAGCATTTCTTAAACCTTTATGCAAATCCCAGATTAGCAGATATCGTGGGAGTTGATTTCCAAAAGAAAACTTAATTTTTGAAGGCCATGAACAGTTATTTTGTTTTACCCCATGTGTTGCTTTTGTTTATGAGAGGAGAACGATAGAATAGGGAGTGTTTGCAGTATCCAAAGGTGTCTCCTGTCTCCTTGCTCGGGGGAAACCAAATGCTGGGTGAAACTGTGGCTGGCTGGCTGCTGAATAAAGACATGGTTTGCTGGATTCATTTCAGTAGCATACGTTGAGGACAGAGTACAAGTTCTACTGCCGCCACGTGACTTAATTAGGGCTCTCTTAAGATGTGCCAATAGCATCTGCTTCTCAAAAGTCATACTGCGAACAGATAGTCTTGATTTTGACTATGACTTGAGTTAGCCAAATGTACAGGCCCACTTCTTTTAAAGAAAGAAGGGCCAAATTTATCTTCTGTGTCCTCTAAGGGAATGACTACCTAGAATCATCTTAAAACATAAAATTTGGAAAATAATATAAAATTAGCGTAATTCTGATTTCACGTTTAGGATTTAGTAAACCTTTAACCACCAAGAGACTGGATTTGTGAATGTGCTGCCTGTAATAATATGGTAAGTTGTTTTGGACAGAAACATGGCAATTGTTAAGATAGTATGGTAAAGAGCGACTTTTCGTCTGAGTCAGCTACTCTGTGAAGCGATCCCTGACTCCCCTGGAAGACATGGACATTCCTTCTTCCATGTCCCCAAGGTTCGTTGTGAATACCTCATTGGAGCACTTGTCATCTTGTCTTGGGACTGCTCTGTGCACACGGGGTTTGCAAACTAGACCTTATATTCATAAAGGGCAGCAGATTCGGCGTTGTCTTATCCCAAGCACAGGGCCAATGCATTGCAGTGACAAAGGCAAACCATTCGTTAGATGCCCACTACATGTTAGGCACTGCCCTAGGAATTTTTGCAGTGAGAAAAGGCATTCTTATCACCATTTCATAGCTGAGGAACTGTAGCCCAGTGGTTTAGATTCCCCTCTGGATGCTCAGCTCGTGAGTGTGAGATGTGAGACCTGTGGTACTCTGAAGCCAGTGCCTTTTTCTGTCACAGCATGGCTTCCTTGTTGGTGGGAAGACACCAATTGTCTCACAAAGGAATTAATGATCAAAACTACAATGAGATACCACTTCACACTCACTGGGATGGCTGTGATAAAAAAAGATAAGAAATGTTGGCCAGGGTGTGGAGAAATCAAAACCCTCATAACTTTTGGTGGGAATGGAAATTGGTACAGCTCCTTTGGAAATCTATTTGGCAGGTGCTCAAAAAGGTAAATGTAATATTGCCATATGACCCAACAATTTCGCTCCTAGGTATATACCTAAGAGAAAGAAAACATATGTTCTTACAAAAACTAGGACAAGAATGGTCATAGCAGCATCATGCCTAATAGCCAAAAAGGGAACAACCCAAAGTGATGAATGGATAAATAAAATGTGGTATATCCATCCATGCAGTGGAATATTATTTGGCAATAAAAAGGAGTGAGGTACTGATACATGCTACAACATGGATGAACCTCGAGGATATCCAGCTAAGTAAAAGAAGGCAGACATAAAAGGTCACGTGTTTTGTGATTCCATTTATATGAAATTATATAAATGGGCAAACCTATATAGAAAGAAAGTAGGTTAGTGGTGGCTGGGGGGTGGGGGACAGTTGAAGGGAAATGCGAAATAACTGCTAATGACTTTATGGTTTCTTTCTAAGGTAATGAAAATTCAATTGTGGTGATGGTTGCACAACTCTATACTAAGAACCACTGAACTATACACTTTAAAGGGATGAATTGTGTATGGTATGTGGATCGTATCTCACTAAAGCTATATGTAAAATATTTAATGAACTTCCTTGCCTGCTGAATCTCTATGGTCCTCATAATTATGATAAGTAATTAGTATATACCATTAGTATCAAGTTGGCATTACATTTTGAAAACCTGGTCTAATGTGTCCATTCAGAACGTAGCTTTTGTGCTCCCGGTTCACTCTGGGGACTTGTTGGGGTTCATCTACAGGTATTAATGTTTGATGGTGGGAAGGAAGCATCACAGAAGTAGTGCTGATTATCCAAGTCACATTGGATGTGTTCCCTTTTCATTTGTCTTCATGGTCTTGAAGACTCAGATGAATCCCCTCAGATGGCCCGTTAATGGGCCTTTTAGAGAGACCCAGCACCCCGCCTGGCAGGCAGGGAGCCACTGACCGGGTATGGTCCCGTCACTCGAAAGCTTTGGGGACAGTGAGGGCTCTAAGCAGTGGGTCATGCTGACTGACAGCTGCCTCGATCCTGCTTACACTCCGTCTTTGCAGCAAGTCAGGGTCATGCACTCTCAGCCGATGTGGTTCAGGGAGAAACTCTTGCTTCTAATACCTTCCCTCCCCCTGCCCAAAAACCTTTAAAAAAAATCCATGTCCTATTTCAGAATTTTGCTACCTCGCCAGGAGCCTTTGGGTCAACTTTCTGTCCCCTGTATTGATGTGGTGTTGAAGTCCCTGGCCACCAGCCCTTGGTCACCCCCAAGTGCATTGAGTGTTCCATCAATGGCCTTCTCATTCCTGAGATGGTTAGTAGCAGAGCCGCAAGTCCTCAGGGGCCATTCAAGTAAATGTGGGTTTTTCAGAGAGGGCTTGGCAAGGTAGTTAAATTGCATATTAAGAGAAGAACCTATAAAGGCTCAATGTCTAGACTCCATCAGCATCTTTCAGGGACTAATCCATTCATTTGACAGATGCAGCACTGCTCTAGGTCCTGGGTAGAGGTTAATGTCATGGAGCCCACGCATGGACACATGCCTCCATCAGACAACAAAATTGCTGCACAGAGGTGGCAGCAAGAGCTGCGATACCCATGGAAAGGATTCAGAGAAAGGGAGATGACATTGTGAAGTAGGGATGGTCAGAAAAGCTACCCCCACTGTGGCCCCCTCTGCAGCCCAGTTACACTCAGTTGCTGCTTTTGGTCTCCTGGAACTCCTTGATTCCCGTACCACATGCTGCTATTACCCAGCCACATTTAGGGGCGTGGGTCAGGTCGCCATTATAATGAAAGTTCAGTGAGAGCGGGAGGTTCTTGTTGGGCTTGTTTCTCATTGATTTACCTGCGTTTGTAACTATACCTGGTGCATAGCAGACACTCAACAAATATCTGTTGAATCAACAACTATTAAAATGATATAGTCCCCCATAGTGAAAGAAAGAAATTAAGGCAAAAGGGAACAGAAAAATATTTAAAGTATTAAGCTGTCTGAGATAAATAACAAATGTGAGTTAACACAGTGAAGATACTGAACCAGGTTGCTGTGTGTTTCTCCGTCTCACCACCAGTGTGTTTCAATTTCATTGATCAGATCCAGACGATAGCCTAGTTTTCCAGGGGTCAGACCTCTTGCTCAAAATACCTCCTCTTTAATCTACATATGTACCTACATACATATATATGTATGCATACACACATTGCCACAGATACATGCACATGTGTAAGTGCCATCACCAGTTTTGGAGATAAACTAATAGTGATGAAGTTCTGATTTCTTCTTTATATGCCACCCTGACTTTTCCAAGTATGTATTTACCTTAGTTGGAAAAACAAAACATGCTGCTGAATTTAATTATTGTGCTTTAAATTTTAACTATTGCTTATGAATGGGAAGTGAAAGATTATTTACTAAATGATATTTGGAATCAACTCATCAGTAATTTGGAGATTAATGAGTTTAGACACTCATTTCAGACCATGCATGAAAAAAAATTTTTAGAAAGCTTGAAAGAGTTAAGTATAATAAAGTTAAACTAAAGAAAAACCAGGAGACAATAAAATTAAACCTAGTAAAGAGCTCATACAAATTTATAAGGACTCTCGTAGATAAATTGGCAAAAGAACTCAAAAGGAGAGCTTACAATAGAGGGAATACAATTAACACACAGATAAATAGAAAATATTCTGGTACTTTAACAAAGATATTAAAATGAGAAAAATGAAGTACTATTTTTCACATAGTTAATTAGCAAAAAGTTTTTTTTTTTAAATGAATATCAATTGTTAGTAAAGAAAGTATATCAAAGCAATACTTTTCTATGTTTCAGGCTATATTGTAAGTTGACATGACTCTTGAGAAGCAGTGTGACAATGTAAATCAAGAGCTTTTAAACATTCGTGGCTATTCTACTTCTAGAAATCTAAAAAAAGAATACAAAAGTATAGAAAGTTACATACATGAATATATGTCCATTGCATTGTTAACTTCCAGTTGTGAAGGTATAATGATGCAAGTTACGAATCATTTACGCATTCATTTAGAAATTCCAAAGTCACGGCCACAGGACAAAATTAATTTAATAATACTAAATGGAAAAATAAGACTTTAAAGTTATATTTACTGTAAGCATAACTTACAGTAAAAACAGGCATGTTTAAAATTACCAAAAGGAAATATATTAAAATGATCCAGTGATTGAGTTGCGGTTGGGTTGTAGGAAGTTTTTTCTTCATTTTCTTATTTTGTAATGCAGTTACTTTTAAATTTTAAAAGATTTTTATAAATAGACTTTGTATTTCTAAGAGTTACATTCCCTAGAATATTTATTAATTTTATGCACATTATTTCAATTTATAAAAGTCAAAAGATGCAGGCTTTCTTGACTGGCTTTCAAATTAAAATATTAATTAAGCAGTTATTATCTTAATGAGGAAAATGTGCTTAAGACACTGTGAATTATTCTACTTTTGTCAAACACTAGGGTTAAGTGATTCTCTTGCCTTTCCAATTTACATAGTTTTGTGGAAAAAAATTCAGACATGTATAATCAGTTAAGTGCAGACTTGTTGCAAGCAAGCTATGAATTACCTCTTATAAAGCTTATCCTTTTGGGGAGAAGAAGGCGTAGACTCTCCACATCAATCCCTCTGTTAAAAAACATAAAAATCTGAGTCTCGCGTATTTAAAGAAAAACACATTTGATTAAATTTTTTTCAAAAGTTACTGTTGCAGTCCAGTTTAGAAAACACACCACCTCATTTTCTCTTCCTGCACATCTTTTATTTATTTTTTTTTTTTGAGACACAGTCTCATTGTGTTGCCTGGGCTAGAGTGAGTGCCATGGCGTCCGCCTAGCTCACAGCAACCTCAAACTCCTGGGCTCAAGCGATCCTTCTGCCTCAGCCTCCTGAGTAGCTAGGACTACAGGCACGCGCCACCATGCCCGGCTAGTTTTTTCTATATATTTTTGGTTGTCCAATTAATTTCTTTCTATTTTTAGTAGAGACGGGGTCTCGCTCTTGCTCAGGCTGGTTTTGAACTCCTGAGCTCAAACAATCCGCCCGCCTCGGCCTCCCAGAGAGCTAGGATTACAGGCGTGAGCCACTGCGCCCGGCCCTGCATATCTTGATATTGATTCCAAGGAACATACGTCAAACTGCAAGAGCTAATTTTTCTTGTAGCAACATCTGGTTCCTTAGCCAACTCACTGGTCTCCTAAGTGGATACGCTCAAAGCTTTCGCTGCTATTTCTGCATCCCACCTTCTGTTAGCTTCTCACATACAGCCCAGTTTTTGGGGGGCACATGAATACAGGGGTGGTTTGAGATGCCAGGTTTCACCCCTGGATTTATATTTAATTCAGTGTCATTTTGATGGCATGCACTCTCTAGTAAAAAGAAGCAAAAAGCAGTTTTTGAAAATGAGAAAATTCATTGTCTGTTTGAGTAGCTACATTGTCCCTGACATCCCTTCCATTTCAGGGACTTTAGGATTTTGTGATCTCAGAGCAAGACTGTACCATGAAGTCTTTCTTTTTTAAGGCTATTTGTGTTGCAGTTAGGAAGCTGCACAATTGATCTTTGAATGCAATCACCTGTAAGAATTAGATGATTCCTTCTGACCAAGACACTGTCAGAAAGTTGAATTAATTTGAAAGCTCAGATGGTTATAGCGGCTCATTTTTAAGATAAAATTGTCAAAGAGAAAAATGTTTACCGCCTTATAAGTGGGCAAGATACATTAGAGTCTTGGTGGTGCCAATGATTGCGTGCACGAGTTGGCGCTGACTTCTCTCAGCTGATCTCAGAATGCACGGAAGCACATCAGTTGGCTTGCTTTTGAAGTTTGGGTGTTGTGCAGCATTTCCCACTTACCTAATCGTCACTTTGTCTTTGTGGGTGGTGAGGCTTCACTCTGGTTTCAAGCAAGTAGTTAGAATGAACTGCAACTTGCATTTCTAAATTCTGGAAAACTAGGGGTTTCTCCAAAGCCTACATTGAGCAGAATTTTTCTTTCTTGAGGGTCCAGGCCCCCTATGTAAATTTTAATAAGCAATATTATCTTCCCATCAATGGCCTAATGCATGACAAATAATATTGACTCCACATAAAATGCATTTTAATGTTTTCATAAATGTGAGTTAACAACATTGGTTGCTTTATGCATCCTATGCTGATACAATTGTGTTGCTAAAAAGAAATTCTTGGATCCTCTGGGCCAATTATTTCTAAACCTGACTCTTTAGGGAAAAAACAAAACAATCTTCCAGTTCCATTACAGACCTGATAAATGAGAGGCCCACGGAGTATGGCCCAAGAATTTGTTCTTGAAACGGTCTCTAGGAGGGTTGGGGAGGACGAGGGCAGCCACAGGGCTATTCTTATTGAAAAGAAACAGCCCAGGGGTTGACTGTTGTTTAAGCTGCTAATGGGTACTTGGGGATTGGTTGTTCTCTCTACTCTTTGCATGTATTTGAAATTTTCCATAATGAAAAGACTTTAAAAGAAAAAAAAGAAGCTTCCCAGGTGACTCTGCTAATCAGGTTAGGGAAGCACATTTCACTCCTCTCACTTAACAGGTGAGAACATGAGGGTGAAGGTGCCCCCCAGTTCATTAGTAGGATCTAGAACTCCTGTTTCTGCCTCACAGGCCTGGGCTCTTTACTCCCCATCGCCACCCCGAGTAATCACTTTCCTGACCTTCTTAGAATTTAAAAGGGCGATAAGAAATCTGATGTGTATGAACCACCTGTTTCTTTTAAACAAGAATTTTATGAGATATGTTTCTTCCTTTGCAAATTTTCTCTTCCTTTGCAAAATCATTCCCTTGGTCTGCAAGAGAGACATTGGCTTTACAAACATAGATTGTGGTGCTCCTACGTTGCTGGTAGTTAAGCATGTGAGTCCAGTGATAAAAGAATGAATTAATGAGCAGAAAAGGCGTGAAAAGTGCAGTGCCTATCTATGTTAAGTAGTGTCTAAGAACAGAACAGCCAAATCCAAAGCAGAACCCCTAGAGACCAGCAACATCCTGGGAAATTAACACAGTGGTACTGTGACTTTGTTGCCAGTTATTGTTGAGTCCTGTCAATCTGCCTTAACCTTCTAAAGCTCTTTAACACAACGCACAGTTAAGTTGCACGTCATGTAAATATTAATACATCTTATTGATTTAGGCAGGCAGCTAGCCAGTTCAGTTAAAAATGTGTCACATTGTCTAAATGATTGACCACAAGCCCCAAGAGTCAAAGGGAAGAGGAAAGAAAGAGGAAGGGAAGGGAGGAAAGGAAAAAGGGATATACCACCTAACTGAGACGGGAAGAATTATCGTAAGTGCTACCATGAGTTTTATTTTGCTTTGGCAAAGTTTTTTTAAAAAATTCAATGAAAATAAGAATTTGTATAGTAGGAAAAACAAACTAATGAACTGTTTTCTCCTGCTGTACTCTCAACACAAAGCACTTCTGGTCACCAAAATGTGGGGGAATTTTCCCCCACGCACCAAGCCGTTCTCCACCAGACACCAACTGGGTGTCCTAGAACTCAATTCAATTCTGACCCTGTCTACATGGAGATGGACTCAGGTCCCACAGGTTAAGGACTCAGTACCACAAGACTACTGCCCCCACCACCACTCAGACGCCGGTCGCAAGTAGTGGATTACCCACAACTTCTGTCTGACTTGGCTACAAATCAGAGGTTCCCACGACCCCCGTTTTGCTAGGACAGCTCACAGAACTCAGGAAGGCACTTCACTTATGTTTACCAGTTTGCTATTGTGGATATTACAAAGGATACCAAGGAACAGCCAGGTGGGAGAGATGCACAGGGCAAGGAGTGAGGGCAGAGGCCCAGAGCTTCCATGCACCCCTCGGGCACAGCATCTTCCCAGCTCCTCCTCTTGCTCAGCGGCCCAGAAGCTCTCAGAACCCTGTAGTCCAGGAATTTTTATGGAGGCTTTATCACATAGGCATGCTGGATTATTCACTCAGTCTTTAGCCCAGCTCCCCTTCCTAGAGGATGGGGGGTGGTAGGGCTGAAGGTTCCAAGCCTCTAACCATGGGTTGGTCTTTCTGGCGACCAATCCCCACATGGGAGCCCACAAAGAGTCACCTCATTAGAACAGAAGATGTTCCTATCACCCAGGAAATCCCAAGGTATTGGCTCTGTGTCAGGAACTGGGGTCAAAGACCAAATATTAGAACAAAGATTGTCCTAGCACCCCTGTTGCTCAGGAAATTATGAAGGTTTTAGAAGCTCTGTGCCAGCAACTGGGGAAATAGACCATGTAAATATTTCTTATTATATCATCCTATCAGAGCATGGCTTTTTTTTTTTTTTTACAGGTTTAATGAGATACAATTCATATATCATAAATTTCACTCATTGAAAGTATATACTTTAGTGGTTTTTAGTGTATTCATACAGTTGTGTAAACATCTCCGTCACCCCTAAAAGAAAGTCCATACTTAGTAGCATTCATTCTCCATTTCTCTGTTCTCTCAACCCTTGGCAACCACTACTCCTACTTTTTACCTCTTTGCATTTATCTATTCTGGATGCTTCATACACATGGAGCCATATAATAAGTGGCCTTTTGTAACTGGCTTCTTTCATTTAGTGTGTTTCCAAGGTTCATTCATATTGTAGTATGTATCAGTACTGCATTGTTTTAATGGCCAAATAATATTCTGCTGTGTGAGTATACCACATTTGGGTTATCCATTCACCAAGTGATGGACTTTTACGTGGTGTCCACTTTTTGGCTATTGTGAATAATGCTGCTATGAACATTACAGGTTTTATGTGGACACATGTTTTCAGTTTTCTTGAGTCTGTAACTAGGAGTGGAATTGCTGGGTCATATGGTAATTCTGTATTTAGCATTTTGAGGAACTGTCAGACAGTTTTCTGAAGTGGTCACACCATTTTACAGTCCCACAAGCAATAGATGAGCATCTTTACATCCTTGCCAACAATTGTTACAGATCTTCTTGATTCTAGCCATCCTGGTGCGTGTGAAGTGTCTTCTCATTGTGGTTTGGATTTGCACTTCCTTATTGGCTAACAACATTGAGCATCTTTTCATGTTTGTTGGTCAACATATATCTTCTCTAGAGAGTGTCTATTCAGATCCTTGGCACATTTTATAATTGGGTTATTTATCTTATTGAGTTGGAAAAATACTTGTTTTATTTTAAGCATATCTCATGGTGTAAGTGGAAAAATGAATGGAAAAACAGTAAATATTTTAAGTGCCTAAGAGACATTATGAACAGTTTAATAGAACTATAGTTCCATGTAACCGAATTTTAGGGTTCCTTCTGGTGGTGGGAGAAATCTGACACTGATAATATGTAAGCATAGCACACACAGAGAATCCTAAATTCTTTTAAACCTGTTAAGTAAGGTGGTTGGCTTACTGGGGGAATACTGAGTTAGTGGAGATAACTGGTTTACATTAAGAACATTTTGATATTTCTGAATTTCTCGTGTTATATAAATTCAAAATTCATACGTGCAATTGAGAAATTTCACTGATTCTGCTGGAGGTTTTTTGTCTTTAGCTAAGTTGTATGGAAACTCAAGGGATAAGTATCTCATTTGCGGTATTGTGAATTTTTCCAGGGGAAGAAAACCTTTTTTTCTTGCAGACAGTTCAAGGAAATTATCTTTTCTGTTTTTAAATTATCATAATTGGGCTTCTCCATCACAGACTTGTAAAACTATAGAGTATGTATAAAGTCATGTTTATTCATTTGATATTCTGAACATAAGTATACTAAACTTGATTATGTTAATTTCAAAAGAATAGAACATTAAGTTTAGAATTAGGCAAATATACGCAAGTTGCAATTGTGTACAAAGATTGCTTATATTTCCTGGATAAAATCAAATCTTATCCCAAAATCTAATTAGCAGCTGTTTATTGGTATATTTGACATACAGCATCTGAGTTTTCTCACCTTAGTAACTAGGACATCATCAACAGTTGCAGTTGAGCCTTGACCGCTAATTAGAGTTCTCGGCCAGAATCCTAGAGCCCAATACAGGCTCTTAAGAGTTGAGTCAGGGACAGCACAGCAGTGGTTTGGAGGAACAAAAACTAGAGGTCAAATGCAATCTACCTAAGAGAGATGGTTATTTTTCAGATGCACAGAGGTGGATCTTAGTATTATAAATACTTACATTAGTCAGTGCTCTTTGCTACTTTAAATCTGATTCCAAACTTTGTTTCCTAGGGCTTCTGTAGCGTATTTCCACACACTGGTAGCTTAAAACAACAGGAATGTATTGTCTCACAGTTTTAAGGCTCAAAGTCCAAAATCAAGGTGTCTCTGGGACCATGCCCCCAGTGGGGTTCCCAGGAAGAATCCTTCCTTGCCTCTTCCAGCTTCTGGGGGCTCCCAGCAACCCATGGTGTCACTTGGCCGATGGCTGCATCACCCCAGTCTGCTTCTGTTGTCACTTGGCTTTCTTCTGTGTCTCTCTGTGTCCTCCCCTCTTCTTCTAAGGCACCAGTCATTGGATTTAGGGCCCGCCCTAATCCACTAAGACCTCATCTTAATTTAAATAATTGCATCTGCAAAGACCCTGTTCCCAAAGAAGGTCACATTCTGAGATTTCGGGTGGATGTGAATTTGGAGTGGGGTAGGGCACACTCTTCCACCCAGTACACAAACCCAGCCACTTCCCTTTTCAGGGACAACTATTGAAATGATTGTAGGTTTTCATTTATGTTACCACCCAACATACATGTGTAATCTAACAAAACACATCCTAAAATTTTTAGGAAGTGTGTTTGTATGTTTCGGGCAGGGCTTTTTAAAAATCCAGATGGAAATTGGTACTTTTAAGTGCCTACCACATGCTAGGCACTTTTGCATATATTACCTCGTTTGATTCTGCCAGGTTACTTTCTTTTTATTCTAGTGTTTCATGTAAGTGTAATTTACTAAATTTGTTGGTGAGTTCTTAAAAATGTTACCATTTCCTGCCTGTTACCAATCTGTGTCTATCTCATGCCAAATATCAGATAGACTCACTGGCTCATTCCTCAGCCACTTAACAGCTAATTTGGGACAGATTCTTAAACTGCACAAACCTGAATTTCCTCTTCTGTGAAAGGGGCCAGTAATTCACTGTTGCCTTTCAACATTGTGGTGGCTAACAAACACTATGGGAAATACTGTGTTCTACAAATGTCAATTCCTCTTACTATGCCTTTTTTTTTTTTTTTTTAAAGCTCTTTTGGAGGTGCGTGCATGTTCTTTTTACGGTTACTGCCAGAGAGGGCTTAGGGATAGGTATATTGTAAATACACTGGTTTCCCATGGAGACATTGTAATTTGTGGGTGTAACAGTTAAGAATTGCGTGTAGCTGTGTACAATACAAAAATCCCCAATGACAGCAGCCTAACTAAGAATGTCTGTGTCTCCCTCCTGTGACAGGAGTGTGGAGGGGGTGGGGTAAGCCAGGGCTCACAGAGCAGCTCCATAGCCGCCAGGAACAAGGCCTCTGATTCTACTGTACCATCTGAGCCCATGGCTTCATGCAGTCACTTCCCATCCAGAATGTCTGTGCTGCATGGTACAAACATGTAGAAGGGCAAGCAAGGCACACCTCTCCCAGTTGAGGGATATCTCTTGAGGCAGCTTATCAGGAACCTTCCATATAATACTTCCATCGTCTTTGTCCCATGACCACACTTAGCTGCAAGGAGGAGGAATAATGTTCTCTTTTACTCTAGGTCTCAGTGTGCCCAGCTAAAATGAGAGTTCTCTTATGAAGGAGGGAGGGGAAGTGGACACTGGGGTAAGTGACCAGCATTCTCTGCTGTAATGGGATTATATTCTGTCGAGCTCTGAAGACAGCAATTTAGGATTTAGGATCTGGCGTGGAAAGTGAACATATACGTAGCCCCATTTCCGGGGTTTTAAACATCCTGCTTTAGAACTACAGCCTTGCAAATGATTTTTGAAACAACCCATTCATACGTAGAGAACTGTATGTCCTCCGAGCCTGAGAGAAAATGAATAATTTACCTCTTCATTTTGATCAGCTCCCCCTGCACCTGGTGGTCCTTGCAGGCTTGCGTCTGCACCAGGAGGGTGAAGCGATGTGGAACGTGAACCCGTGCACCACAACTGCGGAGACCAGGGCGTCCCAGTGCGGTGACAGGGGCATTCCATGAGGAGCCATGACCTTGGGCCTATACAAGGTTTCAGTGAAATTCCTTCCCTTATGTTGTGCTGGCTTCTCCCAGCCCCGACTCCTGCATGGCAGGACAGGAGGTGGACCTTCAGGGTCTCATTATGCTACTTGGATTCAAACATTTCATGCTTTTCTTACCCAGAACTAAGGAAAATTGCTCAACGCCTTGCTCACCCATTTTGCTGAGCAAGGATTTAGGCAGTGAGGCATCCAGCACTACTTTGAATCCTAGTTTCAGACAGCAAGAAAAATAGACCTATCTTTTTATCATTCACAGCCCTTCTTGAGGGCCCAAGCAGGAAGTCAGGCTGGGCGCTAGCAAATCACTACTTGCTAAATGTCCATAAATGCCAGTTTAGGAAGAATGAAATGAAAAATAAAAATACGTAAAAATCTACATATTATGTGGAATTAGTTCAGCACATTCAAGTGGCTACACAGGTGTCCTGGTCCTCCACTCCCATCCCAGTAATGGAGATAGAACATCGTGCATTCAGCCATAAGACTGGGATTCTAGTGCCCCGACACCAGCTAGCGAGCATCTTTGAGCAAGGCTTTCCTGCCATGGCGAGTGAGTGAGGCGCACTGGTGAAGGCCTTTGTAGTACCGAGATTGACTCACCGTTTATTTATCCCGTTTGTATTTGCCGATGTCTATTGAGCGTCTGCTGTGCTCAGGCTCCAAGCTAGGCACTGGGCCCACAAAGGGAAAGGGCAGGAGGGGCTGGTTCCATCCATCACGGAGAATCACACGAAGACTGAGCTTGGAGCTGGACGTGCAGCGGCTTCATCCCCAGCTACCAAAGCCCATTCCCAAGTTGGCGGAAAGTGCCCGGTGGAGTCTACGCTTTAATGAGACAGATTTGCTCCGAGCCACCATCGCACAATTAATTAATTTGCTACAGTTGTGTTAAGTGCCATAAGCCTTTATTCCAGAGGGACGCAGCAGGTGGCTAGGAGGTAGGGGGAGGGGGCTGGGCCAGGAGGAGGCTCTCACAGGCTGTGGGAAGCTACCAGGGGCCACCAGGGTGGGGTCCTGGTCAGCTTCTTGGTGGGAGCAGGAACCCAACATCCTGTGGCTCATTTGGAGGTTGCATAGAACAGGGGCATGGGGCTGAATTGCTCACAGTCTTAAAAATAAATAAATTCCTCATTTATAGTTCTGATTAACAGAGAGCATTTATAAAATACAGCCTCTGGAAAAGTGACACCAAATGCATTATAACATGTCACTCTCAGTCTTTTACTAATAAAAAATGCGAGGAGCCCAAGATCAAAGGAGGCAGATGGTAAGGGAGCTGTTTCATCTCAGGCCTGACAGGGATAGGATGATGCAGTGGGTTTTAAAAATGGAAGCTCTGGTCAGTTTTATGTCTTTTGACCTACCTAGGGATGGGCTGTTTTCTTCATGTTTGTAATCTGGTTTGGGGGCTTCTCCCCCTCCTGGCTCATTGGCTGGTTTGAAGCCAAACTTTGTTCTTCAGAAGGGCCCCAGCCTGCCTGCCACCAGCTGTCTTCTGTGTCATCTGACTTATACCAGCTTCGTCGATATCAAAGGGGGAGGATTACAGGCCCATCGAGATCAAAACAGAGAGCAAATTTGATGAGGAACCAGGGGAAGCAGGCCAGGGTTTGTCCCTAATGGGCCTGTTCCATTAATTTGGGTGAATTATGCATGGGCTGGCTCAGAGCTGCCAGCACAGGCAGACCTGCCTCCAGCTACCAAAACCATATCCGAATATGGAAGGAACCACGGGGCGGCTTCCTGACTGTGGCCACAGATGGGCACGTCGTTTACCTCACTTTTTAAAAACCATAGTGAAATTGGGCCAGCACTTCGTGGAACTGTTTGATGACCACCAGGACTTCCTTTGTAAAGCTCTCGTAAAGAACATCAAGATCTTTTGGAAATAAAGCACTTTAATGACTATCTAGTAGAGTAGGGACTTCTTATGTCACAATGAGAGATACATTCTCATTGTGTCGAACTGATGCTGAAATTTTTGTCTGGCCAAGAGGCATCGGGCTTATGTTTCAAGACCTTTCTGGTGCCAGAAACACAATGCGTCACAAAAGTTTAGTTGACTGAACCAACATGGTCTCCCATTTAAGTAAGACCAGAGGAAGCAGGTGCCACATTAATTTTTAAGTCAAGGGTAACTTCTTTCTTTCGGTACACTGTGGACAGAGTCCTCCCAGAGGTGTTGGGATTGCCTCCGTTAAACTCGGTCGTTCATTTGTTCGTTCATTCACTCTCATTCATTTTTTCTCCTACGTGTGTATGTGCAATCTTTGCTCTCCATGTACATGAATTATAAGTATTTCATTTGTTAGAAAAAAGACTATTTTGGGGCCCATCGTTATGACCTTTTTTTAAAAAATAAATCACAATTTTAAAATCATAGTTTTAAAAAATTTTAACACCAGGTACAGTTTTGAGGAAGTTCAGGGACACTGAACAGCACTGTGGTTCTCAAAGATAAGTAACAGATGTCAGTTAACAAGGGATTACAGTATCTCGGACGTTACTCATGAATTTTAATAAAAGACACTGTGACTCAGGCGATTTCGTATTCTGGGACATGTTCGTGTTTTGTATTACATGCTGCATTCTGCAGGGTTAGGCTGGGGACAGAGACCTTTGCTGAATAGCTAAGGAGGAGAATTACAGCGACGCAGCCATACCCTGCTTCCTCAGGCATCAGTTGTTTCTGCCTCCTTCTCTTTCCCCCTCCCTTCCTTCTATCCCATGTATCCATCTGTCCATTGATTATCATTGGTCTCTTTTATTAATTTCTAGGATCTTGAGACTTTCCCTGGGAAGTAGGTAAGGGGCGGGAGCCCATATGAGTGAAGTCGACCCCAAGGAGCATAATTAGCTCCAGATAGCACATACCCTTCCTTCAGGAACTGAAAAAGTAAGCCTTATGGATTTAAAAAAAAAATCTCCTAGTCTTGGCCATTTTCTCTGGCAGTGTAAGTCAGTTGGAAGAGCCCAGGTCAAGAAGATAGTTTTGCAAAATGACAAAAGTAGTGGTTCTTTACCGAGATAGTTCAACTGAGTCTCTCTCATAAATTTGGTTTATGGAAGTCATAGCAGATTACAAAAGGAAAGAGAGTGGAGTCTCTCTCATTTTTCTCTTTCCCATCATCTGGATAAATTATTCTGAATTGCTTTAGGACTCCAGCAGGTATATATCAACCCCTCCACGTGACTGTAGGTTTGGGGCAGCCCTAAAGCCGAATATACAGACAAAAGCATTAAGAGTTTCTAACAGTGAGAGCAATAGCTGGTGTAAGTATGGCTGTTGGGGTTTTTTTTTCCCCCCTTTTTTTCCCTGGAAGGAAATGACAGTTGGATGCCTGACACTTCCACATGGCCTATTTTCCCCGTGGGAAGTTTTAAAAAATATCCATTAAGGCCGGTTTGTATATGCAACAGAAGGGTGTAATATGCCCCTCAAATGAATATTATTATCTCCATCCATGAAATAAAAGCCTTTGAGGGATGACAACACTGTGCAAATTCCTCACAGCCATGGGTTTTGGCAGAGCTCAACTGTGTTGAAACTGATCCCTTCTCTCTCCCCCACTCACTGTCTCAAGCCGAAACCTCATCAAGCAGATATCTTAAGAAATTTATTATATTTCCTCTTAAACCTCTGAAAGGAAGGGAGGGAAAAAAGCAAGGTGGGAGCGAAGCTGCCTGTATAATATGTAGAAGACTGTTATTTTTTTAACCCTTTCTTTGCTTTCCTAATCCCATAATGAGGTTATAAAGTAATGGAGGAGACTAGATGGAGATGTTGGTAGTTGTTACTGGGGAACAGCCTAACACATCTACAAAAACAGGCTTTTTGAGTAATTAAAAAAAATTTCAAGTCAACCACATTGTCACACGTTCCCTTACATGGCCACAGTGGAGTTACTGATAGCACAGATCTGTAAACACATGTTCCGTACAGAATAGGTCGTGCAGCTTTCAAAGAACAGCCCTTCCTCAGTGAACTGTGTCAGCCTCTCAGTGAACAGCAGCAACAGGAACCATCCACCCTGCTCCTTTCTAACTCAGTGAAAACTTTGTGCAATGGATGAAATCCACAAAGCTGCTCAGCCACTCATTGGACAGCCTTTATTAGCTAGTGCCTGTTTTCCCGAGATTATGAAAAATCCAGCTCCCTGTTTGATAGTTGCCAAAAGCCTCCATTTCCATAGAGGGAGTAGAATTGCCTCTGGTCAGAAAATGGCTTTCACCTTCAGGTGGGCAGAGGACGAAGGGAAACCACAAGGGGAGAGAGACGCACCTTTAACAGGGAAACACAGCTTTTCTAGAAGTGCAGATGTGTGCTTAGATCTGGTTGGCCGGAGCTGTGTCACATGGGGGCCTGTAGCTGCAAGAGAATCTGGGAAACGTGTTTTGTTCGGTAGACATGTCATTCTAACAAAAATCAGAGATCTATTCAGAAGGGAAAAAGAGAGGAATGGCTTTTGGTCAGAGACCTATCAATATCTGCTCCTGGGAGGGAATTCAGGTCCAATAAATGAAACCTGAGTGATGGTAAGAAGTCAGAGTGAGTGCAGTTTCAGTGGCCCATTGACGCTGAATAGTTCACACCCCATCCAGGCAGCTCCCTGTTGGCAGTCCACAGAAAGTGCACAAACATTTACTATACCTGGAGGGCCAACATCTTGGCCGAACATCCATCTTGATTATTCTGTGCATGTTTTGTAAGCGGAAATAGATCTATCTTGTAGCTAACAAAATAGCCTTGAGGCTTGGAACACATTTTATCATGGAGCATCTGAAAATAACTCAGCTCTGAAGTTCCATGATGAAGTTTTCCTCTGGCAATTGGGTAAAAATAAGTCTTTATCCATTCATCAGCACAAGTTTAGCTAGGCTCTTTCAATGACTTAGTTCTAGCTCATGCATCTGCTCCTAAAAAATATTAACCCCTCCTAGTCTATCTACAGAGGAACTAGAAGTTCTATAGAGAAGATTCAGGCTGACCTTGACGTTCATCCAGAAGAGAAGTTCCCTTCTGTTCCCAAGATTTAGGATTAATTCAGCTGTCCCAGTCAATGAAATCTTGGGCTTTCAGGGACCTAACAGAGCCAACCCAAGAGAATGGCTGAGTGTTTGAGTTGCATTAAATGGCATTAACTTGTTAATATGGTGAGATTTGGAATTCAAGTGTGCCTTTAAGTATTAATGTTTCTATTAGAAGCTAGTCAAAATCATGATTTTATCCATTGAGGCATTTCAAAATGTGATTATTTCTTCTTCAAGGACCTGCAAGCCTCATTTCTTCCTATTCTTTGTGCTGAAAGACATATTTTGCTCTCATTTTGCTGCTGCAAAACCTGTTATAATCAATTAAATCATACCACCTGTTTTGACCAGCTAGCATTCAACCAGATAATCATTTGCTCCATTTAGGAAGCAGGAATCTTTTCATGTCTTCATTAGAACTAAGTTTCTTTACAAAGTGTATGGTTCTTGGAGTGAGAGTTAAGAGAAAACATTAAAAATATATATACATTATTCATGGAGTAGGATACACTTTTCAAGACAGATACCTGCAGCTAATCTGTTTTGTTTTGTTTTTAAGTCACAGAAACTAAAGGCAAGAAACAGTTCCTCTTCTAGCCGAATAGAGGTTCCAAAGGTGATCAGGAAAATCTCATTTGAAGCGGTGTGTTTGGGTTTGTCAAAATAGCTTCTGATCCTCAGATGTGTTTGCTGTGTTAAACGTTAGCAGGGTTTTGCAACTAGGTTCAGAGTCAACATTGAAGAAAAGGGTCTTAAAAAATAAGTTGAACAACAGTCAGAGCAACTTACTGGCAGCCTTCCTGCAGACTCATAAATACCGAGTTGTTCATAGTTAATTGCGTGCAAACAATGGCCTTCTCTGTCTGTAACCTGAGAAATGAGATTAACAGTAACAGAGGAAAGCCCATTACAGATATGTTTATTACCAAAATTTTTAGCCCAGCAGAGCAGATCAGAAGCCTTGGGTGACTTATTTCTTTTAATCTGTGCTCAAGAACACAATAACTGTACAACAAAAAATTTTAAAGTGAATTGTAATAAGGCTTCACCCGTGGTGGTTACCTTCCCTTAGGACTGTGGTTTTCATTTTAATGTGGGAAACTGACATCCCCCAGAAAATAAAATATCACAGTAACACTTGTCAGTCGGGTGATTAGCTCAATAAACTCAACAGCACTGACCTTTCCCAGGAAGCTGTTGATTTGTGAGAAAGTTGAATGCAAGCTCTGTTGCGTACTCAAGTTTTTCTTCCCATCTTCTACTGTGGTGAAGCCTCGCCACACCCCATTTCTTTGGTAAAAGAAGTTGAAGTCTTTGCACCAGAAAGCCTATGTCATCACTTGCATGCAGCAGTATAAATTCACCAACGAAATCACATAAAATGTCTAGAATTTTCCTAAATGGGCAATAATGTAACTATTACTTGATCACTCCATCCCTAAGTATTGACCTCAGCCAGATAATTTTTGCCTAAACTTAACATAGGCTTTTTAAAAGAGGTAGATGTGCCTCAGTGGATACTATAATAGGTCTGTTTAGAGACTTCGGAAGGCCAATTTGCAAAGTAACTTCGTGTCATGGCGTGTCACCCTCGAGATGATGGGTTGAAGGCTACAGCTTGGGTTAAATCTCGCTGTTGTCGTCATCTTCGACAAACATGTATTGAGCTCCCAGGAGGTGTGAGATGTGGTCTCTGATCTCCAAGAGTGTACCGTCCATCGGGAGGGAATGCAGGATTTGTTCATCTGACAGATTTTCACGAAGAACTTGCTGCTCCATGCAAAGGCCCCATTCTGGCTTTGGAGGCTCAACCTTTAACAAGGCAAACCAGGTTGCCTCTACTAGTGGAATTTACATTTTAAAGAAAAAAAATGTAGAATTTAAACAAGTAAAATCTAAGGATAAATAAGAAATAAGATAATGGAGTACTGAGGCTCTGGAGGGTTTCTTTAGATGGGAGAGTCAAGGAAAACCTCTGGGGAGAGGGATGTGACAGCTGAGCTGACGTCCTTGTGAAGAGCTGGGGCACCTGGCAGAGGGACAGCAAGTGCAAAGGCCCTGAGGCAGGGGCAGTTTCAATCCTATGGTGAGAAGAGATGGAGAGAGGGAAGAAGGGCTTTCCCAGTAGGGCTGTGGCAGGTTGGCTGTGAACAAAGACACCAAGGCAAATTTGTAGGGTACGAGCTGACAGAGTTCTGCGGTGGAAGAGGAGGTTGGACATTAGATTGGGCCAGATTGTAGCCTAAGTGTAGGCAACAGGGAGCCACTAGAGGTTTTTGAGCAAGGGAGTGATGTATGCCAGGCATTGAATCATAAAGAGTGGTCTGACTTGGATAGACTGTGGAGTGGGGAAGGAAGCCACCAAGAGACTAGGCTGTAAGGCCTGGTTTAGGCTGGTAAAGTGGGGGTGGCATGAAAGGACCAGTGTAGGAGAGATATACCCAACCCTACTAACAGTCTCTCTTGGCCAGTTATCAATAGGATCTGAAACTCTCTCCCAGTCTTTCTCCACCATTGTGGGTACTTTTGGGGAGGAGTAGGGAAAAAAAGGATAACAGACTTAAATAAGGTGTCAGCTGGGAAGGGAGGTCTAAATTTGCATTGTCTTACACAGGCCACTAGCCACCTGTGACTATTTAAATTTAAATGAACTAAAAAGCGATAGAAATTTTAACAATTCAGTTCCTTGGGTAGAAGTCATGACATTTCAAGGACTCAATAGCCAGAGGTAGCTCCTGGCTACTGTGTTGAACAGTGAGAATGTAAAACAATTCCATTATTGCAGAAGGTTCTATTGGACAGCACCAAGCTGGATCATTAATTTTTCTGGTGAACGAATCCTTCATCTTTCTGTAGATCATGAGACAGTCTCCCATGGTGTTTGATGTTACAAACTACTTTGCTGTTGAAATTTCTATTTGTACAGAACATATCGACTTATGGATACCAATTAAGTTCTTTGTGATATTACATTGGTTTGGCTGTCAAACGCTGTAGGCTTGACAAAGAATAATAGAAAAATCACCTTCCAGAAAGAACAGAATGTTTGAATTGCACATTTCATAGAGACTGAATAAAATTTCAGCCTGATTTAACTCCTTTGGAGCAGACTGTTGTGAAAGAGAGGGAGACGCACCCTCCAAAACACAAATTCGTCAGATACAAACCCGGCAATGACAGCAGGGTTCCTCTCTACTCTGCTGGTGACAAACTTTAAAACTCTTTTGACTTGTATCCCTTGATGTCATTCTATTCCCCTCTAGTGGAATTACAAGGTATCTGTCTCTCTACTCCAGCTTGGACATATTTGTACTAGTAGGAATGAAAATCTGGAGAGATTATGGATGGACCATTATCATTCATTTCCATATTGTGACAGGCTGCTGCTTTACATCCTGTCTTTTTTTTCCCTGTTCTCAGGGGGAAATAGCCTTCTACTCTGTGTCTGTTTGAGTTACTTTAAAAAAAAAAAATAGTTTCGGCATCTATACCATGTGTCACTATTTATCCCGATACCAGCATGTGCGTTATTGCAGAGGGCAGAAGTAAACACTAAAGACTACACATGTGTCATGGCAAACGGCACTGACTTTCTGCCTTTATTTTAACACAATTGTTTGCTACATGTAGAAATAGTAGCACATTCACAGCGATATTTTTGTTAGGTATTTGTTTTACTCAATAAAAAAGAAAAATGAATTTCAAATGTGCACAGTAGGTTTCTGCTACTTCAAATTTTTCTAAGAGCTGAGCCAATCATGCCAGTGAGTTAAGATGTAGGACTGGAGATCTCTGATGCTGTCCTGGGGGCGATGTCTCAACAAGTACTATTTTTATCGTCATTCTTTAGGTTGAGTTCTGGAAGGCATTGCTTAGGAATGCATTTAAAGTCACAGTTGGAGGAAAGTGCATTTAGTGTTGTCTCCAGCTCTTAAAAAAAAAAAGGGAGAGAGAGAGGAAGGAATACATAAGTTTGATACTTTTGCGTGCTCTACGAGCACCAGCCCACAACCAGGGGCAGAGATGCTGGGACAAAAATGAGGAAGGGCAGTGCAAAGGTAGACACAGGAGAGGCAGGTGCTACAGGACGGTACAATAGTGCCATGTCAGAGCTTTTCACGAGTGGAGGCCAAGGTAGAGGGATCTTTTACTCAGTCTCACCTGTAACACATAATCCGGTGGATCAGTGTTCAAACTAAATGCCAAAGAAACTTATAGCAGGCCAGAAGTGTGTGTGTGTGTGTGTGTGTGTGTGTGTGTGTGTGTGTATTTAATTTGTAAGATATTCTGCTGCCTTATGGCTTCTGAGCAGCCATCCTTAACTTATAGCAGGCCAGAAGTGTGTGTGTGTGTGTGTGTGTGTGTATTTAATTTGTAAGATATTCTGCTGCCTTATGGCTTCTGAGCAGCCATCCTTAACTAACAAATGGTTGGAGATTTGCTATCCAAAACCATGATCCAGCCTTCACTGTCTCTCAATTCCTAGTGCTGCAGTTGGAGAGAGGAAAACATCGACCATTGATCTGAGGAGGCTTTGAGCGGTCACTGAGCAGATGGGAGAAGCCTAACTCATGGCAAATGCCCAAACCTAACAAAAACCAAGAAAAACCGAGAGTTAACACATCACTTTTTAGCTAAGACAGAAAACTGGTTACTTGCAAGCTTATCCAGAAGGCTCAGCAAGCTTCCAGCACAACCAGAGCGGCTTGATCAAAAACAGACCCCTGCCTTGTAATGGATGGGTAGCTTTTAAATTGAATATTTTATGTTCATCTCTTTGGCTCAAGATTTCCACTTCTGGCTTTTATCCTAAGGAACTGATAAGACACTTGCACAGTGTGTGGAAAAATTGGAAATAACCTAAATGTTTAGGAATTGGGAATTGGTTAAATCAATTATGGTACATCCATATGATGAAATATCATATGGTAAGATGTGATATTTAATGACATATTTAATGACATTGAAAGATGTTTAAGATGAACTGTTAGGTTAAAAAAAAAAAAAAGCTGCAGACCAACCCTTCCCTCCTTCCCTCTCCCCATCATTCTAGAATGAAATATACCAAAATGTTA
>NW_012151130.1:287993-360274 GCF_000956105.1 Propithecus coquereli
TGTGATATTTAATGACATATTTAATGACATTGAAAGATGTTTAAGATGAACTGTTAGGTTAAAAAAAAAAAAGCTGCAGGCCAACCCTTCCCTCTTTCCCTCTCCCCATCATTCTAGAATGAAATATACCAAAATGTTAATGTATACATGTTTCTTTCTACTTAACTATATTAAAAATTTTGTAATTTGTAAGAAAATTTCTAATTATTTTCCAATTTTATTACAATGAATATTTTGCCTATGTAAAAGAACATGTGACTAAACTATTGAAAATTAATAACAAGTGACTAGAATATTTTACCCTAAGATGCACATTTTTTTAAAAAGTGAGCTTATAATCAAGAAGATCATTGAATATCAAGAAATAAAATTCTCTTAGCATGGCTAGGAGGGGGTTGCTGCTTGAGAAGTATCTTCTGGGAGTAATGAGCAATCCTCATAAAGATCAGAGGTCCCTAAAGAAAGAATCCTGCCCATTTGGACTTTGCGGTCAAGGGAAAAAACAGGGTTATACCTTCTGGCTCGTGTGTGTGTTTAATCAGATGAACAATTACCAGCTGCTGGGGAATCTTCCAATGTTACAGTGAGGCATAAAAGTCAGCCTTCAAGATGCTTCTTGTATCCCTAACAATTTTGTTTTCCTTTTAAACTATGGCATTGGAGCTAACCAAATCTGTATTTAGCATAAACACTATTTGATGCTTAAAAATGCTATAAAACTTTAATAGAGGATGTATCAGTGCTTGCCAGGGATTAGGGATGGGGAGGATATGATATAATGGGAATAGCATGGGTACTTCTTCGTGAAGTTGGAGCAGTCCTGTGTCATGACTATGAACGGGACACAATTTCATAGACCTATTCACATACCCACAGGCACAACGAGTGCACATAACAGCTACAAAGTTGTGTCACCATTGTTCCATCTCCACAAAGAAGTGCCCATTTGTGATCAGATATATGATGGTTGTGCCTCAGTTCCTCCAATATGCACAGGCTCTCTCTCTAACAGCGTGTCAGGAACCAGCTGAAATAGAACCAATGTATTTGGTGAGGCATCGTGGTAATTTGGATTATATAGATAATGTAGGAAGTTGTTTTCAACTGACATCTTTTCAGATAATGTTAAAGGTCTCCTTTTACTTTCTTTTCTAAACCTGGTCTGTCCCCACAGAGACATTTTACTTATTTATCTATCTGGAGAAAAGCTATATTACTGATCAGGGAGGAGTATTTTTGTTTCTATTTTTTACATAAACAGCATTATATTTTATGTTGCATTCTGTGACTTGCAGTTATCGTTGGACAATATATCTCCAAGATCTGTCTGTGTTGTTACAGAAAGAGCTAGTTCATTTGATTTAACTGCTATGTAGTATTCCATAGTATAAATTTTTAATATAGTCCATTAAGTATTGCCTGGCTGGTGGAGATTTATCTAGAATGTTTTTTTAAGAGTCTGTTGCTTCACATTTACTTATTACAGCATCTCACACAGCTGGGCAAAGGACTCATAAGAATTCTAGCAAAGCCTGATTTGACAAGTTAGTCCAACTGTAAAGACAAATGTTATTCGTCAGAATAAACTGAGGTTATTTTACAGATCAAAAATTAGTTACTGTCACCAGACGTGGAAGTTCCTTCACTCTTTCTCAGAACAGGCAACATTTGACAAGACCAAAGGCAAAGTGCCTGAGAAGGGCCGAGGGAGTCTTGCTTGTTAGCACGTGGTATACAATGTAATAATTGCAGTGATACCCAAGTTACATAAAATCACCCTGATCATACGGCCTAGTTTTGATAATTCTCTCATGTTAACAAAAAATCTAAAAATAGCCACTTTTTATATGAAGAGTTAAAAATAAAACTGCTTCTCAAGAAATTTAAGATCACAGAAATGATGCCAGCTTTGCCCTTGGAGCAGTGTTCTTGGTGTTTCTTATACAGTCGGCACGTGGGTGACATTTAGACCCAGGCTTGGCTTACGAGCATGAATCATGAGAACGCGTCAGATGGTGAAAGAGGAGAATTTTCCTTGGTATTCACAGGGAGCATCTTGAGAGACCCACACTGTCCCGGGTGCTTGAGGAAGTCACACCCCAGAGCTTCACTCAGTTAAAAACAGTCTTTCCCAGGAACTCTTAAAGCCTGAACCCCAGTCCTCAGTGACAGACATTTTGGTCCTTTGAGAGAAACCTGTGGGGCATTTCAGAGGCATTCAAATATGGGTGGAAAATCCAAGCCAGGATGACCTCTAGCCAAAACGCTGCCATTATTTTACTCATCACATTAAAAGGGCATGTGAAGTGATGTCTATTCAAATATAAACGTCCTCATCAGAACACATCACTGGTCGCCTGCCTCCTGGTGTGCAGGGAGCGTTAACTCCTCTAGAGGTTTCACTCTGCACATTGCTACATTAGTCTCTGTCCTTGAAGACTGTGATTGCAAACTTACCTAAGATTTGCCTTCCAGATGGTTCCAGATAATGCAACAAGAATGCATCTAGGAAATTTAAAGCCGAGTCAACATCAAAATTCTGTGCCATGTAGATCCATGGGTTTATTTTAACAAATTGCAAAACGATGGTGGTAACGATGATGATGATAAAGAAAGACTTTGAAAAGTCTTGGTAGAAATGTTGAGAAATGTTTCCAAGGAAGGCTAATTAAGCTGCTATATTATAAAGCTAAGAAATTAGAAACAGGCTAGCAGATGCTTTCAATAGAACTTGAATTTTTCATTTGTTGTTTTTTCCTAAGAGGTCTAGATTTAGATTTGTGGGTTAGACTTCATTTGTGCCTATGAAAAGAGATTTACTCAAAACTTTCATTTTTTTCCCCCAACTACGTATATGGCAGAAGTATCTGAGTTGTATGTTTTCCCCTTTCATTATAATGTAATGTCAGGCTTGTGACATATGACAGCAGGTTTCACTCTCCACTTAATGAGAGGCTGCCAGTGCCTAGAGAAGTAAAAAGGAAGATTTATGTCATGTGTTTCACTAAAAAGGAGAATGTTATTAACTTGGTAATAGTGAAGACTTGCTGTGCACCAGCCATTTCTGTGTGGCACTAAGTGTGGCCAGACTTGCTGTAACTTATCTGTGGGATAACTTTGTCTAGAACCCTCAGATGCACAGTGATAGAAGTGTGCTTTGTTAAGGATTTGGTAGTTGCTTTCATATGCATTTATTGAAGGTCTACCATATATGAGACAAAATGATTTCAGAGGTTACAAAAGACAGACTTCTGCATTCAGATAGCTTTTTAGTCCCTCAGGAACCTATTATCTCTTTCTCTTTTTTGCTTTGGTTTCCAGGAAGCTCAGAGGTAAAGTTAATACTTAAAACGTAATGCTTATCCTTGGTCCGGCACAGTCCCTAAGTCAGCGGCATCCTTTAGGACCTCTTTTTCCTCTCTGTTAAACAGTCGTGTCAGTTCTCTGTGTGTGTGTGTGAGATAAATGATGAAAAAATGGTAGGGGAGGTAGGTAGACAGAACCATAATTGTCATAGTGGCAGAATGTGATAAGTGACACGTATTAATATTATAAAAGAAGTAAAAATGCTTCAGAAGGTCAGATGAAGGAGAAAAATTGTATCCGGTACTGACATCTATAAAGACTTCCTGGAGGAGAAGGAGCCTTCAGTATTGACTTGTTAGGTATTTCAGCAGGTGAAGTCTTGGCATGAGGTGGTTATGGCAGGTGGAGGGAACAGCCAACATGAAGGCACAGATGAGAGGCCCTGGGGTGCCACCTGGGCTCACCCGAGTGAAGGACTGGTTGTCAGGGTCTATAGATGTAAGAAAGAACCCTGAGCTTCTCAAACCTGAGGACCATGAGACTTGGACATGAGGACCCCTAAGATTCAGCTCCTCCAGGGCCCAGCTCCGCTCCATATACACTCTGGCCACACAAACCCCTGGAGTCACTGTTTGCATGATTCATTTGGCAACTATCCTGAAACCTACTCTGGGGCCAGTGGGAGATAGCACATGCCTTGGCCTTCTGTTGCTTGTCTTGTCTTTCCATCCAGGTTACAAGCATCACCTGGAAGCCCCAGACCTTACCCACCTGTCAATCTCCCGTGACTCAGGCTAGCGCCATACTTCAGATCAATCCTTAGTCAACCTGTGCCTCAAAATGATTTTGTTTTGAAAAACAGGTCAGAGAGGTTTGGAAACAGCCTGTTTCCTTTACTTAGAGAAAAGCATCTTAATTCTACTTTGCAGATAAATCTTTAGACTTATCTTCCCACGACTCTTGAACATGAGATCCAGAGGGTTATGTATTTAATAAAGAAGTAACAGATGTTCCTTTGGTGCCATTCTCCTTTGAGTTAGTGGTATTTAAAAAGCAAATATTACTATGTTCCCCACTTGGTAAACAGTATAGTTAACTCATAAGTTGTATAATAAAAATAGTTGCATTGGAACCATGCATGTAAAAATGTGGCGAAACTCTAAAGCCTGCAGTGTAGTTGGTGGTATTGTACCAACGTCCACGTCCTGGTTCTGCAAATGTGCCATGGTTATGTCAGATGTTATCACTGGGGAAGCTGCATGAAGAGTATGCAGGAACAGTCTGTACTATGTTTGTGAATTCTTGTGAGTCTTAAATTATTTCAAATTAAAAAGATTTTTTAAGCAAAATGGAATCAAAGAGATGATCTAGTCCAGTTGTTTTCCATTTTAATTTTAGCAGTAGTCTTGCTCTTTTGCCTTCTCCCACCCCGTTCCTCAGCAGCCCCAGGCACCTCCTAACAACCGCAGGGCTCTGTGAAATACCATTTTAAAAATGCTGATCCAACCCAACCTCTCAGGTTCCAGATGAGGAAATCAGAGCCCAAAGAAGTAAAATGCATCGTTGTTTAGTGGCTATGGATGGAAACACCTAGAGCCTGGGGAGTTTTTAAGGAGGAGTTGTTCTCTGCAAATGGTGAGTCACAGCTCCTCGGCCAACACTGTGGTTTCTTTTGTCAGACTAGGTGAGATTCATTAGACTGGAAACGAGTTTCCGTGCTCCTGCGCTGCATCTCTGCGGTGCAGACAGCGCATGGGGTGGTTTGGGCTGACAGTTTCCCAAAACACCACCTGTCTCGAAAGTCCGGCCGTGGAGTGTAGAGGACAGGAACACAGGACCCGAGAGGAATCCCCTGCCTGCTGCCAGCTTGGCCTCCCCTCGGACCCCCTGCAGGGCTGAAGCTGATCGGTGTCCTGTTCCTTCCCATTCGGGAAGTATTTTGGGTAAACCTTGGGCACCTTGAACTTTACTTCTAAGGATAATATAATAATAACAATTTCTTCTCTTTGGGGATTTTCAGGCTGCAAAACTTTTCTCATAGGCTCCCTGAGTAGACCCTCACTCCCAGCCCATGACATGGGCAGGCTGCTTTTATTTCTGCCTTATAAATAAGTGACATGACTTTTCCAAGGTTGCAAGGTTTGTGTCGGGGCTGGGTCAGATGCAGGTCTGGGAAGTGCTCTTTCCACAGGAAACTCTTGTTCTACACAGAGATTTATTGTAAAGCATCCGCACATACTTGACAATCAACAAGCAAGTAGTGGTGGTGTTATTGTCATTGTCTTTGTAATTCATAGGCAGGATCCTTGTCCATGTGTGTGATGTTGGGGTGTGAAGACTCCAAGACTTGGTGGCTCTCCAGACTTGTACGGGAGGTGGAAGCGATGGCTTCCTCTTCCTACACCTCCAAATGGCTAGAGCCTGAAGATGCCATATGGCTGTTGGATGAGTAAGACTTAGGCTTTCCTGAAAAGTGAAGCAAGTTGCCCATGTGCCACATCAATAGAGATCTATTTGACAACCAACCAGCATGACAGCCTCCCTGGGGCCGCCTGGCACACGCATACTCCAGAGGGCTCTGTGCGAGCTGCCATTCTTTATTTATTTAGTGCCGGTTGTGGATGCCTCGTTTCTACAGGGAAAACTGCCTGCTTCCTTTTCCCTAGCGTGTTCTTTGCCCTCCACATTGTAGGACACGACCTTTCCTGTCAGTGTGGGTACTTGTAATTGGTGCTAATACCAGCCTGCTCCCCCAACATTCTGCCGAATGTCCTGGGATACTGGGGAAGTTGGTGGACTCCTTTAACAGTTGGATGTCTAACTTCAGACCATAGTCACGGCTCCTTTCTATGAAAAACAATCTCTTGAAGAAGAAGTTGATTTTTCGTACCCTGAGAGAGACACTTAGGAGGTAAACCGGTGACCTGCCTCAAGAATGTTGTTAATCATCCACACATGGATTCCCCTAGCACCTAGAGGTGCTTTCTAAACAGCTGTTGAATGACAGGAAACTCTCTTGTTCTAAAGCAGCTGCCAGCCTTAGAAGGACCTGCAGGGCCTGTTAAAACACAGGCTGGGAGGTCCCGCCCCAGGGTTTCTGATTCACTTGGTCTGGGAAAGGGCTAAATGGTTTGCATTTCAAACAAGCCCCAGGCAACATGATGCTGCGCCGGGACCATACTCGTGGGACGAGAATCCTACATTGGTCAAATCCCAGGTCTGACACTCGTCGGCCATGTGACTCTGGGAAGGTCATTAACATCTCTGTAAAATGAAGATAATTGTACAGTGAAAAATAGGGAGAAATGCTGACTTTTTATTTAATTTGGGTGGCGCATATATGTTTGCCTTACTATTCTTTATACTCCTCTGTGTGATTGAAATATTGCAGAATTTTCAAATCTATGTCTTTAGAAAGTAATCACAATAACTCACTGACATCTGTATGGCTTAGATTTTAGGTTCCAAAGTCAATCAAAAGGTGAATTATAAAGTCAAAATCACCTTTGGAATTCCTTTAAATCACCAGCACCTGGGGCCTTAGAAAGTCAGAAGGCAGGAATATCCTTCCTTGCGCCTCCCTGCATTTGCACTGGACCACTAAAGGACAGCTCAAGCTTAACACGTCTAACACGGAACTCTGGACCTCCTGCCCTTCCCCAAACTCTGCTCTTCTGTGGTCTTTCCTAATTCAGTTGATGGCAGCTCTGTGTTGACAGCTGCTCAGGCCACAAAGACTGATTTGGGAGGAAGAGTTTTAATAAGGAGGGGTCCTCACGTGTACATGTTGAGTATGAAATTGTTTTACAGTTCGGGTAGAACATACAGATCTGTATGCTGCCTTCTTGCACGTGTTAGAAAACGGAGGCCCCAGAAGCAAAGGTTACCTGCTCTTTCTACATGGCACCTGCCTGCCTAAGACATTCTTCTAAGCATTTCACAAAGAGTCACTCATTTTGTCCTTACAACAACCACATAAGACAGGTGCTGTTAATGTCTCAGTTTACAGAGGAGGCAGAAAGGATAAATAAGTTATCTAAGGCCATGCATGCTTCTGGGAGGCAGCAGAGCTGGAATCTGAACCAGCCAGTGACTCCAGAGTCACTTCCACCTGTTGCGCGACTCCAGAGAACAGTCTGCTGTTACTGAGCCTTGACATGGCGGTGGCAGGGCCTGAGCTTGGCTTCGTTCAAAAACGTGGCCTTTTCTTGACTGGAATGAGCATTGTGCTTCTTCTCTTCCCAGGACCCCAGGAGCAAGCACAAGTTCAAAATCCACACCTATGGGAGCCCCACCTTCTGCGATCACTGCGGGTCGCTGCTGTACGGACTTATCCATCAAGGGATGAAATGTGACAGTAAGTTTTCCTTCCCAGGTCGCAGTGGGGCTCTGCACCCCATGCCCAGGGTTCACTGAGTGCTGAAGGTTCAGTAACTTTCCAGCACCAACTCATCAATAGAGAGAATGAGTTCAGATATATACCAGACTGAAAAAGGGTAGAATCTTCCCCTGTTGAAGTTCTTGTTTATTAAACTACTTAATTGACCGATTATGAACAGCCAAAAAAAGCCTCAATTTATATGAAATTGGTGGGTGCTATCACATAATTTTTTTTTTTTTTTTAGTGGTAGAAATCTTCGATCACTGTAAACTGCAGGCTGGTCACACCCCAGAAAAGACTCCTACCTCCAGATCCCACATTTGGTTAGGCTTCAAAATAAGCTAAGCAACCATAGTCATTATCTTCCTTGTCTCTAATTAGTGGGTGGACTGGAAAAATCCAGTAGGCTCTCCTTAAAACTAAAACCAAAGTGAACATAAATAGCATCTTACTTCGGTTCATTCACCCTGCATGTTTATGGACAGATCAAATTTATATCAGTCCAGTTCGAGGTGAAATCATTGAGGAACACTGACACGGAAGACATCAGCCCACGTCATTCTGTGTGTGTCTCTACCAAACACCAGGAAGAAAGGAAAGAAAAACACCTATGGAAACTCTTTGCTTCGATAATTCTTAAATTATAAGATTCCCCAGGCTGTTTGTTTAAATGAAAGTGTATGCTTTTAGGACATGAAAAGGTAATTACCGAGCCTGTCTAGTATAAAAACTATAATAGGGAGGCATTTGGAAACTTACGCATATTGTCATTCATGAATGATGACTATAATGGCCACAGGCTTTGTGTTTGTATTCTACATGGAGCAAACACAGTATGTAAAAGTCAGTGTATTTGAACCTTATAGAGGAGGTGCAGAGTTTCCCAGAACACAGGGATTCTTCACCTTGCACAGTCGTACAGTTTAACAACAAAACCTTTGCTATTATCCAGGCCAGTGGCCGTGTGTGCTTCAGGAAACCCTAGGATTCCAAAGACATGGTTTTCAGGGGTTCTGCAAAGGCTAATTCCAAGTGCATTTGTAAATATACTTTTAACTGTTTGAAAACTTGGAAGAAAAATGAACATTCGAACATGTTACATACTCAGCACACTGACAGAGTTAGAGAGGACACTGGAAAGGTTACACTGCCAGCTTCACTCGTTGGGCAGAACTTGGAGTCAAGTTTCTCTTGCCACATCCACTTAATAGACTAGTCTGCTGGGATTGTGAAGCATACTGGTAAATACCGTACCTGTTTGCATAGACTCTTCTGTATAAATCAGGATTTTTGGATGCTGAACAACTTTAACAAAATCCAGAAATAAATGAGTTGTGGAGGCTGGTCTGAGACAACAACTAACATCCCTAACAACTGGTTTCAGAGTTTTGTTTGGATCAGAGGGCTTTACTGGTGATCCTTGAATGTCTTTATCATAAGTACATGGTATAAATTTGAATTTATTAACTGAGTTTATGCTAATAAAATAACACTCATCTGGTTTATTTATATATTAGAATTCTGCTTTAGATTTTGTTTGAAAAACAGCTTCCACTACTAAAAAATTTTGAAAACAACTGACCTGGACCAGTACTGTTTTGTTGTTTTTGTTTTGTTTTAACTCTTCCTTGGAGTCTTAGGGCTTCTGGGGCTGTTGCCCTGTTCCTTTCTGGAAGGAAGAGAAGAACTAGCAAATGGGCACCAGGACCCCAGCCCCTACCTTTAACTTGCGTGGAGAAGCAGCCTCTTCCTGGCCCTTTACACGTTGTACAACTGCAGTCCTAGAGATCTGCGGTCCCCACGCCCCTGGCTGCAGACCGGTACTGGTCAGTGGCCTGTTAGGAACCAGGCCACACAGCAGGAGGGGAGCCAGTGAAGCTTCATCTGTATTTATAGCCACTCCCCATCACTCGCATCACTGCATAAGCTCCACCTGTCAGATCAGCAGCCGCATTAGATTGTTATAGGAGCATGAACCCTACTGTAAACTGACTGTGCATGCAAGGGAGCTAGGTTGCACATTCCTTATGAGAATCCAATGCCTGATGATCTGAGGTGGAGCTGAGATGGTGATACTAGCACTGGGGAGTGGCTGCAAATACAAATTATCATTAGCAGAGAGGTTTGACCACACAATAAATGTGATGTGTTTGAATCATCCCCAAACCATCCCCCCACCCCATCCATGGAAAAATTGTCTTCCGTGAAACCAGTCCCTGGTGCCAAAAAAGTTGGGGATCGATGCAGTAGATAATTCCGCTTGGCAGTAGGGCTGAGAGGTGTTAGCAACAACTTGTGTAGGCCAACCTTTTAGTCTGTAGGGTAGGAAATGGAATCAGAAGAGAGCAGATGAGCTTCCCAAGATATAAAAGCCAGTTAACAGTAGAGCTGAGACAAGAACACAACCCAGTTAACTTCTACCTCCCACCCCACCCCCACCCCCACCCCCATTGCCCATATACTTTCCAGAGGCTCTGGCATTTCTTTCCTTTAAATTGCAAATTCTGTCCAGACACATAAGGATAGGACTTACTTAACCTAAGTTATATGCATAACACAACTTTTCAAGAGCCTTCCTATTGGCTAAATGAAGGTACAGGATTTTGAACAATTAGCTTTGGAAATAGAAGCCCAACAGAATCCACATCTGTGAATCAGCTCATTGCTTTTTCCTTACTGTGTCCATTATCCTGCTTTCAGTGTCTAATCACAGCAAATATACATTATTCATGATGCTTTTTGCAATTTACTGCGCCATGTTAAAATTAAACATTCACGATGAAGTGGGTAGGAAGGGACCACCTCGAAGGTCGCAGAATAACCTCTCTGGCCTCCCAGCCAGGATTTATGAGGATGCCAGGGGCCATCCCTCCTCCTGGAAGCCTAGAGTTGCGAGGACGACAGAGCCGGAACGCACGCACAGAGTCTTCTGTTTATATCCAGTGCACAGGATTCTTTTCAGGGTTTCCTTGGTTCATTGCAACAAGACTGATCTTTTTTTATCCTCCCCCGCCTCGCCCACGTGATGTCAGCCGTAAGGAATGGCTTATCATGCCGGGCGTGTATTTGTTTTACTTGGAATATTATTTAAGTATTTGAAGACAGGTTTAAAATATCAAACACAAGTTCTTTGGGAAGGAAAAACAAAACAAAGGCAACGTACTGAAACCTTCTTGAAAATACAGGGTTAGCTGAGGAAAGGGAAATTTTATGAATTTCCTATACTCAACCCACAGATTTTTTTTTTGCTGTTTCTCAGTGGTGAGCTCAGAAAGGCATAAGGAATTCTTTGGCAGAAAGTGTCCTTTGTTTTCAAAATGCGCATATTTTTCGCCTCTGTGCATAAAATATTAATTAGTCCGAGCTTTGGACACAGTTACCTGCGTGAATTTTGTATACGGTTTTAATATTTGAAACAGCCTCTGAGGGCCAAGCCGGGGTAGTTTGCTTCGGTTAAGACTGAACCAATATGGTGCGGGTATTTTAAGGATATTGTCACTCACATCAAGCCTGTGCTGTAGGGACATCTGCTAGCAGTTCTTTATGTCACCAAAAACATTATAACAAAGTATTGAGTTAGGGGGCAACTCGTTTTCACTTCTGCTCGTTCACCAAAACACCGAGGGAGTGACGGCTGGAGTCCATATGCTCATCTCGCCCTTTGCTTCCTTGATTCACAGCCTGCGACATGAATGTTCACAAGCAGTGCGTAATCAACGTCCCCAGCCTCTGCGGAATGGATCACACGGAGAAGAGGGGGCGGATTTACCTGAAGGCTGAGGTCACCGATGAAAAGCTTCACGTCACGGGTAAGACACACTTGTCCGGGAGCAGCAATGTGGACGGGCATGGGGACAAAGGTCCAGCTGAAGCAGGGGCTGGGCCAGAGGTGGACCCATCACAGCCTCCGAGCCCTGCGAATGTGCATTAAAGGATCCCCCAGGAGACCGGTCTGTACACCTGAATTTCCAAATATTCAATGTCATACAAAGTCATAGCCACCCTGTGGATTGGGCCATTTTGACAGCATGGCCGGTGTATTTTCCTCCCAGTGACAGGGGGACAGGGAAGCCAATGAATCAAAATGCTGTTGGAGAGAGCAGAACTGGGGCAAGGGGAGGTGGTGATGGATGGTCCAGGTGTTCAGTAGCATCGGACTTTGACGGCCAGATAAATCCACCATAGCAACTGCCGTCCAGTGCCTGTGCTTCCTCTGTGTTGGGTCTGGTGCCAGGAACTTCACATAGATTACTTGTTTAGTCCTTAAAACTGTTCTAGAAAATAGTTAGGATTATTCGCCTAATTTTCCAGAAGAGGAAACTGAGGCACAGAGAGATCGGGCACTTGCAGTGTCGCAGTTATTAAGTGAGGAGCTGGGATTGGAACCAAGGCATTTGGCTCCAGATGCTGTGCTGGTAATTATGACACCCCCTAGAGACAGCTGGCCCCGGGACCGGAATTCCCACCTCGGGCTGGGTCTGGGTGGGCTCTGCCACAGCGTGGCTTTCCCACCAAATCTACCTTAGGTGCGTCGGCACAATCAAGTCATCCCGGAGTCGTCCCGTCCCCGGGCCCATCCTGTGTCCTCAGGATGACTTGGCCTCTCTGCGCCGTGACCCACTTCACATCGATTTATGGTTCACGCTCCGACTCAGCCTTGTCTCCTCGCTCGCGGGGCGCCCTCGGGGACCAGCCACCTACCATACTCTCGACAGGGGCATTCGTTCTCATCCGTTTGTGCTTAGGAATCGGAAGCTTTCATAAACATGGAGAGAAGGACTCTAATGTTATTTGTTTGTGGGTTTCAGAAGATAGAAGAAAGGTTGGAAGGGTCTGTTGAAGAAAAAAGGGGAGGGGAGAGTTTGAGAGACACTTGCTTTTGGAAGCATCGTCACATTTTTTTTTCCTTTGAAAAATAAGCAAATGTTCTCCCCAGGGCTGTCCTCTCAGGTAAGAATTCAGGGAAATCCAAACGAAGGATTCTGAGGTATTGCTGGGAGAGGGGATGCAGTTTGTCTCTGGATAACTTAAGACGAACAAGCCAACTATAGCTGATGGTCCAGATGGAATCGGGAATGAAATCTATGTCATAGACCAGAATCCCTTTTGATTTTTCATGTTTTAGAGAAGTTCCTTTATTTTCTCCACATCCTGCTGGCTGCTCTCTTGCATGCGGGGCTGCGGCTGTCTCCTACGTTTCCCTTTAACAGGGCTGGTGCTGTAGATGGAGTCCACGGTGCCCTTGTCTCTGCTGACAGCCAGGGCCACTCTGACCGGGCACCGATGCTGTCTGCCTGAAGGGGGTGGGGCTACTCAGCGGTCACGAACTTGGCCATGAGAACGTTTGCAACGAGACAGCCTTACTCTTGTTTCTCTCTCTTGTCCCCTAAGCTCCTGTATTGTCAAAACCACTTACTGGGAGTGGGGAGCATGCAGTTTGGGAGAAAATTACCATAAAACATAGTCTCAGTAGGTGGTAAGGGATTGAGAAACGTGAAGTGGAATGCCTGTCGGCTAAACATGTCTGTGCTTTTTCTTTATTTCTAAAGCTGCCATTGCTGGCAGTAGACTAGACATCACAGGTGAATAGTCACAGTTTAATTATGAGGTCGACATGTGGCACATGATGGCTCACCGTAAGGCAGGGATGCCTGGACAGAGTTATTAAATGTTTAGCTTGCATTTGTTGTGTCTCGATACAAAGCAAAACCCACACTGTGCATGCTGGACTTGCCCCTCGCCTTCCTCCGTAATAAAAGCAGCAACCATATGGTGCTGCCTGAGTTTCCAGTCTCTTCTTTAGCCCCTCAAGGCTTACAGATGTGAAGCTGCACAGAGGGGCACAGATGCCCTAGCCAGGGCGGCACGAGGTACGCAGGCAGCAGAGGAGGCCAGGTCGCATAATGCCAGAGCTCACATCGTGCTAATGGCTCCACTGTCGTCAGGAGTTGAACTTGACTCACAATTGTGGAATCATCTTGAAGGACTGTACCTTTCAGAGTTGGGCATGGACTTTGCACACATGGAAACCAACCAGTGTGACTTACAGTAACTGTCTCGGTCAAGTCTCCTGAGAGTTAGTTTTAATGTTTTTGTAGAGATAAAGCTCTACTCTAGGAATGTGAATTCAGCAATGGTTTAATAGTAAAAGTGTCTTATTCCATTCAGGCTGCTATAACAAATTACCTTAGACTGGGCAATTTATAAATGATAGGAGTTTATTTCTCATAGTTCCGGAGGTTGGGAGGTTCACGATCAAGGCACCAGCAGACTGAGTGTTCAGTGAAGGCTGCTGTCTGCTTCATGGATGTCTCCTTGGCTGTGTCCTCACACGGTGGTGCTGCCCAAATGAACTTATTTGCCCACTGCTCAAGAAGCAGCCAATGTGCTGAGTCAGCAGGTTTTATACCCGAGAAAGAGTCTATATTCTGAATAGTGCTAAGTGGGGAGATGGGAGAAATTTCTCAAATCCACCTCCCTGAGAACTCGGGAGATGGGGTTTTTAAGGATAGTTTGGCAGGCAATGGATTAGGTAAACAAGTTTTCTAATTGGGGCAAAATTATAGGGATGTAGAAGTTGCCTTCTTGTGTTGCTCCAGTCCCTGGGGTCACAATTCTAGCTGAGTTGGTTTCTTGGTCTGGGCCGTGGTCTGGGTGGGCCAATCAGTCCACTGGAATGCAGGGCCTGGACGATACCTTAAATATGACCTTTAGGTTTCAAAAAGGTGATGTTATCTACGGAGAAAGTTAAGAATCTTTACGGACACCAGCTGCGTGGCTCCCGAGTGGCAATTATAGAGTAGAAAACGGGGACAGCGACTAATTTTTATCATCATTGTTATATATCTAGGCCTTCACCGCTTGCCTTGTACCTGGTTGTTGAAGGGTGGTTGCAATCCATAATCTCTCTTATCAGGGCACTAATGCTATTCATGAGGGCAGAGCCCTCATCACTTCCTCATTTCCCGAAGGCCCCACCTCCGCTACTGTCACATCAGGGATTAAGTTTCAATTTATGAATCGTGAAGTGACACCAGCGTTCAGACCGTAGCAGATAATAGCAGCAACGGCAGCTGACAGTTACTGACTGCTTTGCACAAAAGGGCCCCTTTCCCAGTACTTTACGCAGCTAACTTAAATCTGTGAGCACGTTTACTTTATTATAAAGAAAATGAGGCCAAAAGAAGGGAACTAAGTCACCCAAAGTCACACAGATGGTCAATTTGATGGTTAAATATTTAAATGGTGGAAATAGAAGATATTTTAATGACACCAATGAGAATTGGAGTCTGTTTTTGAAATACCATTATGTGTGTGAAGGGAATCCAAGCCTAAGTATAGGAAGTCAAACACAAGGAAATAACTAATTAGTAGTCATATCTTTAAAACTTTTAAAGTCATTTAAGATTTTCAGAAAAGTCGCAAAAGAGTAAAGAGTTCCCAATACACACTTCACCCAGAGACCCCTGTGTTAACAACCTTGCATAACTATAGTTTCAGTATCAAAGTAATCACATTTTTAAGAAGTACCTGATGGAGATTTGTAAAAAACAGGTTACCTGTGTTAGTCACTAGGAATTGTTTTAAAGAGCCAAAGAGAAGGCATCAGATTTATCTAATTCCAGTATAAAAGGAGTGCAGGTAATACTAAGAAAAGCCCCTTTGGAGCAGGACCTGCCAGTGACAGGTGGCATTGTCCCCACCCCCCGATTACCTTCCCGCACCTCCTCCCAAATAGTTCAGGCACAAGATTGTTTTTGATAACAAGAGCTGCCATTTATTGAGTGCTTACTATGTGCTTTTACTGTTCATAGCACTGGACCTTTCTTTACACCGAGGTCTTTATTATTTGTTTGTTTCATTGACTCCCCAAACAATCCCAGCAAGTAGGTACTTTAATTGTCCCCATTTTCGAGAAGAGCAAAGGAGCTGGGAGAAGGGAAGGCTTGCTCCAGGTTACAGGGCAGAAAGTAGCAGAGCTCCAGCCCAGCGCTGGCTCCCACACCCTTGCTGTCAGTGACCAGGCTGTGAATGTCCCACGTCTCTGTTATTAATGAAAGAGTCTCCTTTTGAGCAAACAGTAAACCCATAAATATTTGCTGAAGCCACAGTCAGCGCTCCACGAGGTTCTTTGAAGTTACAGAAAGTCCAAACGTGGGACTTAAAACCAGGGGAGCAAAGAGTAACAGGTGAAGGGATAAAGAACAATCCAAGTCCAAATATGTGTAATTAAGTGCCAAGATGTGTGGGCACTACGTGGTACACTGTTGGGGCGAAGGGAAAACTTCCCCCAGATCGACTCACAGTCAAGCAGATTACTAAGAGAAAAGCTACACAGATTTATTTCAACAGAGGTTTTTAAAGAATGGGGGCTGGAAAGCAGAAAAGCAGATTTGGGGAGGGAGAGAGGAAGAGGCTTTGACTAGCTAGCAAAGGTGGTCTTGTCAGTCAGTGAAACCTTGCCGGTAGCAGCCCTCAGAGTGAATAGGTAGGTGGTCAACGTTTCTTCTCCGACCTCTAAAGGTGTCAGACTCTCAGTTCATCTTTTCTAGATCAGGAAAGGATAGACCTGGCTGTGTTCTCTGCAGATGAGATCTCCTCCCAGAAAGGACAGCTTTGCAGTTACTTCTGTCTGGGAGGCTCATGGCAGCCATCTCAAAATATGTCAAAGAATTACATTCTGGGGTGAAACATTTCTAATGTTTTTCAACACCATTGGGAGGTGCTTAGAGTGGGGAACGGGAACAGGGGCAGGGAGGAAAGGATCCCCTTGGCGGGGAGCTGACTGAAGGACTGTTGTAGATACTTGAGAGGCAGAAGGAAGAGGGCTCCGATCCAGGGGAGGAAGTGGGAATTAGCCCAGCTTTAATGAGAACGCAAATATAAACAATAAGCCATAACAAGCAGAGTTTATGGTCCAAGTGCAAATGATTTTTTGAAAAATGCACTTAAACCCTGAGCAGCTGTGTTAATTGCTAGATTAGCCCAATCTCTGTTTTACCTGTGTGTAGAGTCGCTCAGGTTGAAAATGATTCCCAAAGTAACTTAGAAACTCCCAACGGGAGTTCTGCTTTGGGATGGAAATCACCCTTTTGAAGTCAGAGATGAATTTTCTTCCTAGACTGGTGAGGTATTTATGGAAAAGGCCTCCAGTGGTGTATTTTTATTTTTTGCCTTTGGGCAGTGGTGCTGATGTTATCAGAATGGTGTCATTTTTTTTTTTTTTTGCTTCTGATAGGAAATTTTAATAGGTTTTCTACATTCTTGTGTGCTTTTTTTGTTTGGTTTAGAGGAGTGGTAAAAAAAAAATCCCTTATGGGAACCCATTTTCAATTTAATCTTGTAAGTAAATGGAAAAAGTGTGTGTGCTTTACAGCTGGTTCAGGAACACATCTCTTTCACAAATAGATTATTCTGAAGAAGAGCCTAATTTTCTCAAGTACTTTGGGTTGTTAATTTGGCTCAGAGATTGAAGCTCTACACCAAGTTTCCCTAGGGGAGGGGGGACTTCCTCCAGGGTCTGAGGCTCCTTGCAGCATACGGCCCCCTCCTCTGTCTACCGTCCAGGGCCCTGTGGGATTCGGTGTCTGTCTCACCACCCCAGATAGTGAGACTTGCCATTGTGCTATTGTGATGAAAACAGTAACATTCCCTCTGTGTGTTCTTCTACCTTATCATGGTGTCTTTGTAACAGAATGAAGGTAATGGAACTCAGCCTCATATAATAATCATTCATTCTTTGATTCACCCATTCATTATACATTTATCGAGCATGTCTCTGGCTCTCTGCCAGGCACCAGGGATGCTAAGATGATTAAGATGTGGACCTTGTCAGGCGATGTGTCTGGTTTTTGGGGGCAGTTAAGACAAAAACAATTACAAGGCAGCGCACTAGGTCTCTGGAAGTGCAGTAGGAGGGGAGCTTGGGAAAAGGGCGTCTCAACTACCCTGAGGAAGCTGCAAGTGACAGCCTCACACAGAACATGGCAGTGGAGCCGGGAGGACAGGGGAGGAGAGGGCATTCCAGGCAAAGATGCGGAGTGTGTTCGGGAAACTCAGTACTGTCCAGGATTTGGGGAATTTCGAGTGAGAGGTGGGGAGCACTGGAGGGAAATTTGTTTCTTTCCATTTTCAAAGGATTAGGGCTACAGTCATCACAGTTTACAGATTGCACAATCCTTAGGAGCCATGCAGTATAGGCTCCAAGTTCATTACTGCTTTTCAAACAGGAGGATTTTAAGGTCCAGGTGGCTACATTTTCCACAAGGGCCCAGCATCCGTCTCCTCACCTGAACCCCAGACATCATCACCTGAGGTGCACAGCGACCGTGGGCTCTCTCTGTCCGTGCTGGGAAAGGGAGGCACAGCAGCAGCCCACTGTTCGCCTAAAAGCTTCGTACAGATGCCTTTTGCCGTGGCAGGCAGGCTGTGGAATATAATAACCAGTTTGAGGCTGCCAGCAAGGAGGAGTGGGACCGAGCTGCTTATTTAAAGGAAAAGGTATTAGTTGGAAGTAATTTCTGCTAAATAAAATCTTGGCTGTGGGATTTGGATCCAGATCAAGAGTGGAGAAAATGGTGCAGCTGATGTGTCTGGTCCTTAGGGTTGGGATGGAGAGGGTGCCAGCAAGAAGATGCTGTCCTCACGTCCAGCCAGACTGTCCGTGTTGGTGATGCCGCATTTGATCACCTGGCTCAGGTATTGTCAGCAGATGCCTCCCTGCAATGGTATCCTTTCTGGTTTGTAATTAACGAGGAGTCTGGTGTCTGGTGAGGGTCCTCTTCCTGGTGTGCAAGTGGCCGTCGCCTCGTCTTCTCATTGCGTCTTCACACGGCAGAGGGCAAGCACACTCCCTTTTGTCCTTATGAGGGCACTGATTCTTTGATGAGGGCCCCATCCTCATGACGCAATTGCCTACCAGAGGCTCCACCTGCAAACACCATCATGTTGGGATTAGAGCTTCAACGTATGAATTTGAGGCAGGGGGGCACACACATTCGGTTTGTGGCACTCAGCCTCCCCAGTGCCATAAACTGAGAGGACAGCCCTCCTGATGTGCTGTCATAGAAAGGACACAGTATCACCTGTCAGCTGTTCTGGCCAGAGTCTCATAACCTGAATGTAATCACAAACACAGTGTGGGGACCACACGAGACAAATCCAGACACTGAGAAGTTCTGCACGATAAGTGGCCCAGACTCTTAAAAAAAAAAGTCAGTCACGAAAAAAAAAAATTCAAGGGGACTGTTCTTGATTAAAGGGGACTAAAGAGACCTGGCAATCTGTAACACTTGGTTGGATCCTGGATCCAGAAAAGCAAAAATGGCTATAAAGGACATTTGGGGGACAGTGGGGGAATTCAAATCTGGACTGCATTTTAGATAATGTTTTTGTACCTGTGTGGAGTCTCTGGGTGATAATGGTAATGTGATTATGGAGGGGAATGCTAAGATACTTGAGCAGTCATTTTTCCCAATGTCTGCAGCTTACTTCCAAATAGTTCAGTAAAAGCAAAAAAAACCAAAAAAGCTGAGACCCCTGGGGGGCTGGGAAAGGAGGAGAGGGAGAAAGTGCACGCGTGCAGGCAAGAGCAGCTGAGGCAGGATTTGATGACTCGTCAATCTGGGTGAAGAGGATATAGGTGTTCATTGTACCGTTCTTTCAACTTCACAGTTAGTTTGAAATTTTTTAAACCAACTACAAATTCCCTAAGCATCGCCAATGATACCTATGTCCGGAGCTTTCTGCCAGCTGATCCAGTACCTAAACGAGCCCTGTGGGTGTCATTCTCGGCTGGAGGCTGGAAGGAGGTCCCCAGGTGAGACGTCATCAGAGCACCCCACCATTTGCACTCCCCTGTCTGGATTCTCTTAACTCCAGGGACCCTCACATGCCTCTGTCCGTGGCCACCAGCGCCCTTCCTTTTGGCGGACAGCAGACCAAAGGAGATATGATTATTCTGCCCCAAACCTGAGTGTTTCTTTGTGGCTCTGCACTGAGGCTGGGCCCAAAAGCCTGGTCATGAAGACCACTCACCTGGCCTCTAGCCCCAGTTAAACAGGTGAGTCCCTGATCATTTCCTTAGACCCAGCTGAGGGCGGCTGCATGGGACCTGCCACTACACACCCTGCCAGACTGCCAGAGGCAGGTTTCTGGGACCTGCACACCCACACGGATGGGCAGATACTGCCAAGGATTCGGGAGCCGCTAGTGATCTGTGTCCCCAGGGAGCTTGTGCATTAAATTGTACTAATTTTCCAAATGGCCCAGGCAGAAAAGAAAAACCACCCGAATTAAACAGCTAAAGGAGTCATATATAGGTGTGTGTACGTACATATAAGAAGTGGCTGTGGGCACAATATTGGCAAAGCTGTCACCACTATATAAATAAACATCAAGGAGTGGAAGCAGGCTGAGTGGGCCGTCTGGTTCTGCGTCCACCCTCCCTTTGGGTTCCACTCTCCCCTGCCCAGGAGTTCCTGTGGCTGCTTCAAAGACACCAGCTCGGTGTTGATCTGTGTAAGCTCCTATTTCAAGCAGACTTCTGTTTAAAAAAAAAAATCGACAAGCTTTATGGCCCTCACATGTAGGAGAAGTTACCTTTTTTAGTTTGGGCTTGAATACTGGTAGAGAAAAATTCTTAATATAAGAAGTAGCTGCTACTCATGACAAAGTATGCTTTATCTAAACAGCTTTGTAGAAGTTTCACGAATCCATTCTGAGAGCAACAGGGCTTGTTCCATGACTTCTCCATGGGGAGACACATAGCAAACTTGGGTTTCTTATTGTGTGGGTAAGGAAGTAAGAATGAGGGGAAGTTCCTGTCCATTTCACGTCCATGGAGAGGACGGTGGTTCTGTTTAGCTCAGGAACGAGTCGTGCCATCTGACCAGTGGTCCTCATCGTCTGACAGTCTCTCTGTGGCTGGCCTCTTGCGAATGGGGCTGGGGTTGCTAATGGACAGCCAGTCAGACAGCAGCACACGCAGACCAAGGCGATGTTAAGAGCAAACCAGAGGAGCTGCTGGTATTTCCTGAGTGCGTAGGTCTGGTAAGAGAAGAAACCAACGTTGACTAAGCACCTTCCATGACCCAGGCCCTGAATGGATGCTTTCCTAGTGATTGTTTTATCACAGCAACATTTTGAGGAAAATGCTATCGTCGTCATCTTGTAACTGAGGAAACTGAGGCTTGGAGAGCTCCAGTGGCTAGCCCAGGCCACGCAGCTGCCTCTAGTGCCCAGGCCTGCCCTTCCCACCCTCTTACGCAGCTGACCACTGGCTCAGGCTGAGGAAAGATGAAGCTCTCGCTCGCAGCCGTTTCGCTTCAGTACTGACACAACCCACACCATTGCTCGAGTGTTTGCAATTTTATGCTTCTATCCTGCAATTAAATAGTCGAGGCTACTCTACAACGGCTCTGCAGCTCCCACGATGCCTGCAGTGCCGATGGCACCATGGTGGGCGAGGGTCTGTCATCATGTCCCCAGAGCCTCCATTTTCCAGGGTTCAGATAATGGCTGGAAATAAAAATGGCAGCAGGGAATCTGGCTGAAGTCTCCTCTGCCTGAAAGCGAAGAACAGAAACGGGCAAGGAAGGATGGAGACAAACACCCCTGCAGGACCTGTTCTGATGGTGCCCGAGTTGGCTTAGGCGTGCAGCTAGGCCTGTCCTTTCTCAACATGCCCTCACTGGCTTGTTCTCACGGGCCCTTGTTCTTCCCATCGGAGACTCATCCTGCTGTCACCCTCTCACAGTCTTTGGAGAAATCACGTCTAGCAGTCACCTGCCCAATTCATCAGTGCTTGCCATCCAGGCACACTATTTACAAAAGAAAACAGGAACCTCTAAGCTGGAACACATAGCAGGGCGTGTGGGCCTTGCACGTAACTCCATTCAGATGCTTGTGCTTCCAGGCCATGACTGGCATGTTTTCAATGGATTTTTCCACTGTCTTCTTCCTTGACTGGACATCCCCAAACATCAGTGTCTTATGTCTGCATGACCCCTTCAGCAGCTGGTACGCTGCCTGTCTCCCCAGTCTCATCCCTCGTGCCCTCCACCTTTACACGGTGCCCCAAGCTATGTGCAGCTCCCCCAATGCGGCAGGCAGGAGCCCACCAATATTCCCCCCTTTTCGCCTTTGCTTGTGCCATTTCCCCTGCTTCCTCGGGAACTCTTTGTAACAATCTGCTCCAGTGACCTTTAGGAAGCCTGTCCAAACATTTTATGCCCTTCCCAAAAATGGACCACTTTCTCTCTGTGCCCTTTATAGCATTTATTATGTGATTTCACTTATGTACTTACTTACTCGTTGGTCTCCTTCCACCGTATCATAAACCCTCTGAGGTCAGAGACAATGTTTTATATCTTGTACCCAGCCCAGTGCCTCAAATTTGTGCCTGATGTAAGTCTGTTGAGCAAGTGATGGTGATGATGAGGATGGTGGAAGTATACAATGAGCACAGCATAAAAATTTACTAAGTTGTATACTGTGCTCCTCACCCCAAATCCAAGCAACTCTTCTCATTTTAACCCTGCATCTGGATCAAGTTAAAACTGTCTTGTTTTAGCCTAATTCATGTAGCCACATGACTTCTGGGATCCTTTTGAGAAGCATGTATCAGCCAGGAAAAAGCCTGCATCTTTCAAAGAGACATGTCGTTATTTACATCCTGACTGTGGTACTCCGTTCTGACTTATCTGTGGCCCAGCTTAATGTCAAATGTGTACTAACTGGCGGCGTGCCCTCCTACGAATTGTTATTCATGCTTGGTTCTCTTTGCAGCGATGCGAACATAGCTTTCCACACTGGGTGCTTAGTCACTGGATGTGCGTGGGAGGCAGCAAGGTTGGGGCAAAGGGTTGCTGGTGTCATTTCCTTCATGCAGTGTTTACCTTTGTTCAAAGCACCCTGGTGTCCATGCTCAAAGCAACGTGGCTTCTCTTTCTCCTGCTTAAGATGATCCCAACCCCCCAGATTCTGTACAGGGGCATCAGCCATCCATTCTCCTTTGACTTCAGTGACTCCTGCTGGGAAGAAGTGCTCCTAAAGATGGGTTTTGAATGCCTGTGTTTCCCTGGAAGAGGAGAAGCAAATTATTTCTGGGGCCTCTTTCAAGATTACCCCATTAGCATACAGAGACATTAACATGGATTGAACGGGTCATTCTTGTGCAGGATTTTAATTGCTTCTAATTATAGGATTATCATTTAAGCACAAGATTAATTGCCATGAAATTATTGCAAGGAACTTGATCTTCTTCTACAGAGTAAGTGCATTAGTCAAGTGAGGACTCTCTTAGAAGCTTACAAATGATGTCTTTTCAATCACTTCCTTTGAAACTTTCTTTTAACTCTTTGGTGGGGAGTCAGGGAGAAATCTCAGGGGATCAGAATGGAAGAGGAAATAACAGACAAATGTCCCTTTTGGTTCCCCACTGAAAGGTTGGAAAACTTGAACAGTGCTTGAGATTTGTTAGGTTCACCAGTGAAAATATCCCAAAATACAGAGATTCTTTTTTTCCTCCCTTGATCTCCGTCATCTTCAGCAGGGGATAAGAGTGGTTGATCTGGAATAGGCAGGTCCTATGGGATGGTCCTTTCCAGCACTAAGCTGCTCTGATATCCCACCAAAAAATTTTTCAGATGTTTTGTAAAGGAATTTCCATTTAATGCATGTACACACACTCTAATTATCGGCATCAAAATAATGCAGAGAAACATCAAACTGTGCTCATCTCAGCTTCTAGGCATTTCCACTTGGGAAGATCCAGATTGCCTGAGAAAATTCGAGATAAGTTAGCTCCCGAGTGGTTCTAAAATACCCCTGTTGGAATAGAGCAGGTCACAGCCCCCAGCTGGAAGCTCTGCACCAGAGAAGAATAGTAGCTGCACTTTGCCACCCATTCTCCTTTATAATTAATGCAAGGCTTGTAGTTAAAGGCAGGGTCCCTTTTCAAATCAAGGCAGCCATTTTTTTCCCCCAGAATAATGAAGAGAGAATAGAACCAAAGCAAACTTCCCATAAAAATTTTCGAGGTGGGAGTGCTGAAATCATGGAAGGTTACATGAGGGAAGACCCACTGGAGGCAGGGAAAGTAATCAGAAGAAATGCCTGCCTCACTGAACACCCTGTGGGGAGGTGGCCAGGGGAGGGCTCTCCTGGGCAATGCCACGGTGAGCTCTCTTTCCCTTTGTTAAGTCACTCTACTCGGAGAGGGGGCGTAGCGTACGGGGACACATGTTTCTCTGGTATATGTTGCTGCTCTCATCTTACAGGCTGCATAGGTCAACTCTCCCAGGTGAACATCTGCCTGGGAGGGAAAGTGCGTGTGCAGAAATGTTATAAATGGCGCAATCCGGCCTCATTACTTCGGATTCATACCCAGCTGCTCTGTGCGATTCTGAAGCCTGTTTCAGTCCCTTCACCCCAATATGGCAGGGACTCTGTTGGCCTCAGAACTTCTGGCTTCTGTGAGGGGATGACAGTATATACTTAAGAAAATAATATCCTCAACATAGTCTGAATGGCTAACACTCCATGAAGAAAGGGGGCTTATGTTTGTAAGAGAGTAGAAGTGATCTGGTTTTAGAGGGTACCACGGCATTGGCTTTGAAGTCAGATAGATTCAATTTGACCCCCAACTGTACCACTAACTAATGTTGAATAAGTATTAGGGATCGTTACTCTATTAATAGAGTTTTGTTCCCATATCATTAGCTCATAGAGTTCAATGAACCAAAGTGTATCACTTTATTGACACATTAACTCTTTCCTTCCTGTCTCGTTCATGATGTAGCTAATTCCAGACTTTATTTGTTTCTTTTCTTTATCCTGCCTCCTAAGCGGCACACAGGAACACACTGTGAAATCACTTTCAAAATTGAGAGAGCTCTGTATGAGTAGAAGGGTTGCATATTAAACTGAGAACATTAACCTTAAAAGTTTTAACTAGCTGTGAACCTTGGCTTCATCACTTAACCTCTCTGTGTTTCCCTTTCCTCATCTGCGCATTCATATTAAGGCCCTTGAACTGCCTGAACCCTGAGTTCCCTTCAGCTCTAGCATTCTTTGCTGTGAGAGTCACTGCAGAGAGGGAGGGATAATCACGGGTGCCAGCAAGTGTGCCCCCACACGGGGACCTGCCTGCGGAACTGGAGACTGCAGCGACTTTGCAACTGAGTGAGGCAGGAGAGGCTTCTGGTCCAGTGATTTTCAAGCAAGTTTGAACATCCAACGCCTTCCAGCAACATCTTATTTGAAATGATATTCAAATTATATTTAATTGGAGTTACTCTGGTTAAAAGGGAGAAGTTAGGGTGCTCACCTTCCTCTTCCTCCTACTCCTCCTCCTCCTCCATGACCTGTGAGGAGTGTCTGTGGAACAGAGTTTGGAAGTCACTGGTGCAGTCCAAGCCCTTCATTTTACATGCATAAAAACCAAGACTTAGAGAATGTGACCACTGTATAGGGCATGTGGGGGTGTAAAGGATAAAACCAAACTCAGCCCACTCAGGTAGAAAGGGGAGTTGTCCGAAGAAATCCAGAGTGTCTTATGGAATTCAAAGGTAGGTATGCTGTGGGGCCATCAGAACATCTAGAACCAGAAACTAGCTTTGTGTATCTCACATCTTCTTTCTACATACTGCCATCATTGGGTTTTTTTCCCATGGCAGGTTACGCTTTCTTTGCCTTGCAGAAAACACAGCCCTAGAAAATTCTACAGCTTCATCTTTCCTACTGTGTCCGGCATAAATCAAAAAGCTCAGGGAAGGTTTTCATTGGCTTGCTCTGGGTCATGTGCCACCTCTGGACCAATCAACTGTGATTGGGAGTGGGAGGGAGATGACATTTCCCAGGAACAGAAAGTGGTGCAGGAGGTCGGTTTGGGAGCAGGAACTGGAGCCACCTCCCGCTTTCTATTTCCATGACCTTTTCCTTCAACCATGTTGCACACCCATGACATTACTACAGAGGGGCAGAATTTGAGCTTATGTACCAAAGTTGGAAATGACTGCTCCGTTCCTTTCTAACAAATGAACGTGCTCCTGACTTGGCAGGTTTCCAGCCATGGATGAAGAAAAAATTTTGATTCAGTGACATTTGTACAATTCAGCCACCCAAGTGTGTTAATTACCCCTCTTGTTGAGAAGCTGTAAAGCAGCACACCAGGTTCTGAATGTAAGTGGTGTTTCTGTACAAGAGGCTTAGTGATGGTCGTGCCCACAGGAAGCATAGCCCTTTGAATGGGGCCACGGTTGGAATGTGGAACAAGTGGCTCAGGACGGTGGGGATTCTTGATTAGGGCCTAGGAATGAGACAGAGCCCTTCAGACTGCTTTTTGAGGCATTGGCCTTAAATGACTGACTCTCCCTCTGGCAGCTTTGTCTGCAGGCTGTGTTGCTTGCTTGGCAGGCCTGTGCCTCTCACCCCCGGAGCTTTGCTTTCATGAAAAATCTCAACTGTGAGAACGAGCTAAACTAGTTGGCAACAAGCTGACAGTACCTCTGGGTTCTTAGCCTCTGTCCCAAGAAAAGCCAGGCCACCTGGCTTCTAGTCATCAAGGGCAAAGAAAAGCAAGGTGCATTTTATCCCTGAATCATGGCCACAAGGCCCTGCCGTGGTTAGGAAAACGCTGTGTCTCCTGCTGGGTTTGTAAACTGTGGTGACAGTGCTGGGAACGTCAGGTTCTCTCCAGTCCATCCACCTCGGGGCGCTTAGATCTCAAATGCCCACCTCGTAAGGCCTTGTGGGGGCTGGAATCTTCATTCTGTGCATAGTCCCCGTGGGTTCTGCAGCACGGGCTGTGTTTCCATTATATTTCCCTTTCTACTTCACCGTTTTGCCAATTCGGTGATTGCTTTAGTACCGTGGCTCCGTGGTACACAAGCAGCTTGGGAAATCCATGATTTGGGGGGTCACTGTCTTAAGTATTTCACTAAATACTTAAGGTTAAAAGTTTTATATCCAATATATTCATCCCCCAATCATTTCCTTTCAGTATCAGTTTGGTCTCTCATTAGGTTTGATGCATGTGGTTGCCCTGGTAGGGTAAGGTGTTGACAATTTGGCCAGTCACATCCCAAAGGTAACCAGAATGTCCAGGGCTTTTGTTTATGTTGTTGTTTGTGTTTTTGTTTTTTTGACTGTGATTGAGATAATAAGGGGCTTTGCCAGGTAAAAATGTCTTAGCCCTGACATTATAAGTTTAATGAATGTTTATCTTCAGCTTTATGTTCACAGATTAAAGACAACAATGGTATAATAGGAAGACTAAGACTGAAAAATCAGTGTGCAGACGAGTGGATTAAAAAAAGAGAGAGAGACTGGGAAAAAAAAATGGTTTATTTGTATTTTGTCTCTCTCTCCAAGGACTGAAGTGTTCCGGAGACAGGTGCCAATAGCCTCTTGTGCTCACGCACTCCCAGTAGCCCCCGATAAGCGTGGCCCTTGGAGAGCCAGCTCTGAGTCCATCCTGGGGGAACGAGAATGTCTGGGAAAGTCGTTGATCCCACAGGTGTTGGGAACAGCCCCCGTGCAGGGGGTACTCCCTCGTGGGGGACCGGCTCCGCCTGCCCAGCAGTCATGCGTGGTGCTCAGCCAGGACATTCCTGGCAAGGAAGCCCAGCAGGGACCCTCCCCCCCAGAAGATGGGGCTCCCTCGGGCAGCCTAGCAAGAACAGATTCCTGCTTGGCACCAGCCTTAAAGGTTCATGCACCTCGTCCCTCCCATCTAGGTGGTAGAAACAAGGTTGGTTTCATTGGACTTTGTCTCTTAAGGGTTCAGCTACTTCAGAGGAGGGTTGGGGGATCCAATAAACATTTTCGTCTTTGTCTGCCACGCTGACGTGAATGCTTATGATTTTATTAGCAACTGCCTGGGAGCCAGGCCTGATTTAATTTAATTTAATCTCCTGGGTTATTTCAGTTCGATTTAGTCTATTTTAAGCACAGATGAAGAGGAAGTAATCAGACCCAGGCGGTGGACGAGGGAGGGACCGGAGGTGTCTTCCGCTCCCCTCCCCAGTTACTCACCCTAACTTGTCCTGATGTAAAGAGGAGGGGGACAACTTCGTGGAGACGGGTCAGCCAGACAGAGTTCTCATTCTCGCTGTGTTTGTCTCTGCTATCACCTTGTTATCTGAGAAAAGAACCATTGTATCAGCTTTGCAGGGGGGAGGGAGATTAGGGAAGACTAATTATGCAGCTAGAAATACAAATGGAGCAATTCTCTCTGGTGCCAGGAGAGAACTGAGGAATGACACCTTCCCCCGCCTCTCCCTTTCTCCTTTTAGCAAACCGCACTCATCACTGTGTTGTTGTAGCTCTTTCTCCCTGAAGTGTTTTGGTGCTCCGAGATCGGGCGTTTGGGAGGCAGGGTGCCAGAGTCTGCCAGTTTCGTGGGTGTCTTCAAGTGAATACATGGCTTAGAGGCTCCCTCAGTGAGACCTGGGACCAAAAGATCACTAGGTCTCATCTCCTGGAACCGTCTGTCCTGCCCAGACTTGAGCAGCATCCCACGGCCACCCCCTCCTCTCCTGCTCCCGGGGGCTGCCCTGAGGCTGTGCCTTTGGTTTGGAACTGACAGTGATCAAGAACGAGAGAGATTCATGGGCTCTGTGAGAGAGAGCCCAAAGGTAATGAGACTGTCCAGATTGTATTTTTTTTTTTTAACTGTGGTCAAAATGATAAGAGGCTTTGCCAGGCAAAAAATTCGTAGCCCTGACATCATAGAAGAAGAGAGATCCGTCGTCGTCATCATCATCATCATCATCGTTGTCCCAGCTTTCTATGCCGACTCTGGAGGTGGAAGATTGAACCCCACAGGAGTGCGGGTTCCATGAACCCAGGGCCTTCGGGGGCCGTGTTTACTGCAGAATCCCTGAGCTGGGGGTGGCGCCTGGCACATAGTAAGTGCTCAGCACATGTCCACACAATGCGGGAGGTTTGTTCCTGGATGATACTGATAATGATGATAATAGTTAGGAGTTATTAAGTATTTATTTTGTGCCAGGCACTATGCCAGGGGTTTTACTTGCTTACTCTCATTTAATACTTACAGTTCCTATTGGGCAGACCCTTCTTATCTCCATTTATGTTCGGTGTCCTGGGAGTCTCCGTGAGAACATGACTGAAAAGTTTTTAGTACCAGTGATGAGTCACCTGCGTGACCATCGGTTCAGAGCCATTGTCCTGCCACCCTGCAGAGTGGAGGTGCCCTGAGAGGGAGCATTATTTGGTTAGGGGCGGAGTGTAGGAAGGGCAAAAGGAGATGTCAGGGCCAAGTACCCTCCAGGACTCATTGCAGTCGGTCAAGTAGACCCACCGACCGCTCACTCCTCCACGCTGCTGTTCCACGTGCAAGTTGGTGCCCCTCACCAGGCATCCTGAATCAGATTCTCCAGGAGCAAGAGCAGAACCTGCAACTCTGTGTTGTTGGTGAGTTCTCCAAGGTGATTCTGGTGCACCTAACATTTGAGAACTGCAGCTCTAGGCATTTCTCATCCTAGCCTTGCAGTAGGTTAAAGCAAAAACAAAAAAGTGTATGTTTGGGATGGTGTTGGGGGGAAGTTATCAATAGGACATGCATTAGGAAAGGCAGCGGCATCTAAAGGTGGGGAGGGGGGATGCAGCTCATGCTGGCCCTCTGCATTGGGGCCCCAAGGTCCACTTTGGTACCACCCAGGGATGGCCAGGCCCCTGGAGACCAATTCCAATACAGTCCTGACTGTGCAATACGTCAGGATGCCAGTTTATTAATTTACAGAGAGAAAATGGTCCACGTGCCTCCTAACTTGATTAGAGCAGTTTCTCAATGTAAGATACCAGAGAAGGCAAGGCATAATAAACCCATTTTATTGATTTGCCAAGTAAAACACTGTCCCTTGGACCACATATAGCAGAAATCCACTTGGGTAGGGCCTTCCCTCCCTGTAGACAGGGGACTCAGAATGCTGCCTAGTGAACACAGTATTATAAAAATGGAATTAGATGAATGTTTGATGGCATCAGATTAAGATTTTGCCCTTGTCTCAAGATAGAAGCAGCTTTGCTACTGGGGCCGAAGCACTGAAGTCAAATGCTCAGATGCTTCTCCTCAGGTCACTCTCGCAGGCCTGCTGCTGTTTGCCTTGGAGCTTCTGCTTTCTGTCTGATTATTTGAATATATTCAAGCTGGACACAGGCCAGTCTCACAAGCCTAGGAACCCTCAGAACCTTCTGTCTCCTTCAGGGGACTTTGACAAGCTCTGCTCTGGTCCAGTATTAATGGAGCCAGTAATTTGTTCATTTCCAAAGAAGAATCTTGCTTTCCTCATTTCCTAGTACCTGAGTATCCCTTTATCTTAATTCTTTGCAGAAATGCCTTCCCCAAAATCTGATTGTCTGTCAGAGATGACGGGTATGAAATAACTCGAAGTAGTAGAGGAACAATGCTTATCTTAGAGCAGGTTCTGAGCTTCAGATCCGTGGATGCAACCCCAGCCCCACTCCAGCTCCAGGGCACCAGTGAAGCCTCCAAAATGATATGCAAAATTTTGTATCTGCGTTCTGGGAGATTGGCCACAGCTGTCATCTTCTCCAAGGCATCCTTTGATTCCCTCACACACACATACGAATTTAGGAATTATTTCCAGGACAAAGGACTATATGAAGGACTTTAACCACCTAGTGCCCAGACTGGAAGCATAGACCTTTGATGATACTGTGAAAACAAAGGCATAAACATGTGCTCTAAAAATAGATAGCAGGCAGCTTATGTTCAAAGTGGAAAGAACCTTAGAGGTTTCCTTGTCCAGCCAACTCTCTTGCTTTCCAGACTGATTGCATGACTCACTAAAGATTGCCCAAGAAAGTGAGTGGCGGGTCAGAGCGGGGTGAAGGTCCCCACCCAGGTTCCACCCACGCTACCCGGCCTCTGTTGCCCTGTAAGTCCCATCTGCAGTGTCTGAGTATTTAGTTCAGCTGGAGGTTAGGGATTGAGGGGGTGAATTGGCCACCAAGATGACATATTAACAGAATCAAGTTAAACAGACACAGCCTTGGCCTTTAAAGGACTGACCTCACAGGGTGGGGGGAGCACATTGAAAACCACCCATACAGTGACAAGGTGACAGCATGAAAGCAAAGGTAGAGTGTTTGCCCTGAGAAATTATGATGGGCAGCTTCAATTCGAACTGAAAGTGGCCAAGAGGAATGTACTCCTCTTCTAATTAACCAGTGGAATTCCAAGAGCTACTTGAGAAATCCAGATGCCCTTAGATTTCTGGATTGAATTAAGGTAACCCTCTTTCATGTCCCTCTGAAATGTTAAGAAGACCCAGAAAAAGATAGAAACTCACGATGGAGACTGGCAAACCTGCCATCTTTGAGAAATTTCTCTCGGCCCTGCATTAAGGTAATCATCAGTGGTCTCGTAGTACTGGGTATACAAAACAGGAGAGTCTGGGCACCTGAAAGGGAGCAGGAAGATTCTTTATGCCTCTCCTTTTGCTCAGAGAAACAGAGTCTTCAGCCAAAACACCTGGGAGGCATTCCTTTACTGCAAAGGTTCCCTTATTTCTGTATTTACAGTGTGTGATCACTAAGCACTGTGAATTGGATATGATCCCACTTGGATCCAGCAAAAAAACTTTGATAATTGGACTAAGAGCCATGGATGTCAATTGGAGTGCCAGATTAGTTCAGATAGAAGCAAGTGTCCAAGTAGACAGTGGAAAGAGCTAGTGGGGAATCCAAACACAGAGTCTTTGGGCAAATACCAAGTCTGGCTATATCTTTCCTTGTTTGAGGATAAGTAAAGAAAGAAAGCATGCCCAAAATATATGACCCATTTAAAAAAAAAAATAAGGGATAGATGGAAGGGAATAGCATCATGGAGAACATCTTTGAAAATGGATTACTTGAAGGAAAAGGGATTACAGAAGATTTGAGAAAATGCTATATCAATTTTAGTAGAATGCAAGAATGCATGATCTCTGAAAAAAAACCAAAAAACCATAAAGTCATTTTAGCAAACAGGTTAAGAGGAAAAGCAAACGGCGTGAGATTTTTTTTTAAATGACAGAAGGCTGTATAAAGAGACATGATGAAGGGAGATAAGCAAGTAAGAAATGCCCGGGTCCCGTAGGGAAACTTACAGCAACACAATTAAATTCTTTATGCAGCAAAAAAGAGTGGAATTGGCATTGCAGAAAATCAAACCAGGGCTATGAAAGAATCCTGAAAAGCTCTTCCAGAATGCAGGCTACAGGACAAAATGATGGTGTTGAAAGAGAAGACAATGAAAATGGAAGACTGAGGACAGGATATAACTTGAGAATAATAGTTTTGTCCCAAGGGTGAGAGAAGAAAAATTAAAACAGAAAGAAGCAGTAATTCAATCTGATAAGAACAAATTTATGGAGCATTCAAATGAAAAGGAATGCACTCTACTCCTGCAAAATTAACGGAAAGAATCCTGCATTGAGAAACATCCTGGAAAACTTTTAATTACAAAGAAAGAAAACAAATACCTTTCCTAAAGAATATATAGGTGACCCACAGGAGAACAAAAACCAGGTTGGCTTTAGACTTCTCATTGTATGAAGTACTAAATGTGAAGAGAGAAGAAAGCGTCACTTACAGAGTTTGGAGAAACAAAGTATATTGCCCCCAGATTTCTCACCCAGCCAGGTTGCTATCCATGGGGTGTATTCTCAGATATGCAAGGGCCCAGAATACACATCTCCCACACTCCTTTCCTGGAAATTATTTAAATGCAAGCTAAAGAGGACAGCAAGACTCAGTAAAAGTTCAGGAATGGGAAAGTCCTAACACGTAAAGCTAAGCTGTAAGCGTTCACATTAGCTGAACATAGTAATGTGAAAACAGCTATTTAAAAATAGAAATCATATAATAATGATAACAGTAATTAGAGATCCCAAACTTCAGATAATTTTATAGTAACAAAAACAGGAAATGAAACGGGAGGCAAAGGGAGTCAGAAGAGAGAGTGTGCGATTCTCCTTCATCGACTGGGGCAGGAGGGGTCAGTTGATACTATTACATCCTTTGCTTTGATAATCAGAGAAATGTCAAGATTTAAAAAACGTTCTGGGGCGAACCTTTAAGATGATCACAGTAGAATTAACGTGTACTTTTCAAATTTCCAGAGAAGAGAAATGCAAAGAAAACATTCTATAGTAAAAGACTGAAAACAAAGCAAGTAACAAGGGGGTGGAAGACTGATAACAGAAGTGAAGCCACACACAGCAGAGGCAGTGAAAAGGTTCAAGAATGTGCTGGAACTGGCTGCCTGTGTTCCCGGCCCCTCCCCTCACAGCTGGGTGTCCTTGTCTTAGGTACTTGTTACTGTCCAAGCCTCAGCTTCCCCATCTATAAAATGTGGATACCAGGCAGGGTTATTTTGGAGGTTATTTAATATGTCCAGCGTGCTGAGCACTTGACCAGGTACATACTTACAGTTACAAATACTGAGGATAAGGCAACAGGTTAAACTGCTCCCAGTTTTCAGATGGGGTGTTTTACAAAAATTCAGCTATATTATTAACGAGACTTATGCCCAAAGTAAAATGACCCATAAACAAACAAGAAGAATAAAGGATGGATGGAGATTGATCAGGCAAAAAGGAAAAAAAAACAATTGAAGGGGAATTGCCTGGGTTGGGAAACTCTATGCACGTGGATGGAAGAGGCCGAGGGGGCAGTTGTACTGCTGTGTGTTAAACCATGTTGGAAATCTAGAACAATTTAAAGTGCAGGCTTGTCGTGAGTGAGAATTCACAGTAAGTTGAAGGAGATAAAATGGATGGCCCTGAAAACAGGGCGTAAGATAAACAGAAGCCACACAGACCAGTGGAAAAGATACAGCTCCTTCCACAAAGATTGTTGGGAAAGTTGTCTAAACATTTGGTAGAAAAAAATATATGAGATCTTGCCTCACGTTATGTACCAAAATAAATTTCAAATGAACTTAAAGGTTAAATATAAAAAAGGAACAAAATAGTGAAAGAAAACGTAGGTGGATATTTAGCTAATCTCAGAAAGGGCAAAGTTTTTCTAAGCGTAAAAGAAACAGAAGAAATAAAAGGAAATGTTTGACAGATTTAACTGCATAAAAAGTTAAGCTTCTGTGTTTCTAGCAGCGTGGTGGGATCTAAATGCAGTTTGCAGCAAATACGACAAAGGGTTATTATCATTTATATCTAAACAACTCTTCTGACCTGGTAAGAAAGTTATTTATTAATACCACCCTGTAGGAAACTTGAACAAGGAGTAAGTCAAAGGAAAATAAATACAAATGGCCAAATAACTATATGGGGGAGAAAATTTTAAACCTTCAAAATAATCAAGGAAGCCAAAATTACAATGTTATTTTTTACTTTTATCACTCACCTTGATGTGATTTTGGTAGGACTTTGGGGCAACAATTTGGCAATCAATGTCAAGAGTCTTGAATCATTTTGTACCCTTCAATCTACTGCTAAGAATGTATCTTAGGACAAAAATCAGAAATTTAGGTGAATATTTATGCATGAAGATGATCAGTTGCTGTGTTATCTATAAAGGTGAAGGAGTTTAAACTTTGTAGATGTCCCCAACCAGGGAATCGATTAAATAAATATGGATATAGTCATAAAATGGGATGTTAGGCATTAATGTTTTCAGAGATTACTTTGTTATATTGTAAAGGCAGAATCTAAAACTATATTAATAAGATGATATGAATTCTATAAAAATAAATATTTCAGTATGGATAGATACAGAGGAGAGAGATTGGCAGTAAATAAACCAATAGGCCAACATTGGTTCCCACTCATGGTGGGAGTATATAGGTGACTTAAATTTTTTCTTTGTTTTTATGTATTTAAATTTTTATATGATGAGCGTGTCCATTACTCCTATAATAAAAAAATATTTCTTAAATATCTTCCTATATACTGTTCATACAGAATCATTTCCGTCATTCATAACCTGGGAAATATTTCTGTCACAACTAGATTCCATTTACTTTTGGATTATAGAGTTACAGAAAATTTAATAGAAAATTGTTTTCCATTAATTTTAAGAGAAAAAGCAGTGAAATATTTATGATGTTTTCCCAAGGGCTAAATGTTGCTCTTTGTCATCCTATACCATGCTCCTCTAAATTGTCTTTGCTAAGTTTTACTCCAGCAGGACTTTGGTTGTGAAGTTACTGACCTGTGTTTTCTGGTATGTGAATGGCCACTGGGTTTACTGGGAAAGAAATTCATTCTTGTCACCAAGCAGCCAGCCTCACGGACAAAACAGAACATTCACTAAATAGATTCCAAACTGTGAGATTGGTAACGTCCCTGAATCCAGATGTGTGTACGAGTTACGTGTAGTAGCAGGGGGATGGCTGCAGGTATGTTTTTAGTGTATCTCGTTCTTCCCTTTGTCTCTGGCAATCAGGAAACAAATATCACAAAACTTATGGGTCCTTATTTATAAACATGGACGAGATCACATCAGAAATTCTCCGACGTTCATAAACACAGACGGTATCAGCAGACTCGATACAGCGTAAATAGAACAAATACAGGAAACAAGACTGCAGCGAGACCCCATTTGTACACGGAATCTCAGTCTATGATTACCCCGTCAAAAATTGTTCATTGTTGTTGGTGACACCTTTGCATTTTATTTCCTGAAATCTAGAGGATTTCCACGTGATAATGATTTCCCAAGAGCAAGTGGCCCTTTCAGATCCATTTTTCCTGAAAGCAGGAGACACGTCCTGTGTTCTTTAGTCTTTGCAGGCTCGGAGACTCTTCAAAGCATTTCACATTTTCGAAAAAGTGTGTTGAGTCCTTTTGGCCGGGCTTTATTCTCCCTTGAAAAGCCTATTAGGTTTTTCCTTGTCCAAGAGTCCCTCCAAATGGACACTTTATGTACTGCAGTCAAAAGATAAGACGTTTTCAAGTTTTCCTGTCTGCTTTAGCATTTGAGTAGATCAGCAAGAATCTGTCGAGCACTCACGGGTTTTGTCTTGCTCTGTATCGACCCAGGGGAGAGATGCCCAGGGAGGAGGTGGGGCAGCCCTGCCCTCGAGTTGCTGACAGTCTGTTGAGATGCAGCTTCTGTGGGCTGGGCTGGCAGGAGACGGGAAGGGCAGAGAAGATGGGTCTTGTGCCAAGGTGAGAGCTGGTGGCACTGAGATGAATGGAGGGGTGTTCTCCAGGGGACACGTGCCAGCGATGGGGCAGCATGGACCCAGAACCACAGGGCAAGGGGCACGTGGAGATTCCTGTGTTTGGCAGTCACTGAGCGCATCGCAAGGTGCTGTGCTAGGCAGCAGGGGTTCAAGATAATCAGTAGCGAAGAGACTTCCCTTGTTGGTGTGGAATAGCTCTTTTGGGTTATATAGGTACTAAATGTAATAAGTTGGATGCAGTTAAATATTTAACATATTGGCTGGGCACAGTGGCTCACACCTGTAATCCCAGCACTTTGGGAGGCCGAGGCAGGAGGATCAGTTGAGGCCAGGAATAATTCAAGACCAGCTTAGACAACATAGCAAGACCCTGTCTCTACAAAAAAAAAAAAAAGTTAGCTGGGCGGGAGGCACATGCTTGTAGTCCCAGCTACTCAGGAGGCTGAGGCAGGAGGATTGCTTGAGCCCAAGAGGTTGAAACTGCTGTGCACTGTGATCGCTCCACTGTACTCTAGCCCAGGCAATAGAGCAAGACCTTGTCTCTAAAAAAAAAAAAAAAATTAACATATTTAACCAACCAGTCCGAAATGATACTAGCCCCTGACTCATACCACCACCATGTGCTAGGTGAATGTGGGCCAGAATGTGGAACATCCCTAAACTTTAGATGTTAAAGTATAACAAGTGGCAGGAAACACAGGTTATTGGCCTATTTTCCGTATTGGGAACCTCAAAAATACTGTAACCAAGTGCCACTCAAGCTATGTTTGAAAATCTCTCCGTTCTAATTTGTTAACGAGAGAAGACTGATTTTCTTTGCTGTTGCTTCTGGCAACACAATTCTATTGACTCAGTCCGATGGGTGACACTACCTGGCCACCTCTCATGACCAACCCTCACCCGTCCTGTCAACTCTCCATTGTTCCTGCTTGGGAAATCAGCTACCTCCATGTGCCAGAAGGGAGCCTCCCTGCTAGTGGGCGCCCACACATGGGAACCTGTGCTCACGCCACTGGAGAAGCAAACCACAGCCACCGTGGCCCGACCACCACATACCTCCCACCTTGCCGTGGCCAGGGCTCCTCCCAGCTCCCAGACTGTCGTAGTCTGTGTGGGCTGCTGTAACAGGGTACCACAAACTGCATATCTCTCCTGGTTCTGGAGGCTGGCAAGTCCAAAATCAAGGCACCAGAAGATTCGGGAGCTCGAAGGGCTTGTTTCCTGACTCCTAGATAGTGTCTTCTCATGTGGCCTCACGTGGTACGAGGGGCAAACAAGCTCCCTCAGGCTTCTCCTTTTAAGATCACTAATTCCATTCATGGGGGCTCCACCCTTTTACCTAATCTCCTCCCAAGGCCCCACCTCTTAATGGCATGACCTTGGGGGTTAGGATTTCAAATATGCACAGAGGGGAGGAGACACAAACATTCATATGACAGCACAGACCTCTTCCCACCCGCAGCCACGGCAGGAACCCACCTGGAGGAAGGCTGCTCTCCCTTTGCCTGCAGCTTCTGAATGTGGGTGGGGAAGAAGAAAGATCCCTCCATCCTTGGAGAACCAGGCTCTTCAGGGACACAGCAGAGGTCCTCAACCCAGGGCCCATGAATGCCCTAAAAGGTCATAAGAATTGTAATATCAGAGGGGGTCATGGCGTAAAGAAAATGGAGACTGTCTGGCCCAGAGCGTTTCAGGGTGTGCCTGTCACCCAGAGTTATCACCCAGGTGGATCGGGGATGTGACTTGGGGCCACATCTCACTGCACCCTCTCCCGGTGCCAGCCGGAGCCGGCCTAGGCCCCTTCTTCTGCGGTGGCTTTCTGTGCCCACCTGATGGTCTGCGGCCTTGCTGGTCTGGTTCCCTCATGGTGTCCCATGTCAATTTTCCCGCCACTGCCTCTACGGTGTCCCGCCCTTGCCGGGGCTGGTCTGCCCTCGTGGTTTGAGAGGCTCCGCGTCAGAGCCCCTAAACCCAGAACCTCGCCGTATTGCTAAACAGCTTGACCACCCCCGTAGCGTCACGTGGGAAGGCATTCGGTAAATCCTGTTCCGGAAGCAATCTGTCACTCCACCAGTTTCCCAAAACCGACATTTGCCGAGGAGTTCTGGCTCGCGGTACAGAGCTGACTTGTAGCGACGTGAGGGAACTGGCAGCTTCTTAGACACAGTTTCTCTGTCACAGCGTCATCAGAAGAGGCCTAAAGTAAGACACAAACAGACCTCAGGAACAGTGTGTTCTTCCCAGTAACGTGACCGGGAAGACATTCGCTGGAGAAAACCTGAGGACTCTGGTGTGGCTGAGCCACGATGTTGTTCTGAGCTGGTGGGATGAGGGTTTCTTCCCTTGTTCTCTCTGATCCGGCCCTCTGGCCACTTGAGGTGCTCCTGAGCTGAATGCCCAGCCTGTTGGGAGGGTGAATCTGTCAGCAGGACAAGCCCCTAGCTCTGGAAGAATGCAGCTAGATAACTGAGGATAGAGGGGCCTTTTCCATGCCAGCTCTCCTCTAGCAGGTCAGCTTTTCTGCATCCCAGGGCTACCGGATACATGTGCCTTTAAAATACCTATTTCCAGAGCCGCTTTCACACAAGAGAAGAGTGGCCCCCTGGTGCCTGCTGACGCTCACTGCTTGCACTTGGTCCCAGGTGTGGAACAGGCTGGGGACGCCTGAACAAGGTGGAGCAGGCCAATTGTAACAGGTCATGGCCAGATCAGATGCTCTAGGGAGGAGGCTGCCGATCAGGTTTGTCTAGGAGTGTCGACTACTGCTCCAAAAAGCCTAAAGCAACTAGGAGAAAACAAGCAAGCATGCGTTTGTGTGGGAGATGTTGGCTTCTGAAGGTTCTGCTAAGAAGAGAGAAGGTGGATTCTAGTTACCGTCAAGAGATGCACCTTCTCTCCGCATCCCCAGCCCAGAACCCCTCCCAGGCTTTAGGACAGGTTCAGAGTTAAGACTCTCAGCTCAAAGCTGAAGGAGCTGGATGGAAGCAGAGACTTCTCTTCTGTGTCAGTTTCTCCTCAAACAGCTCACTGTGTTTTTGGGGTGGTGGGGTGCTGTTTGTACTATGCTGGGAACCAGCAAACTGCGGGCTAAGGCCCACATCTGGTCCACAGCCTGTCTTTTAAAATAAAGTTTTATTGGAACACAGCCGTGTTCATTGTTGTCCATGGCTGCTTCTGCTCCACAGCAGACTGGAGTAGTCGTGATAGAGACTGTGGCCTGCAGAGTCTAAACTATCGATGATCTGGCTCTTTATAGGAAAAGTTTTCTGCCCTGTGTTCCACGCCAACAGGTGAACCTGGATCTAGAGGCCACCTTGGAGGGCCAGGTAGAGGCTGAGGCTCAGGCCCCAGAGTCAGGACTCAGGTGCACTCTTGACCCTGTCCCTGACCAAATGCCCAACTTGAGCAAGATACTCAACATCTCTGTGCCTCGGTTCCCTCATCTGGAAAATGGGCATCTGAGTCATTGTTTCATAGGAATATTGTGAGGATTAAACAAGTGGGTGTAGCAAAGCACATGGCAATTTGACGGTAAATGTGTCTATTCTTTTTTTTATTGAGATTCAACCCACTGTCATAAAATGCATCCTTTCAAAGTGTCCATTGTAGTGGTTTTCAGTTTAGTCCCAAGACTGTGCAACCATCACCACCATCTAATCCCAGAACATTTGCGTCAGCCCCAGAGGAAATTCCTTAATATAGTACCTGTGGTGTAGGCTAAATAATGACCACCCAAAGATGTCAGATCCTAATTCCTGGGATCTGTAAATGTGACCTTAATATGGAAAAAGGGTTCTTGCAGATGTGATCAAATTAAGGATCTTGAGATGGGGACATTATTCTGGATCATCTGGGTGGGCCCTGAATACAATCACGTGCATCCTTGTAAGAGAGGGGCACAGAGAGAAATCTCACACAGAAGACAGGGTGGTGTAGACACGGAGCAGAGATTGGAGGGGGGTGGCCACGAGCCAGGCAATGCCACTGGCTGCCAGAAGCAAATGAGGCAAGGGACAGATTCTCCTCCAGAGCCTGGGGGGGGCCTGGCCCTGCCGCCCCCTGGATTTTGGCCTGGCAGTACTGATGTCGGACCTGCGGACTCCGGAACTACGAGAGAATACATTGCTGTTGTTGTAAGCCCGGAAGTTTGTAGTAATTTGTCACAGCAGCCACAGGAAACTAATAGGGTCCCTATTACTAAGATCATCATTTAAGCCATCCTGGCAGTGGAGGATGGCCAGAAGCGAAGGGACGTCCCGTCTCCCAGCGGAGGCAGGATGTGCTTGGGCAACACCCCGCTTCGTGTCGGAGGGGCCTGCCCCAGCCCACAGGCGTTCATTCGGCAGGGGCCACTTTATGAACCCAAACCTTTTCCCCCCACCATTTATTATTATTTTCTTCTCCTGAATAAGGCTAGACAGTACTTGTTGACTGAAAAAAATACAGCCCCACCCACCCACCAGGCCTCCCATGGAACATGCACAATTGATGTTTTGAGCATTGCCATGGGGAAACGAACATTGTTTTGAATACATTCATGCTATTTTGTGGAGTGTCATTTTCCGTGCTTTCAGTATTTGTTTTGTGGCCTTAAAAATCTCTGCATCAGGGAAAATTTACCAGCTCACTTTCGTACCCGCTGCAATCTTCTTTTCCTTCCTTTCTCACTTTGCTTTTTTCCATGTGCCGTTTGCCCTAAAATTGTTATCTGCAAGACAGAGAGAGGAGGGGGTAACCTGGAAAGCACCATTCCTGAGTGTGAGCCATGGGTGGGCAGAACCTTCCCTTGTGGCCTCTTTGGTGTCATGGTCACTGGGTGCCGTGGAGCCCCGTGTCTCGGTGACATCATGGTCTTCCTTGATTCAGGTACTAGTCTTGGTTCTCGGGCAGATGTCAGCACGTTCTGGCTGTAGTGCCCAGAACCCCCCAGCGTGCTAAGTGGTTTAGTGATTTTAGAACAATACTCCGGAAGCCACAACCCCCAGACCTTTAAATCAGATGCTGCAGCCCCCTTCAGTAAGGTCGAGGCAGCCAAGCAGAGAAGTACTTGTGTACACTTCGCCTGCCTTCTCCCCACCCCTCCAGACACACCCGGGCTCAGTCTCGCTCCGTGAGGTGTGTGTGTTCACTCAGCCTTTGTCCTCTGCGGCCACCTGTCCTTCCCGTGGAAGGGTGCTTGTCTCTTCCCTTCCTCCTCGTTCTCTTGGACAAACTTTCCTCCGTTCCCTCCTAGCTGAGGCCAACTTCACCACCTCTTCTTGGAGACATTGTGTCTTGTTCAAGTCATTTTTTTAAATATGCAGGAACAAGGAAAGCCGGGTTTTATACCATCACAGGCTCTCCCCGGCCTGGCCACCCGTTAGCTTTGCGTGGTGAACAAATTACTTCACCTCTCTCTATCTGAGGGCCCCATCTGCACATGGGCTTGATAATAGCATCTTTTTATAAGAAATTAATTTATGGATCTGAAGTCCTTCGAGAGAACATTATGGATGTCTAATAATCATCAAAATAACTAATTCTCTGGCTGTGAAGTCAGTTTCTGTTGCTCGAAGACGTGGCTCTCGGGTTTGGGAAGCCTCCATCACTGTGTTGCCCGATGCCGGATGACACTAGGTTCTTTCCACCACGGAGACTAAACCCTGCTTGTTTTCTGCACTTTCCTGCGCCACCCCCCAACCCCAACATTTTTGCATTCACATTTCTTTTGCTGTTTGTGACTTCAAACAAAGAAGAGGTTTTTTTTTTTTTCTGCAGTGTCAGAGAACATAATTTTTGCTTATGCGTGATGTGGAGTAGGATTGCAGAATTTTGTTTGCTCTTGCTTTTGCCGTTGGGCAGGGGTGGAGGTGGGAGGTGTCACTGGGTCAGCACACACGGAACAATCCTGACTTCTGCAATAAGTCCCTGTTTTGAGCTTTTGTCCTTATTGTTGGCTTTTAAGCAGAAGCCAGGAACAAGGGTGCTCAAAGAGGGGGGCAGAAAAAGCAATAAAAATAGAGAATTATTTTCTAAAGCAAAATGGATCATTTGAAGGGCCATGTTGTTTTTAAATTTGGAGGCACTTTTGCGCATCGCCAAAAATGTCTCTGTATAGACATGAACTCTCTGGTGGGCTGGGGGAGGGGGTTACTACAGGGCAGTGCAGACAAGGCCAGTCTGTAGGCAACAAGGATGTAGCTGTGTTCTCGACAAAACCTTCGGCTTATGTGCCAGTGGGTGAATCCTTCAGAACCTCCGTATGCCCTTACTCTGAGCTTGCCAAGCTGCAGTGCCCCCACAGTGACCTGAAAGATCCATGGAAGGTAGGGGGTGGGATGGGGGGCGCCACACCAGGTAGGTTCAGCAGTGTTGCCGCTGATCTAGCTGTTATGTTAGGTGGTGAGCTCACGGGTGTTTATTTTCTCATTCCACTTCATAATTTATGCTATCTACATACATCCTCTGGATTAGGAGACCATCTGGCACGCTCTCCGAATGGCTCAAGGATTGCATTGAATTATTATTATTTTTTGAACCCCAAACTATTTTGGAACAACTAAGAGCTGTTTAACTCTAGCCTAACCCTGAGGTCTGGAGATTCCAGGACTATATGTACTGTTCCTATATTATATTTGGTTTTCCTCTTTTTTTTTTTTTTTCTTTTTTTTACCTTAAGGAAACAGCCCTGCTTCTGGGGACAGAGAAGAGAAGTAAAAGCCGGTGTTGGTGGTAATAACAGTGATGATAAGATAGCAAACACTTAACACTACCATTAGTGATGATAGCAAATGCTTGACTGAGGCTTCCCTTGTTCCAGGTTCTCTTATAAATGCTTTGCATATATTAACTCACTTAATTTTCACAACAACTCTATGGGATAGGCACTCTTATTGTGCCCGTTTTACAGATGAACAAACTGAGAAGTTGGGCAACTTATCCAAAGCCCTGCAACTAAGCAGTGGCAGAGCAGAGATTTGACCCCAGCTGCCCACATTCTCAGCCACTGTTATGCTACCCCTCGAGATGGTGCAGCCAACATCACTCTACCCATTCAAGCCAAGTGAGCCTTACTGTCCCCTGTACATCCTCAGATGCACATAAACCACTCACTTGACTGCAAGTCTTTGTGAGAAAGCATGGCAGTTGCTTCTGCCTGCCTGTCTGCCTGCCCGAGTCCCCACCTCCACCTTCCCCATCAAGCAGGCCCTGGGCAAAATCACCGCTTCACTGCTAAATCTGCGCTGTTCCGTATACCCTGGGGCACCTATAGCTTAGATTCCCCAATCTGGCTAAGGCTGCCCAGTCCTCTGAGCTGATGAGACAGCCCCTGTGCCTAGACACCCACCTCATTCCTAAACATTGATTTAAAACTCACGTGTCCTGGGCTCACCTAGCCACCCGTATCAGATATCTCTGGGTAGGTATTGCTCAAACTTCATAATCTTATTTGAATGGGTTTTATCCAGAAATGATAGCTTACATTATCAGGAAATTATAAAACCTTCTAACCCAGGCTGGTTTTCTCAATGCTGGCCTTGACAGCTGGTAATTTCAGAGCAGCCATCTCAAGCCAAAAAAAAAAAAAATGGGAATATAATTAGTATTCTATATTTCTGTTAAAGTTCTGGAATTACAGAACAGACTTTCTATTCTGAAATGGCCAATACCATGGCACAGATGTATTTCCTCAGCAGATGTCTCCTTCTCAGAAAGGCTGCAGAACTGCTAATGAGATGTGATGGGAGAGTGTTCTTGTGCATCCCACGGTGGGGCCCATTTGGGCAGACCCCGGGGAGCACAGTCAGTGCTTCTGCAACTGAATGAGCAAGGGGAGTGTGTTGGTTCTGTGTTTAGAGGCTACTTATCTTTTTAGAATTTGACTTGGTATTTTGTTTTTTTAAATCTCATTCTTAATGGTTTATCAGAGTAATGTGATTTGTTTTTCTGTCTTTGTTCTGTGGGTCAGAACAATTTGGTTCTTGTAGAAAGGGAGAGATAGGAAATGAGCTGTGGGACCTGTGCTGGGTCTGTTCTTGGACCTGGTGCTGCTTTTAGGCTGTGGAATGTTCAGCATCCTTAATAACCTTAGAGTTGGCATTCTTTCCAATTTGCTTCCCACATGTAGGATGGGACTACTATGGATATGAGTTTTGGTAGCGCTTAAGATGACTTCTGAAGGTACTGAACTGATATTAAAAAGCATTAAATTACATGATGAGAAAGTTATTTTCTGTTCAATTTTCTTTCAATCTGGGTTGTAACCGCAGAGAAAGACTCTATCTGGGGCTAGAATATCCTTAACGCTTGTTAATTTCTCCTTTGTGGCTAAGAGAGAACAGGTTTCAGTCAACTTTATCCAACTAGAAATGAGCGACAGATTTTCCTTGTATTTACTTTTATGGTTACTTTCCATTTATGGCAAACAATCTTGGTTTTCCATTTATTACAAATGATATGTTTCCTTTTTTTTTTTTTTTTTTGGAGACAGAGTCTTACTCTGTTGCCCTGGCTAGAGTGAGTGCCATGGCATTAGCCTAGCTCACAGCAACCTTAAGCTCCTGGGCTCAAGTGATCCTCCTGCCTCAGCCTCCCGAGTAGCTGGGACTACAGGCATGCGCCACCATGCCCAGCTAATTTTTTTTTCTATATATTTTTAGTTGTCCGATTAATTTCTTTCTATTTTTGACAGAGACAGGGTCTCGCTCTTGCTCAGGCTGATCTCGAACTCCTGAGCTCAAACAATCCGCCCGCCTCAGCCTCCCAGAGTGCTAGGATTACAGGCATGAGCCACCACGCCCAGCCTGATATGTTTCCTTTTTAAATGTTGGGTGTGAAAAATGAGCCAATTGAAAGAAAAATGTGAATAATAATCAAAGTCTTCACACGATGCCAATGATGCCAATAATGCAACCATACTTTGAGAATGACTACTAGGTGCATTGAACAATGCCTGACCTCGGCTTCACATAAGACTCATCTGGGGAGCTTAAAAGATCCAAAAGTGTGGACCTCAACCCAGACCAAGTAAATCTGACTCTCTGGGGCCCAATATGTGACTAAAACATCCCAGGTGTTTCCATTGAATAGCTGAGGTCGCAAACCACTGCCCACCTATGCTGGGGCCACATGCCCATCCTCTGACTCCACATCTTGATTGCATCTTTCCCCTGTTTCTCTCTTGGGCCCCTAGCTCTTCTGCTCATTCCTTTCCCCGCTTTAATTTTTCTTTTCTCTTTCCTAGCTTCCCCTCTTCCAGCTTTGTTAACAGCTATTCCTGTTAGCAATGCCCTCCAGCATTGCTTCTTAGCTTAAGACATTGTTAAGTGTAGTTGCAACTATGCTAGAAAATTGCCACACTGTACTATTTTCCATGGTATTTGCTTGCTAGTTCATATGCTCTCGGTGCAGTTTCTGAACACCTAAGCCTTTCTGGTTTTGTTCCCCGCCAGTGACTTGTATTGACAACAATGACGATACTTGTTTTGGGGCTCTTACGTGTACCTACCACTATTCTAAGCACTTTACATGTATGAACCTATATAATCCTGACATATGAAGGAGATACAATTTTCCAGGTGAGAAAACTAAGGCTCAGGGAGATTAAGTATCTTGCCCACAACCATAAAGTGGAAGAGCCAGAATTCAAACTCATGCAGCCTGGCCCCAGAGCCCACCTTCAGAACAGAGGAGGCCCCAAGTTGGTTGCTCATAATCCTGCTTCAGGTGTCCTAGCATGAGATGAGTCACACATCAGGTAGGCTGTTCTCCACTGCAATAAGAAATTGAAATTTGGACCCACTGTCTGCTTCAATGACATTTGGAATGGATAACTCTTTTCATTTTCAACTTAAATGATAGTATCTTTAGTAGGAAGCCGGCAGCTTTAAATTCCATCAAGATTTTAACTCATCACCATTCAGAAGAGATTGGCCTTAAATGATTTTTTGTCTGTGTTGGCTGTCAGGACTATAAATGGAATATGTAAAAGCCAGCATCTGAGATAATTCTGCAGCTTGCAGGAGGCAACTCCAGAACTCTTGGTGACTTTGATGATTCTTCATTAGCTTATCTGGGTTGTGACCTTCTGCAGCCTCCCATGTTGAGACATTCCAGGGTATTTTCTGCCTTTTAAAAAGAGTCTCATTCTCATTCTAGTGTTTAATCAGAGAGAAACCCTTGACTCCTTTCCATTCCTCATGGGAGAGCTCCATTTTTTCAGCTTTTGTAATACTGGGGGTTGCTGTTTTAGGAAGCTAGACCTTCTGCATTGCATTAAAATCTTCCCCATGAGTTTGGTGAATTCACAGGTGGCCGAGTGCCCTGAGAGCCTCTGAACTTATTGACGATTTCAGAACAGTGAGTCATGGGGATGAGTCCAAAACATCGTGCCTGGGGCATAGTGAGCATTGACATCAAGGATTCTTTTTTCCCCATTTTCCAAGCCCCCAACAATATAAGACATTTTGTGCACATTATTTTATCCAATTCTCCCAACAATCCTATTCTGCTGGAATTACGCCCTTGTTCATTTTCCTAGATGAAGAAACAGGGTTACATGGTGAGGGAGGCAGGATGTTGAGCCGCAGAGCCCCCGAGCATGTTTGTTTTGTCTGTGTTCTGTCCACTCCCCAGCTGGGCGAGGTTAGATATTGTGTTATGGGAAGAAATACTTGGAAGGCAGAGGAGGAGTGTGAGGACCATGTGTTCCCCTTCTCGGTGACTGTCAGGCCTGAGCCAGCCCACTCCCCCTCCCAGACCATTTGAATACGGTCCCGTCTGTCACTGCCCTGTACTGTGGCTGCCAGATAAGGAGGATGTAAGGACACTGGGCAGCAGGAGTCAGCACACAGGCCACAGAATAGTAAGGGCAATGCTCGTCTTTGATGTCTGATCTTAGGGCTGCATCCCCGTCATTTGTGTCCAGAGACCCACCATCTTCAGCATTCTCCCATCTGCCCCCTCTACCCCTGCCCACTGCCAACTCCAGCACCTTCTTTGGTAATTCCTAATTTAACAATCAAACTATGCTGCTTATCTGTGCTAATGGGCTAGATCCCTGGTTCTCTGACTTTTATACACATCAGAGTCACCTGGAGGCTTGGTGACCCCAGCTCACTGGACACACCCCCAGAGTTCTGATTCAGCAGGTGCTGCCAGGGCTGCTGGTACAGGGACCACACTGTGAGAGCCACGGGGCCAAAGAGCCTGGCCCCAGTTATACGTACACTGATGCTGTCTGACCGATTAGGGACCATGATAATGGGAAGGTTCAGCCTTATGGGGGGAAATGCCATGGAAGATAGCAAGGAAGACATTCGGGGTAGTCAGGCTCAGGCCTCTGTCCCTGCTCATCATAGTGCGACAGAGAAGGACCTGTTAGGTTGGTGTTCAGTGGCTCTTGACGACCACTCCCATTGTCACAGCCTCTGCCAGCTACATCTCTGAGCATGCCTTCCTCTGTGGGTCAAATGACCTTTCCTTCTAATTATTTTTGACTGTCGTATCCATGCTTCTCAAGCTAGAATGTGCACTGGAATCATCTGGATGTCTTATTAAAGTGAAGAGTCTGAGTTGTTAGTAATTTTGAAGTGGGGCCTGAGATTCTGCGTGTCTGATGAGCTCCCAGGTGATGTAAATGCTGCTGGTCCACAGAGCCACACGATGGTTAGCAATTCTGAACTCCACTGTACACACCAATGGCTCTTGCCCCTGCTGTACAGTGGAATCACCTGGGGAGCTTTTAAAAACCAGTACTCAAGCCCATGTCTTGGATATCCTAATTTAATTCTGGGCGTTGGAATTTTTAACCCCTCCCCACCACAAGTGATTCCAATATACAGCCAGGGCTGGAAACCACGGGCCTTTACAAAGAAAAGAGATAATACCACCTTCTAGGGGCTCGAGTGCGTGTGTCGTGCCATGGACCGGGTCAGGCTGGTTGCTTAGATTGGGGAAGAGTGCACCATTTCTCCTGTAGAGCTGCAGAGGTCACCTGGGACTCTTATTAAAATTCGGATTCTGCCTCAGCACGTTTGGGGTGGGCCCAGGTTTCTGCATTTCTCGTAGGTGCCTGAGTGTCGCCAGTGCTGCCTGTGCAGGCTGGTGCTGAGTCCCAAGGCTTGCCCGCAAGGGCCACACGATGCCCGTTATCTCCATCAGCGGTGGCGGCAGGTAGGGTAGCTTTTCTCAGGTTGAGCCTCAGAGGCTTCCGGCTCTCGCTTTCTCTCCCCTTAAACACCATCCTGATGTCTCTTTCATTCAGCTTGGTATTGACACAGCACACTGGGCAGTACGGGTCAGTTCTCCTTTTATAATATTCTCTTCTTTCTCTCTTCACAGTACGAGATGCAAAAAATCTCATCCCTATGGATCCAAATGGGCTTTCGGATCCCTACGTGAAGCTGAAACTTATTCCTGATCCCAAGAACGAAAGCAAACAGAAAACCAAAACCATCCGCTCCACGCTGAACCCCCAGTGGAACGAGTCCTTTACGTTGTAAGTGGTCTCTTCTCGATCAGATTTTGTTCTGCACACCATAGAACTGCCCACCTCGTTATTAGGGATCATGAAGTGGGTTCGTTTTAAATGTCTTTAAACATGTCTTCATGCCTAAGATCTTCTCGGACCGTGTTAGGGAGGCAGCTGTCATCACCTCTGTTTGATGGACAGGAATTCTCTTTACTAAGAGTTGCATAATGCAGGCCTCAAATTATTATCATTACCTATTCTGTATAAAAAATTCCATTTAAGGTATTAAAGACAATAGAAAAACGTATGAGAGGTGTCCACCTCCTGATGGATTTAGGTTCTTTTGAGAGTTAGGGGTGGGCATAAGGCAAGAATTTAAATACTTTTTAGAACACAGAAGAAGTGAGTGATATAGAAGGTGTTACTGCCACCAAAATGGGAAGGTCATTCTCACCTTCAAGCAAGGAGGACTTCCTAGAGGAGGTGACATTTAAAGTGGGCCTTGAAGGGTTGTCAGGATTTCAGAGGTAGAGATGGTAGAAGGGGAAGAAGGCAGAGGGAATGGGAAGAGAGAATAAAAAGTCAGGAGTGAGTAAGCACTGACTGCAGCTGAACAAAAGCAAGAGGTCCTCTCTGTGGACTGGTACATGGGAAGCAGATTTTCTGCAGACAGCCAGAAAGGTAGCTCTCTATTGTAGAGGAGCCAGCAGGCTTTATTCTGTAAAGGACTAGATAGCATATAGTGTAGACTTTGTGAGTCATATAGTCTCAGTTGCACCTACACAACTGAAACATTCTAGTGCCAAAGTAGCCACAGATAACATGCAAACAAATGGTCGTGGCTATGTTCTAATAAAACTTTATTTATAAAAATAGGCAGTGGGCTCGATTTGGCCTATGGGTCATGTTTTGCTAACCCCTGGTGTAGAGCTTTGGTTGCCAGTGTAAGGGGTTGGTATTTTATTGGCACAAGAAGAGAATTGAGTCTGTTATCTCTCTATCTCAGGCTCGGATCATGAGCAAGTGGTGTCTCCCAAGAAACCATCATCAAGATAACCTAGCGTTTGCGTGTGTGTGTTTTGTAGCAAATTAAAACCTTCAGACAAAGACCGACGACTGTCTGTAGAAATCTGGGACTGGGATCGGACGACAAGAAATGACTTCATGGGATCCCTTTCCTTTGGCGTTTCGGAGCTAATGAAGATGCCGGCCAGTGGATGGTAAGGAAGCCCCTGAGGTTGAGTGTGTCTCAAAACGTTAGATGATTTAGAGATTTGAGTCTCTGAAATGTCAGTTGAATGTCTGGTTATCTGGCTGTGGTCTCTCCATGGGATGCATTTCACGAACAGCTTGCCCAGGGGTCGAAGGAGGAGAGTTGCTGAACTTGCTGCGGTGCAGACACCGTGCCCTAACTCTCCTTCTCTCCCTGCCTAAGGTACAAGTTGCTTAACCAGGAAGAAGGTGAGTACTACAATGTGCCCATTCCGGAAGGGGACGAAGAAGGAAACATGGAGCTCAGGCAGAAATTCGAGGTGAGCATACCAACAAAATTGCTGGAAACACCTTTTCTTTATAAACCATAACTTTACGAAGGGCCAAATTTTTGTGGTTACATCATTGAAAGGCAAAAAGTAATTTAAATGTTAATAATCTTTTTTTATCTTAAAACATAAATGTTGTGTGATCACTTCCCTTCACAAGCTGTTAACATTCTGTGTCTATTATCATTTAAAAAATGGAAACTGGAGATATCCCAGAGATGGAAGCATGGTTGGTTTCTGCATAAGAAATCGGTTTGCACATCACTCGAGAGACAAGCAAGGTTCTGAGAGCAGGCTGTGTCTCACAAAGAAGGGCTTGTGCTCTTCCGGAAAGTGGGGAGTCGCTTTAGCCTTTTCTCAGGAGTCCCTTTACGTGTGGTTAGGCTATCGTGTGGCATCTGAGACATGCCCGCAACTTATAGAAAGCACAGTGTTCTTAATTTTGTTCTGAGAGACCGACTTAAACAAATATTCCTCTGTTTTAGATTCCTTTTTATTTTTGCTCCAGATGTTTAGAGAAGGCCACCTCCTGCTCTGCTTCCTAGTTGGCATCCGTGTGTGCCTCTGCCCCAGGTTCACTGGTCTTCTTCCTCCCCTCCTCCTCCTGCTCCCTCTCTCCGGCTGCTTTCTTCTTCTTCTCCTGTCTGCCCCTGCTCCTCTTGACTCACCTGACAGCTCAGCTGCTGATGACATTCTTTTCTCTAAGCACCTGCCTTACGTTCCAAGTCACAACTTTTGATTATTTCTGTAACACCCTGCATTTTGTCTGTCTGGGGGATTCCTATACTGGCCTCTTCATCCATGTGACAGGTTAATTCCTTTTTGAGTCTTTCTCTTCTTCAGACTAATTAGAGTTCCCTAAAAATTCTCCACCCTAAAAAAGTACACACATGTATATAGACACTGAACTGTTACTGAAATGTTGGCACTGATGGGTTGCTGATCTTGTTTTTCTTCTTCTGTTGTTCCCAAAGAAACATAGAGGTCAGATCTAGATAGAATGAATTCCAAAGGATGTGAAACATAAAATTGTTCAAATTACTTTTTTGTACTGCTGTTTGGTTAAAGTTGACGTTGGTGGCAAATACTTAACGGCAAGGGCTGTGCGGTTGGATGCCCTTGGGAACGCAAATGAGTGAAATGAGTCACAGGTAATATAAATACATGGCAGCTGACAGCAGGCCTCAGGGTTGATGAGGCAGTAGGGAGCAGTGGGGCCTGGGGCAAGCTGGGAAGCTGGAGCCCCGTCTGAAGGTGGCCGCTGCTGCTATTCAGCACCAGTTAATTATTGCCCTGCACAAATGCAGGCTCTTGCTGCCAGGTCTTCATTCTTCAAGAGCAGCCAGAAATCTAGGTTTTACGTGACCCATTCTGATTTCTCTTAATGTTGGCAGAGTTCTAAGGTTAAATCTTAGAACCTTGTGTAGGACAAACACACATCTACTGTTTCGGACACGGGTAGGATTCAACCAGTAAGAACCAGCTTGCAATCTCTGCTCTTAAAAAATATAGGTGTAAGCCAGGTGTGATGGTGCACACAGGTAGTCCCAGCTGTTTGGGAGGCTGAGGCCAGAGGATCACTTGAATCCAGGAGTTCAAGGCTAGCCTGAGTAACATAGCAAGGATCCATCTCTTTAAAAGAAAAAAATACACACACACACACACACACACACGCGCGCGCGCGCGCGAAAAAAGGAAAAAAATTATCCCTAATTATGTGTTACAATAACTGTCTATCTATCTATCTGTATATTTACATTGAGAAGAAAGGTGCTGTCCAAAGAGGCCTTACCGCATTTAGAAGAATTCGGGTACAAAGATGAAAGTCAGGGCTTGGCTAGGTTCAAGCCTCCATGCCAGGCCTCGCTCTTTTTCTGTTTGTTTTGTTTTCCTTCACTTGCCCCGTTATCTATTAATACTCCCCGCCCCCCACCGCCGCAAATGCGGACCTGGAGCACTGCACAGGAAAGGCTTTGGTGAGGCCCATCCCCCGTGTCCCAGGGCCTCTGTGGCGGGTGGGTCCCTTGAGAGAGAGTTTCAGGACGCTGAGTGCCGGCATTATTCTGCTGTTTCAGGCAGGGGAGAAACCTGAGGGGCTAGAACGAACCGCGTTTACTGAACTCCGTGCCGTGGTGCAGGTCTTTGGCCGTCACTGAGTCGGGAGCTGGGGTGCAGGGTGCCTCCACGGGAGAAGCTTGTGGGGCATCGCAACGGAGTCTCTCGCAGTAGTCTGAGGCTTAGCTTTGCTCATGGAGAGATACTCACCCACTTTTTGTGCTTCATTTCTATGGCTTCCTGGTGAGTAAACTTCCTGTTTTTCTGGGCAGTGAGTCCAGCTTTTTATAAAGGTCAGAGTTCTAAATGTAAAAATAAAAGAAACAGGCCAGAGGCTTGAGCAGAAGTGAAGCATTTCCCTCGGGAGGCTGGTTAGAGGCCACGCGTGCATGTGCATGCTGCCGGTTATTGTTCTCCCACCTGGGAGAGCCATGGACTTTGCAGGGACACCAGCCCAAGGCCATGCAGCCTCAGAGGGGAACGGTGACATCAGCACAGTTGCACGGGGGCAAGGCTTGGCTCTCCAGCCCACTGAGGTCCACGCCCAGAGCACCTGCGTAAGCTATATTCCAGCATTTTCTTAAACATCTTTCATCTTGTGTTTTCCAGATGTTGCTCAGATTACATTAGTTCGTTTACTTAGAGCATTTAAAAACAAAACTGCAGGAAACTGAACAGAAAGCCCCTAGAGGATGGTATCAGAAAGATGCTGAGAAGTTTATGACAATGCCATGCTACATTGTTAATGGAATGTGCAGGTCTGATTTTAGGCAGGGGCTCGATCGCGTAATGGTTTTTCCATCGAGGTCTGTAAATGCGAGAGTGACGATACTTCCCCAGTGCCAGGTTGTTGGAAAGGGATGCACCAGGGCAGAAGTCTGGTGTCCGCATCTGAGGAGATCTGGGTGGCAGCCAGCCTTTGCACACAGGGTGTCTGCCAGTTGGTGTCAGGTGCACTTTGGGGAACTTTCTTTCACGCTCCACCCCATTCCCTTCCTCTCAGTCCCGGTAGGATTGATCCCAGCGTCCATAGGTGCCCCTCTCGGGGTCCTTTCTGTCCATGTAATTGCCATCCTGACTGGCTTCCCGTCACGTTAGTCCTTCGCCACCTTCTCTTTCGTAGGTACTTTCCCTGCCTCTGGAAACAGTTTGATTCAGCTCAGCAAGATTTTTTTCTTAAGTTCGATGGTGAGTCATCATTGGATGAAGCACAACACGAAGCTTCATCCTTTTAGGAACAGGCATCACTCAGTGGCCTTGCACAGTGTCTGGTCTATCAAGGTGTGCTTTCCACGTCTGTTTTCTAGAAAGAGTTAATTAAATGTGGTTTTGCAATCCTTCCCCAGAAATCAAGTCACTCAGTCTGATGAAAGCAAAAATCAGAACAAATGAGCATTTACAACTCTGCCACCGCATCAGAATTCATCCGGTGATTACATGGAAAGTGTTTCCATTTAAATTGTGAGATCTAGATTCTTGGCAAACGGAATGATCAGTGAGTGAAGCTCGTAGGAGCCAAGGAAAATTCCAGGGTGGCTGGAAATGACATGACTCTCTAATATAGGTCTTCCTGGGTCAGTCCTTCTTCCTAAAAGACAAAACAAACCAGGACCTTGACAGTGATACTCACGGACAGTATGTCTGTGGGCCTTTAATCTGTCCCGTGTTTGTCTTCAAATTAATCACACGTGTTCCCTGATGCGCAAACATAAAAGTACACGATTTTTTCATTCAGTCAGCGAGTGAGGTGCCAGCAGCGAACAAAGCAGGCTGTCCCTGCTTCCTGTGCAGCTTGCGTTCTGTCCCTGCGGGCCCCGTTCAGACCTTCTTGGGAGTGCAGCAGGGAGCTTGTGGAGAAAGGAGCACTCCAAACCCCCTGTGCTGTCGAGCGGGTCCTTGGGTCCCCCGTCGCTACTGGGGAAGGCAGGGATTCTGTTCTCGCCTCCACTTCGGGCCTCTGCTCTCGCTGTTGAGGCTCCCAGGCCAGAGCTGGGAAAAGGTCCACCTGTCCTTAGGTCTGGAGGATGGTTCAGCGCTGGCTCCACAGAGCTCTGTAAATGGTCAGAGAATTAATATTTTAGGCTTTACAGGCCATGCGGTGTCTGTTGTAATAACTCAACTCCGCCATTGTAGCACAGAGCAGCCGCAGACGGTGCATACACAAACAAGCAAGGTGTGTTCCAGTAAAACGTTATTTACAAAAACAAACAGCAGGTCAGATTTGGCCCATGGGTCACCGTTTGCCAACTTCTAGAACCAAATCCTGGTTTTGTCATTTGTTGACCATGTGACCTCTCTGTGCCTTAGTGTCCTTAACTGTAAATGGGCATAATAGCAGTATCTACTCAATAGCGTTGTTTTAAAGATTAAATTAAGTGCCCAACAGAAAAGTCCCAGAAGGATACTAACTATATAAATGTTAGCTTATAATCATCATCATTGTCAAATATTTCATTGTGAAAACTGGGTTGTAGAGGGCATTTTTTTTTTTTTAAACTTCTGAAGTTTCTCTGAAAAAGAATGAATTTTCATGCTAAAATCATGGTCCGAATAGTGGGCATGTTCTGTGTCCTGTAGTCCAGCCCTAGTATGAAATAGAGGCATATTGGTGAGGACCTTATCACCATTTATAACATTGTTTTCATGGGAAAATATATCCTGATTTACATTCAGATGGGTTTCTAGAATACAGTGTTTCTGTGATTGGGGACTTTGCATGTCTGGGAACTTATCAGATAACCTCTGAGCAAAACTATCCTATCAGTGGTTGTCAGTAAATATAATCCCAAATGAGAATTCGACTTGCACTGACACTTCTCGATTCAGTGGTTTGGTTTAGAGTCCCAATTTAAAACTCAAAAGTGAGCACATTCAGATGTTTGATAATAAACCACACCAAGAATAAACACAAGTATAATCATAATGATAGTAGGCACTAATAATTCATTAGAGAAATTATTAGGTTAACAACAGAGATGTCATGGTTGATTGTTTACTGATTCCATCACATGGAAGTCCAGTACTTTTGGTGGTGTAATGTTGCCATTTTGGTCTTTTACAAAATGTGAGATCTAAATCATTCACATCTTGAGCCATGTCCAGGGAGTTACATGCTACATTCAACTTTCCAGATGGAAGAGAAACAAAGATACCTCCTTAACCATTTCTTTCCCTCTTTTAAGCCGTTTCCAGAGGTTCCTATTGTCATTTGTGGTTTCATTTACATGGTTGTTAGTGCGCTTGAGCATTTTTATATTGTGTTCATCAGGCAGTTGAGTCTTCCCCTGAGCCCACTTGGGCCACATTTACCTCCAAGAGGGAGTTATCCTAGAATCGAAAAAATAGGAGGAGAGATGGGGGAAGGAGCAGAGGTGAGGTGAGATGAGGTGAGGTGGGTCCAGGCAGTCTCTCGCCTTCCTTTGGAGCCAGCACTTCCCTTCCCCAGAGCCGTGTTCCCTCCTCTGCCCACCCTCCTCTTCCTCCTGTGCAGAGCCTTTCTCCTGAGGGTGGCCCCTCTTCCATAGGGCGGTTTGCTCCAGCCAAGACCTCCTTCCCCAGTCCTGCTGCCTGGGGAGAAATCAAGCCAGAAGGGCACAGCACCCTAGTCAAGGACCTGGCTCCCTCGTGCCACGAGCACCCAGGACAGGTGGTGAAGACCACTTGTCCCTTCTCCACATTTCGTATTTCAGAATTTAACAAAATAAAACGTAAATTTTCTCATTTTACATTAGTGTCATAATTACTACTTCTAATTCGTAGTTTGATGGCTTTTAGCTGCAAATGGACTTTAAATGAGCTCATTTCTACCTGTGAGTTTCTTGTTGATTGACTCCAATGTTGTTAACAGTTAATTGAGATTCTAATATAAAAAGGTCAAGCAGCTTTCCTGAAATGAGACTTCATCATTCTGTCTGTCCAATCATCCAGGCTTCTCATTTGTTTTCATCATTTGAAAAATAGAGGCTGGGCACGGTGGCTGACACGCTTTGGGAGGCTGAGCTGGGAGGATTGCTTGAGCCCGGGAGTTCGAGACAGCCTGGGCAACATAGCAAGACCCTGTCTCTACAAAAAATTTTTAAAAATTAGCCAGCTGGCCGGGCGTGGTGGCTCATGCCTGTAATCCTAGCTCTCTGGGAGGCCGAGGCGGGTGGATTGTTTGAGCTCAGGAGTTCGAAACCAGCCTAAGAAAGAGCGAGACCCCGTCTCTACTAAAAATAGAAAGAAATTAATCGGACAACTAAAAATATATAGAAAAAAAAATTAGCTGGGCATGGTGGCGCATGCCTGTAGTCCCAGCTACTCGGGAGGCTGAGGCAGAAGGATCGCTTGAGCCCAGGAGTTTGAGATTGCTGTGAGCTAGGCTGACGCCATGGCACTCTAGCCCGGGCAACACAGTGAGACTCTGTCTCAAAAAAAAAAAAAAAAAAAAAAACCAGCTGTGGTGGTACGAGCCTATAGTCCAGCTACTCGGGAGGCTGAGGCAGGAGGATGGCTTGAACCCAGGAGTTTGAGGTTGCTGTGAGCTACAATTGAGCCATCACACTCCAGCCTGGGCAACACAATGAGACCCTGTCTCAAAAAAAAAAAAAAAGGACAAAATAAGAAGCTAAGCTTGACTTTGCTGCTCACCATCGCTCCACTTCAGAGTAAGTTAAAATCTAATATCAAGAAAAAAATGTAGGAGACAGACAGACATGCCCATAGCAGAAGGAAGACAGGTGAGAGGCAGCACGCTTTGGGGTCTGTCTGCTGTGGGGTATTTCTGTTGAGAATGTAAGGAAACATGATGTCCCATTAGAAAGCGGACAGATAGTATATCAGAAGTAACTCTTTAGAGTATCAGGACCCAAGAAAACAAGGTAAATATATTTAAATTGTAGTAGCACTTGAAACTACTATGAGCTCTCTAAAGGGAAATACGTTTTAAGTTCTCAGAAATTTACGATTAAGTGTGAAATAGGGCAGCTGCTCTTGAGGTGCATTTGAGCACCCCCTCCCATCCTGCCCTTCCTGGGGAGCGAGAGCGGGAGGCTGACCGGGCGACGATGGTGGTGGCTGACGTCCATTGCGTGGTGGCTACACGGCAGGCAGTTTCTGTGCTGAGCGTGGTGTGTGACTTTCATATGAGAAGTGGGATTGCACAGTGGTTGGAAGCCCCAGCCCTGGTGCCAGATGGCTGGGGTCTGAATCCTGCCCCTTCTAGGTCCCAGGTGGATGACCTGGGGCAAATTATTCAATGTTTCAGCATGGTATTCTGGAAAGAATATACAATTTAAAATAGCCAGCCATAGTTTTATATCTCTGCTCTACCACTTCCTAGCTGGTGACCCTTGGACAAGTTCCGTAAACCCTCTGGCCTGTGGTTTCCTTGTTTATGGAATGGAGATAGTCACGGTGCCTGCTGCGTGGGAATCCCGTGAGGGTTAAATCAGTTCATTTACGTAAGCTGCTTAGACGAGTACCTGGCATAGAGAAGGTGCTCGATAAACGTTAGCCGTGACTGTTTTTTCACTTGTATCGCAGTTAATTATATGAAGTAGACAATATTTAAATTGAGTTTCTACTAAATTATGAAATGTATGAATGAATGATGAATTATATTTTAATTATGAAAAGTTATTTATAGGTGCAAATGAGAGGCTATGGAGAGGCAGGAGCATTCTCAGATCTGTTTTAAGCATTAGAAATTGTTATCAAGGAATCATTCCTGAGAATGGACCAGCGGACTGGTCGTCCCAACATGTATAGCTTTCTAGAGCCCGAAGCCTAACTCTAATTCTCCTATCTTGATGATGTTTTCAGCGGACGGGCTTCCCAGTCCGTCTCTGCTTTGACCTACTTTTTCATGACACCTAGCACACAGCTAGCATCATACTGAAGCTGAAAGTTCTTCCTCTAAGATCAGGAACAAGAAAAGGATGCCCACTCGCACCATTGTGTTCAACATAGTACTGGAAATTCTACCAGAGCGGCTAAGCAAGAAAAGGAAATAAAAGGCAACCAAATCAGAAAGGAAGAAGTAAAACTATCTGCAGATGACATGATCTTATGTATAGAAAACCCTAAAGACTATACCAAAGAACCATTAGAACGAATCAATGAATTCAGAAAGTTGCAGGCTACAAAATCAAAAGACAAAACTCAGTTGTGTTTCTGTATGCTAACAACAAACTATCCAAAAAAGAAATTAAGAAAACAATTCCATTTACAATAGCATCAAAAAGAGTAAAATGCTTAGGAATAAATTTAACCAAGGCAGTGAAAGTTCTGTACACTGAAAAGGTACAGAAAAATACCATATAAAAGGTTAAAAGTGATACACTTATGTGAGGCACTTACCACGAGTGGAGCTTTCAGGACTGGAAGTTGCCCTGCATGAGTCAGCGAGTGAGAGGGGAGGGAATGTGAAGGCCTGGGACGTTGCTGTACGCCACTGTAGACTATAAAAGTGCACATTTAGGCTGTACTAAATTTATTTAAAAGTGTTTTCTTTCTTCAGTAATAAGTTAACCTTGGCTTACTGTAACTATTTTATTTTTTAAAACTTTTTGACTCTTTTGTAAAAACACAAAAACACAAACATACTGTACAAAAATATTTTCTTTATATCCTTATTCCGTAAACCTTTTTCTATTTTTAAAATTTTCTATTTTTTTTAGTTTTTAAAACTTTGGTTAGAAACTAAGACACAAACACACATTAGCCTAGGCCCACATAGGATCAGGATCATCAATAATCACTGTCTTCCACCCCAATGTCTTGTCCCACTGGAAGGTCTTCAGGGACAGTAACACGCATGGAGCTGTCATCTCCTGTAATAACAGTGCCGCCTTCTGGGATACCTCATGAAGGACCTGCCTGAGGCTGTTTTATGTTAACTTTTTGTCTTGTCTTGTTTTTGTTTTTGTTTTTGTTTTGAGACAGAGTCTCGCTCTGTTGCCTGGGCTAGAGTGCAGTGGCATCATCATAGCTCACTGCAATGTCAAACTTCTGGGCTCAAGTGATTCTCCTGCCTCCTGAGTAGCTGGGACCATGCCCGGATAATTTTTCTGTTTTTTGTAGAGATGGGATCTTGCTCAGGCTGGTCTCAAACTCTTGGCCTCAAGCAGTCCTCCCGCTTCAGCCTCCCAGAGGGCTAGGATTATAGGTGTGAGCCACTGTAACTTTTTTTTTAATAAGTAGAGGGAGTACACCCTAAAATAATAATAAAAAGTGTAGTATAATACATAAACCAGAAACATAGTCATTTTTATTATCATTATCAAGTATTATGTACTGTATAGAATTGTGTGTGCTGTGTTTTTATACACCTGGCAGTGCAGTGGGTTTGTTTACACCAGCATCTTCACAAACACTGAGTAGGGCATCGAGTTACAACATTACAGTGGCTGTGAATCACTGCAAGATAGGAATTTTTAAACTCGTTTATAATCTTTTGGGACCACTGTCTTACATGCAGGTCTGTGGTTGACCAAAACATCGTTATGGGGTACACGACTGTATAAAATCTTTATCTGCATTTATAGTCTTGGGAAAGTTAAAAAAAAACAGGAAGAGATTAAATTCAGAACTGGACTTGAATTTAAATTCCCTGCTGTTAATGCCACTGCTATTGATTTAGTTTAAACATCATCATCAGTCCTGTAAGTTAGTGTTCTTGTTTTAAAATGTATCTACAACGCTTTGTTTGAATTTAATTTGTATCTTTAGGTACAAATTAGTCTTAGAGTTAAGTTGGCATATTGGTAAATTTATTGAGGCTTACAGTTTTCTGTTCATACATATTCTACTAACTCTATAATAAAACATGTTAACCCAGAGAGAGGAACAAAATTTAAAGGTAGCTTAACAATGGCTTCTTTCAAAAGCAGACCCCCTGGTAATGTTTGGATTACTTGAGTCTCATGCAGAAAAATATGATACGTGTGTCTTCACAGTTTTTGTATTTGTGACCATTCATAACCATACTAGGGTCTAAAACAAAAGAAGTCAAAATAAAATTGATAATCATGAATGAGTCGTTTTGTGGGAATTGTGATACCGGTTCTGACACTACAAGAAGTGTCACCCTGGATTATTCAGATGGCCTTAAGATGGCATGTATGTCTGTTTCTATTTATTCAAGGGAAATGTTTTGAGGTTATCCCTCTTACTGATTAACAAATTAATATGATCCAATTAAGCTATAGTTAAGGTACTTAAATCAGAGTAGATGAGGCTCTGTTACTAGATTTTATATGGAAAAAACAAGCATTTTTCTTTTTACTGTTGTCACAATTGAATTTTCCTCTATTGTCTTTGAAGACTTTATCTAATTCAAAATGTTCTTTTCCAGATAGGGGAAAAAATAGTTCATCAGAGACCCTCAGACAAATTGTATCTATTTGTTGATCTGATCAGCCCTGCCACTGTTGCTATGGAAACCAGAGTATTTTCAGATGACCTTTTAGACACAAAACAGAAAATCTATTTGCCCCACCATAGACTCTGCTTTTTTGTCCCTGAATAGCTTACTTAATTACTTTCTGAATTATGTGATGTCGGGGTGGGGGGAATCTATAAAATGCACGTCAGTTGAAAGACGTTTTAATGTTTGTACTTAAGCTTTGTGTTAGAAGCAAAGTCTTGAACTGGAATAGGACAAGGTTGAGTAGTGGAAATCATTTGCACACATGTGTTAGATCATGGTCAGCAGAGGTTAACCCTGCCACTCATCTAACAAACCCACAGAAAGCAAGAAAGCCTCTGAAAGCAACGCACAGCATTTCCGACCCGTCTGTAGGGAGGGTGAGTCCTTTTATATTATAGCATTAGCACCATATTTGCAGTTTATCTTGGGGAAATAATTTTGTTGGGAAATCAAAAAAAGATTGTGCATTCTCGTTGTCTGTTCCATCCTAATGAATTCCTGAAACAACATAAAAAGCCTTGTATTTGTAGTTGTGGGGGTGGCCTTGTGGGTAGATCTTGCCATTTGAAGAAATATTAGTTAATATTAAGCAAGGCTAATATTAAATGTTAGAAGCAGCTGTTCATATGTACCCAGGCCCTGGTATCCACATGGATTAGCAGATACCAAGGATGCTTCCTTCTATTCACAGGAATCGGAGGAAGGGAAGACAGAGCTGATGTCCATTGGCACTAACGTGAACACAGCAGCTAAGCATTGGCACAGGTCTTTATGGCTCTATCATGGGCACCTAAAAGGAAGCTAAAACCCCCTAAAATTAAAAAATAAAACCTAGAAGCCTAACGTAGTGACTCACGCCTGTAATCCTAGCACTTTGGGAGGCCAGGAGTTCGAGAGCCTGAGCAAGAGCAAGACCCCATTTCTACACGAAAAATAGAAAAATTAGCCAGACTTAGTGGCACATGCCTTTAGTCCCAGCTACCCGGGAGGCTGAGGCAGGAGGATCGCTGGAGCCCAGGAGTTTGAGGTTGTGGTGTGCTATGACGACACCACTGCACTCTAGCCCAGAGAACACAGCATAACTCTGTCTCAGAAAAACAAATCATAATAAAAATAAAACCTAGAATACGGATAACACCGCACTCTTTTTTGCTGTTTTTCCCAAAAAAAAAACATATCCCACGAAGAACTACAATTTGGGAGTCCCTAGAGACTACAATTTGGTCAGTCCCAAGGATTCTGAACCCCCTGGCTATCCTGAAAGAGGAAGCAGTGACCACTCTGAGCTCCAGATCCTTGCAACTCCAAGTAAGGGAGCCGACTAAAAACACAGCATCTCAGAGCTCAGCCTGCCCTTTGAGAACCTGCATTTTAACAAGATCCCCAGGTGATTCCTATGCCCATGAAAGTTTGAGAAATGCTGGTCAAATAGATGAAACATATCGACTAATGAGTAAATAAATTCAGAATCCCTAATGGTCATGGAGATAGTTGAGAAACAGACTCCATCATCCTGGTATCCATATTAAATAGTGCAGGGATCAGTGAATTACAACCCACACCCAACCACCTGCTTTTGTATGAGCCAAGGGTGGTTTTAATATTTTTAAATTGTTTTAAAAAATCAAAGAATAATATTTGGGAGACATGAAAATTAGATGAAATTCAAACTTTAGTGTCCATGAACAGTTGTGTGAACACAGCCACATTCCTTCATGCACTGGCCGTGCTGCTATCACGCTACCAGGGCAGAGCTGAGTCGCTGCAAAAGAGACCATGTGGCCCGCAAAGCCTTAAAATGTGTGCTCTCTGGTTCTTCACAGAAAAATTTACGGACCCCTGGATTAATGGAATAATAAAGTGTTAGCGCTGGAGGGGATGTGTAAAGTCACGTTTGTAGATGGGAAAACAGAAGCACCAGGGGGATTTGCTCAGGCTTGTTGGTAGTAGGACTCACACCTGCTGCGTAGGATAATGCTTCTCTTTGGTTTCCTGTCCCTCCTCCAGGCCCTTTTCTGACTCCCCTCCCTGCGCCCACGTGCACCGTGTTCATTCGCACATCTCAGTGCTACGCTCCCTTGGAAAGACCTTCCCTTCTCCACTCCCTCAGTGCCAAGCTTTGCAAATCCTACCCAAAGCTTTACGTGATTCCCGAGCTTCCTTAAGTTGGTCTGACTGTGCAGACTAAAGACTGCTCAATTGCTGGACACCTGTACGATTAGTCACCTTTGTTTCCAGAGTGAGAACCATGGGCCCTCCTAGGAATGCTTGGCAATCTAAACATGAGGCCCGTTAGGACTTCACCTTGCCCCTGGGCTTCCTGGACAGCCCAGTGGGGGATGTCTGAGCCGGCGTGTCGGCAGGGGAGGCTGGAGGTCTTCCACAGAAAGGCCATTCTGGAGCCCAGAGGGTCTCCCTGCCCTCATATTCCCAAATCTCAAATGAGCTGGTGAAACTCACACACATAATGAATCCCAGTCACTCTTAGAGATGGACCAACTTCTTTCCCATACTTTTTTGGGATTCCAGAAATCAGTAGTTTTGGAAATTTCCAGCTGGTAGATGCCTCATCTACCCTGTGTCAAGCACTATTCCTAGGGATAGATAGAGACAGAACCTTGTTCTTAAGGACCCTGTGGAGTAGTGATAGGGGAGATGAGACCTTTTTACCTTGTCTCCTCTTTCTGGATACCCTCCCAGCAGAAGGGATGTAGAACTTTCTTCTCTCTCCTAGACAGTAGCTAACCTAGATGAGCAGGCGTGTGACCCAGGCCACACGTCAGTACTTTGTCCAGGTACCAGTGTCTCCAGCTCTTGAGACACTGATCAAGCCTCACTTCTGAGAAGATTATGGCTCCCCGATGTGACATGCCATTAACGAGGGGACAGGACCACAGAGGCCTTAAAGAATCCAAAATGGCAGCTCCAAAAATGGGGTCCCAGGACCTGTGGCGGAGGTACTCATGGGTATTTTACTTTGGTTTTTGTTTGTCTTCATGGCCGAGGTCTCTTTGCCTTTATGACCATTGCCTTGATGTACCCGTGATGGTGGCACTTCCCAGCTCATCAGACCAACCAAGTGGGGCCATGGAGTGTCATTGCTCAGGAATCCAGTGAATTCGATGGTTGTCATGTCTCCAGCACCAAGTGGTAAACATCTGGGCACCAGTGCAGCTTCCTGACATTTGCCACCTTCACTTTAGCAGAGGTGTTCTGCTTCCTTCTCTCCCAGCCAGCGTCCAGGCGTGCGGTCCAGGGTGTGTTCCCTCAGAGCTCTTGCAAGTGTGCACAGGGAGAGGTGCCTCGGGAATCTGGGCTGGTTCACTTTGTAAGCCTTTCCTTTGATTTTTTTTTTTTTCCAGAAGGGTGTTTGGGTTTTTTTGTCCCATGCAATCTTGAAACAGCCTTAGAGGTCTTTCTAGGTCCACTTAAGTATAAGAATAACTGCCCCAGGGCTGCCAGAAGGCTGGGAAGCTCACAGCAGTTGTATTGAGGTGTCTCTGCTAGAGGGTGTTTGTCTCCCTATAGAAGCAGACGACCCACTGCAGAGGGAATTTTGAGGGAGGAGCTCCTGAATTCATTTCATGTGCTTCTCGGGGCATCTCAAGTACTCAGTACAAAGCACTCTATACCTGGAGGTATTCAAGGAACGATCTGGCAACCCTATGAGGAAGGTAGGGGAGAAATGCCACATTGCATTTCCTCTAAGGTTCTGTCAGACACCAAGATCCCAATAAGGATGTTTTTGTTGCTGTCATTAGTTCCCTTAAATCTTGATGTGGATTAAGATCTCTAGTCTAAAATAGAGCTTTTGGCATTGGAATAAAATACCCTATTTTGAGAACAATTATAAATAGATTTGTGATTACCGACTTAAAGGACCATAACGGTAAGATGTAATAGAAGATAATCTATCCATACCTTTTTAAAGAGATGTAAAATTCATGATTTGACCAGTTCCCCTTTTAGTGGATAAAGACTTACAAGGACAAACTATCATGTCTGACTCTGATCTCCTCTGTTCAGGTTCAGGGCTGCTATGACCCATTCAGGCTGTGGAATTCTGGTTCAGAAATCTGACCTCTCTCAGATTCTCTTCCAAAAGCCATCTCACACTCCATATGAACTTGTAGGATGACTCCCATGACACCTGTAGAGGATTCTCTGTTGAGATGGTTTCAGCTTATTTTTCTTACATTAGCATGTGAGAAAGAAAAGTTATCTGGTCAAGATAGGGATTTTTTAGGCAGAAGTTGCAAGGTAAATAGAGGTATGCCCGAAGGGCAAGCCCTGGTTACCTGGCATTCAGTCAACCAGCAGCTGGTTCACCCACTGCCCCGCCAACTTACATTTCACCAGTAATCTTGGGCACTTCAAGATACTGAAGGGCCTTCTGAATCATCAAGAAAAAACAAATTTTGTTACAGATAGTTTTCATGATAAGTGAGTTTGGTTTCATTGCCGTTGAAGAATAGCAATCTACACATACAATTACTGGATACCTGGCTGTGTGCTCCCTCAAGCAGGTGGATTAACCAAGTGCCAAACACCCCAGGAAGGTAGTGGAGCTATATGGACCGTGTCTAGTCACACACATGCCACGAGACAGAAGAGGGCAGGCTCTTGTCCCCATGAAGCTTGATTCCAGCCCTTCCACCATTCCAACAAGGAGTTAGTTCCTGCCCCTCCAAGGGCCTGATTAGACCTGTATCTGGGGAGCCCCGGGGCTGTGTGCACCCGAAGATTTGCCTCATTTTCTCTCCCCATTCCCTCTTCCCCAAGCTGAGTCTCTCCTGTCTGTCCCTGCTCTTGTCTGCATTGGAAATGGAACCTGGGCTGTGTCGGACTCGATCTCTTTTCCTCGTGCTGCTAATTGTTTCCCTATGTAGAGCATTTCCCCTACTAACCTAGCAGTTTCTCTACTCTCCTGTCTTTTACAGGGATGTCATATCCGCTTCTTAAAGGTAGTTCTTCCTGCCCTCGCTCCTTGTCCGTCCTTCCCTTCTGTCCCAGCCCCAGCCCCAGCCCCAGCCATGCTCTCCACCCTGAAGGAGGCACTGTGTGATCTGGTGGCTTCAGTCTCATAACTGCTCGTGTCTTAGTCTGTGTGCTCTTTTCCAGGCAACCACGGCCCTCCAGGGAGGAAAATTGCTATGTATTAATCACCCAGAGGATAGACCAGTCTCCCTCCTCTTCAGATTAGGTTAGTTTAAAAATTTTGCAAGGAAATATTGAAACTTCCTGTCAGTGATTAAAAAGAAGTTCAACTCTGTTTTAAAAGCATCAAATGAACAGAAAGAGAGTGCATCTTTAAATAGGCAACTCATTTTCCTTTCTCTCTGTTAATAAATATATTTTAATCACATATTAGTTAAGACTCATTTTCAGTTTATACAGGCATCCATCTGCATTAGCATGCAATCATTATGGTGTACTTATACCACATGAGTGTGCTTATACGGAAGATGTAGCATAATAGATCATGGACTGAAATCATAAAACTATTCTGATGTTCCTAATGCCTGGCTTAATACTTCTCATATGTATCTCATATCTTCTCATTTTTAATTTTTTCCCAACTCAATTGTTGCAACCTAATCAGCCATTCTATCCCCAGACTATGCAGTAGAATTTTGCAACTTGCATGTAAATTATTTCAAAAACCTGGTCTATTATTGTCATTTCTGATGGCACCTGTCTCTTCTGGGGAGCTGGTTAGGGCCAGGCACCAGCTGTGCTCTCGGTGTATTATTTATGTTAAAAATTAAAATCAGCCCCAGATTGTTGCAATGAATTCATATTGGAGCAAACTGGAAAATTTAAACATTCAAATACGCAAGTGGAGAATTTGCAAGGGAGAAAACCCCACTTCCCACCCACACACAGAATCAACCTATAACATTCTCTTTCAAAAACATTCTCCCAAAGAAACCATCTAATAAATGTTTTAGAGTTTGTCATCTCTAGAACTTGTATCTGACACCACAGATGTGCCTCCTGGAGATTAGTGACCCGCAGATATTGGAAATGGGAAAGAGAAAATACTCCTTGAGTTTTCACAAGTCTTGCCAAGTGTAGTAACTATTGTGTGCGAAAACTTCTGCCTTTCAAGACTTCTGTTGTCACTGCTGTCCCGTTGTTTGCTTGCAAACCCTGTCCCACGGTGTGTTCAGATGTGGCTGGAAAGGGAACTAAAGAGACAGGGAGAAGAAAGAAGAAAAGATTAGGACGAGGCCTTCACCTCCTTGGGTCCCCTCCCAGCTCCACTGAGGGCCTGCCGCATCTCTGTGAGGACTGTCCCCTCTCCCCGCACCTGCCTAGTAGCTGGCTGTCACCTTGTCCTTCCAAGAAGGCAGCACAGTGTGGTGGTGAAGTGCCGGACTGCCTGGGTTCAAATCCCAGCTCTACCGGTTCCTAGCTGTGTTGCCTTGGGCCACTTAGCTCATCTCTGTTGCCTCAGTTTCTCCAACTCTAAAATGGAAATGGTAAAGGTACCAACCTCCTAGGGATGTTGGGAAGAGCAGATGAGTAAATGTAGAAGGCACTAGAACGGTGCCTGGCTGGATATGTGTTTGCCGCAGTCGTTATTCTCAGCCTTCTCCCTGCTTCCCACCCCCAGGAGTTAGGAATCCGAGCGTCTTCCCTAACGGAGAGGCCACTGTGGGTCGCCTGGTTCTGAGGAGCGTGGCCAAGTTAAACTGAACCCTGTGTTGTATTTTCTGGGCCACTCGTGGCCCCCAGGGTGGGAGACCGTTTTCCATTAGATACAAATAGCCCTCAGATGGGAATGTGCTCTCCCCACGCACCCGCTTGCACCCGTGCAGCAAGGCCACGCTGGAGTCACGGAAGAGCAGGGGCGAGACGTGTCAACCAACAGAGCCTCGTTTCTAATATGCTTTGCATTGGTGCACATTTGTGATGTTTCCTGTGCCTTTTGTTGTGGATCTTAGGACAAGAAACACAGATTACCTAAGAAAGAAAATGTCACCCGGATGTTGGAAATTCACCCTGACCCAGGCAGTGACAATGGAGTGCTGTCACTCACTCCCACCTCTTTTCTGAGTGGCATTGCTGGCTTGGTCAGGAACTAATCTTCATCTTGTGGCTTTTTCTGAAAATAGACTTGTCGGTAATTAGTCCCAGGCTGGCCCCAGGGACCATTTCTCTCTGCTGATGGGCTGGAAGGAAACGTGCAGGAAGGGCTCTGTCCAGGATGCGGGTGGGCAGCCAGATTGGCACAGAACTGATGGCTTTGTCCAGGGCACACGCAGCCGGGGTCTCGTTTCTCGCTAGGGTGTTCCTTCCGTAACCTGCATTTCCCAGGCCCTGCAGCCTGTGGAAGCCCGTGGGTCACTGTAATTGTGTTTAGGTTTTACTGGCTCTCTCCTGGCCTATTGACACAAGACCCCTATCCACTTCTGAGGCCATTACACCTTGGAGACTCCAGGAGTAAGTCGCGCACTGGTGAAGCGATCTGTTCTCACACCTTTCCTCTCCAGTAGGAGGCTCTGCCTGGAGGCTCCTAGAGTCTCAGCCACTTTCCTCTCCGGCTTCCTGCAGGGACAGCGAGTGCTCACCTCAGCCACCCTCAGCCCCCCGAGCTGCCTGACCTCATAGGGCCGCAGTGCTAGGGTGTAAATACTGCATGGAAAGGAAAGAAGTCCTGAGTAGCCCTCGTGCCCTCAGGCCCGTGCCTACCACTGGAGACAGGCAGGAAACAGCGACCCCACCCTGCCCTCGGGCACCCTCCCCTAAAGCTTCTCTTCAGAGGCCCCTCGGGCCCTGGAGACCAGCTCCTGCAAGCAAACACCCGTGGGCTGCTCAGCCACGTCCAAGTGCTTGAGGGCAGCAGGGAAACCCCCACCTCTTTGTGAGAGGTCTCTTCCCTCTTCCGCCTTCCCTGGGGAGGAATCTGTCTTCTGATGCTGCCACCTGGCACCCAGAAGGGCACAACTACCAACCCCTGAGCTCTGATTACGCTCCTGTCACCGCAGGAAGGGAGGGCTCCCCAAGCGCGCAGGGCGAGGTAGGGAGTATTAATCCATTTTACAGGTGAAGAAACTGAGGCCTTGGAGAAGTCAACTGTACCCTGACTGGTACTCCGGCCCTCTTCCAGTGGACTCCAAATCCTGTGCACTTCACCCTCCGGGGTGCCCTCAAGCTCCCCTGTGAGCTGATTGCCCGGAGAACAGCCCAGAACCACGCAGCTGCCTCCAGCTTTGGAAGCAGGTGTCCCATTAGTTATAATTAGGCCCCTCATTTTAAAATACTGGTGTGGATTAAAAATGCTCAGTGAAGATAGGATGAAATCAACATTATGGGAGTTTGTGCTAAATTTAATGGCAGTTGGCCCTGCTTTCAAAATGCTTGCTCCTGTCAATTAGAGACATTTTATAAAAAATTTAAGTAGTTGAGCAGCATAGCTAGCATTTGGGGGACAGGATCTTTTTTCGTTTTCACCTCTCTGAGGATGGAGGCTGCGTCTTCTGCTAGGTGCAGGGTCGTCTTTCTCTCCTTTCCTGCAGCAGCTGCGCAGCCGTGGAACAAAGTGTCTGGAACCTTCTTCCCTGAGGATCTGGGCTTTATTGCCAGTGATGGCTTGGGTGTGCTTTTTTGTTGTTTTTGTTTTTGACTTGAGGAGCTGCTGTTCTGTGCTGGTCTGGCTTCAACTGAATTTTCCCCAGTAGTGGCCTTTTCATTGAATTCTGCCCTCATGTGACTGTCATCATTTCTCACTACTTTCCAGATAGTTCTTTGTTTTTAAGATAAACACAGTGGCTCTCGAGGGCCCTTTGCAGCCCTCACTGCCTCCCTTCCCCCACCCTCCTTGGATCTAGGACTTGCAGAGTCTGGGCCCAGTGGAGGGTTTAGGAAGATTTAGGAGACACAGAGAGTTCTAGAACTGTCCAGGTTTTTGTTGTTTTCTAGAAAGATTCTAAAACCCATTTCTGGCATCAGCAGGCACTCTGCACTTCCACTGGCATCTTGCGAAGTCCCAGCACTCACATTAGCGATTCAAATCAACTTCTAGAAAGGATACAATTTGTTTTGCATCTGGGAAGATGAAATTTTGTGTTTTGTTTGTGCCATCGTGCAGCGTTTATTGGGACTACGCCTCTCTGAACCTCTGGTGTATTTCTGCTAAAAGATCCCAGTCAAAATGCACTAGCTCCAGAAACTAGATACCACAAGAGGGCAGTAAAGATTTGCAAATGAAAGATTTCAGGAACCCTGCACGTGGATAGCGGTGAACCTCTGCCTGGATGTCTTTACTTTTTAATGGACATGAAGATGAGATCCCCACTTTATGCTCCGAATACCTTCTTTGTTTTAGGGAATCCACGGGGTGCTGAAAAGCAAGAAGTCAAGGGTTTTCTCAAGGGCTCCGAGCTTGCAGAGGGCCGCAGCCCATTTTCCTTCTACGGGGCTTTTTTAGCATCAGTGAAGAATTCCCCACCTGTAAGCCGTATCGCCGACAGTCTGGAAAGTCATTTACCCTGGTAGCATCTGAGTCCGTGTGACTCTTGACCCTGCCACAGCCAGCTCATAAAGCCAGTGTGGCGTTAATCCCAAAGGGGAGCCTTCCTAGCAGGAAAAGGAACAGGTTTCAGAAAAAAATTATTAAGTGCCCCAAATCCTTGAACAATAGCACGTCACGGCCATATCTGCTCCCGTGAGGCCTTCTCCAAAGTGGCAGAAGATGTGGATGTACCGTCAGCTCCCTAGTGGGAGAAAAAACATATTTTTGCAGATGGAAAAATTTAAAAAGGGTGAGTTCTGGGGGATCCTCAGAATGGGATTCTGGTGTGAGTCTGGACCCTTAGCAACTGGGGAGAAGTAGGTGCGGGGGCAACAGCCTTCCCAGGACGTGTAGCAGCTGAGAGAGGAGTGCTCCTTCAGGGTTAGGCTAACTGATGCGTCAGTGGGCAAATCTGGGAAAGAGGAAAAAGGTCGGCTGTGAAGAAAATACACCTGAGTACTAGAGATGGTTATTATTTGGTATGGAAAGAACCAAGTACTTTGCATTTTCCGCATCGGGCAAAGTGCCAAGACATCATGGGTCCCACATTTCTCCTTGGAGTATGGCTTAGTTGCCATGGCAACGGAGGCCTGCTAGCTTTCTGCGAATTCACTGGAACAGTGGCAACAGCCCGAGTGGGTGTGTCCATAACAATATTTCTCATTGAAGAAACGACTTAATGTGTTGCCCTTAAATTCTTGCTCTGCCGAATAAGTACTTCCCTCACCACACTGGCTGCAAAGCTTCTTTTTCCTGTACCAGTCAGCATATCAGCACCGCGGAAGAGCCTGAGTAGTAATTCAATTCAAGTGCACTTGAGGTTCTTAATTGTTGATGGTCTGATAGGTTAGTAAGGAGACACAGACGTTTTGTTTAAATCTCGCTGCAAATGAGGATGGATGATTCGAGGGCCTGCGTGATACAGGGCCGGGGCGAGCAAACTGCAGCCCCCCAGGCCACATCCCAGCTGCTGCCTGTTTTTGTAATTAAGTTTTTATTGGAACACAGCTACACTCCTTCACCCATTCATTTATGTGGCTTTTGTGTGACAGCGGCAGAGTTGGGTATGACACAGAGAGTATTTGGCCTGCAGAGCCAAAGATACTTGCTTTGTGGACCTTTGCAGAAAAACTTTGCTGACCCCTGTTGTAGGAGGAAGAGCACTGTTAACAAATTCAAGGGCCAGAGTTCTGGATTCAGAGCCCAGGAAGGAAAATGGATCTAGACATAGCACTTTGCCCCCCGCCGGCCTCGTTCTTCTCATCTGTGACATGGGCACCATTGATGAGCTTATCTCCAAGTTTCTTTCAAATTCTAAAAGCTCCGTCACTCTTCCTGCTGTTACTAAAAGATTACATCCCAGATGGGGCAGCCCTGAGCAAAAACACAGTCCCTGTTTCAGGGACCGTGTAGGGGAAAGTAACATCCTTCCCTCCCTCTCCCAGCGCTGCCGCCAACCAGCTCCGTGGCTGCAGGTAGCAGAGTTAGCTCCCTGGACCTCAGTGTCTCCTTCTGCACCACGGGCAGGTCAGACCTCCCCAGGGACCCTTCTGTGTCTGACAGTCTGTGGTTGCCAGCAGGACAGCAAGTGACGCACACCTGTGATTTGCTGCTCACCTGTGATTCCCGACTATAGGAGAAAACACCCATCTCAGGCGTTGACACAGCTGTGTGGGAAGAATCGCCTAGATCCGTGTTCCCAGGTTGCAGATGCAGATTGGCTTGTGTAACCGAAAACATGCAGCCAGTCAGAAGGAAGCGGGTGACTCAGAGGCGTTACTTACCTGAGAGTTGCTGATAAGCCCTCCATACAAATGAACAGCCCTCCCATCTTAGTCCATTCAAGCGGCTGTTGCAGAGTACCGTGAACCAGGTGGCTTACACACAACAAAAATTTATTCCTCACAGTTCTGGAGACGGCAAAGTCCAAGGTCCAGGTTGGGGAGGTGTCTGATGAGGGCCCACTTTCTCGTTCGGAGGTGACATCCTCTCACTGTGTGTTCACTAAGTGGAAAGGGCAAAGGGTATCTGTCAGGCCTCTTTTACATGGGTACTAATCCCACTCATAACGGCTCTACCTTCATGACCTAATCACCCCCCTCCTAATACGGTCACCTTGGGGATGAGGATTTCAACATGTGAATTTGAGGGGGACACAAACATTCAGACCACAGCAACTTCCAAGACTGCTCTCCATGTAGCAGATGTGAAGATGTGTTTTTATTTTGATATCTGAATATAAAACACATACAAAACCAAATCTGAGAAAGAAATACTGGTAGAAATTCCAACCATCAGATTAGACACATGACTTAAAAGAAACCAAGATGGAAATTAGGCTGCCTTGACTCTTCGGGCTTCCTCCTCTCTCTTTGACTCTTCGTGGTTGATTAAAATGTCTGTCTGTGTGCATTTGGGCAGTGGGTGTCTCGGCCTC
>NW_012151130.1:361314-388780 GCF_000956105.1 Propithecus coquereli
GTGAACAAGACAGTCGAGGCCCCTGGGCTCATTTCAGGGGAGGGAGAAAGATAACAAACAGAGAAAAAGAGAATCGGTAATGAGAAGAGTACAAACCACAGGAAGTGGGTGACGCAGCGAGCGAGGAAGCCTCAGGGTTCAAGTGTCATTTGAGCAGAGACAGAAGGAAAGGAGTCCTATGTCTGTCTGGGTCAGAGAAAGCAGAAGTGCAAAGGCCCTCCGGCGGCCGTGTGCTTGGCATGTTCCAGAAGATGAAAAATTATTTAGCCAGAGAACAGTGGGTGTTTTATTTACTCCAACTGTGCTACCCAGAAGGTTGTCATGCCCATTAAGTAGCATCATTTTAACTGTTGCCCTGTTACCGAGTAGAAGGTAATAGATGTTGTGACTTGTAGCTCATTAGAAATATACAGGCCATACTCAGTTAATGGTACCATGAAAACTTCTTTGCGGCTCCTTTGTGGGTGTCTAATTCTGAAACTTTCTCTCTCTAACTAACGCTGCAGCAGGCGCAGGTAAATACATTACCTTGGAGGTAAGATGCTATGCTGAGGTTCTCGGTTATGTGTATTAATGGTATAGCTGTTTCTGTTAACCGTGCCCTGGTGTATGGAGCAGGACTGAAACACCGTCAGTCTTGTTTTGCCAGAGTCGTTCAGATAGTCCCTGAATACAGAGCATTTTCATCGTACCAAAAAAAAAAAAAAATTGTAGGAGAAATCCACAATGGCTCATTTGCACCTACAATTGATCATTACTGGCTTGTCTGTCTTCCGAATCTTAGAAATAGAAAGAACCTTCCATTGCTGTCAAGTTCATCTCTCTGCGCTGCAACTGTTTTTGATAAATATATCAAAGCCATATTTTCAATAATGCTAAGGGATGCTGTGTTTTTGAGGACATTCACAAACTAGAATGAACACATTTAAAGTGGAATGTGTTAGTAGTCGGACAGTAAGCCACGCTTCGGAGCATTGCCTTAAGGTTCAGCGATGGACCCACTGGGAAACTTGGAGTTATGTTTCAGACTGATTCTTAACCACAGATGCATCTTTGGACTTGGATTCGTACTGAAGATAAATCAGCATCTCATGTAAGAATTTCTAGGCAGAGGCTGTTGTGTCAGAGGCCAGTGATTTATGACACTTCCCCTCTGTCTTTATAGTCTGTTTTCCCACATACCAAGCCTAGTGTATATTCATGATACCAAATTCAAACATAGCAGCATGTCTATGGCATTAAGTCAGACCCTTTAAAATTGCTGTGACCGTAGGTCAGGTTGTCACAGCTCGACAATTGCAAACTTTTAACCTAATTAGAAATGAGCATCTCCATCCAGCTAATCCCTCATAGATATGAAATGTAAGTAGTTTGTGGTAACCTGCTCTCAATTTTAATTTGGAGAAACCCCTAATAGGGAGCTGAGTGTAGAGAGCCCCTCGGGTGACACACAGGGAACTTCTCAGACACAGGTGTTTTATATACACAGGTACCACGCTGCAACCCTAACCTGGGAGGATTGGGTTTGCAGTGTTCAAATTCCCTTTGTGTGGTTTGCTCTACTAAATGCCACCATAGGAGCCCTTTGAATGGTGAACACCTTTAATGATTGTAAACTGTTGTGACTTTTCCAGAATGTATCTGCAGTACAAATTGAATGTCAGTTATTAGCAAATTTTCCAATGGGGAGAGAACACTGCTTGGTTTCACAGCCTGGTGATCCAGGTGGCATCGCAATGCCAGATCTGACCCAGTGCTAATGGGCCATCTTTTGAGGAACCTAAAAATCCTGGATTCTGAGTTGTTGAATCGTAGCCAATAAACCATGATATGCTTTAGTCTAATTGAAAAAAAAAAAAAACACACTAAAGCTTCAGCACTTAAAGTCACTTCATTTTACAACATTATTTATAATTGTTCCCATTTTCATTTCCTTTTTTTAAAAAGTCTATGTCATTTTAATAAGTCAAGGTCTTTTTTCTGCTCCGGTCTCAGCCGACCCGTTAGGGGGCTTCAGTGGGTGCTTTGGAAATCAGGGTGAACAGCTAGAGCGAAGACCACTTCCGCTCCTGCCTGCCAGGAGGGTGTGGGAGCCCACGGGACGTGCCTCGGCCTGCCGATAGGTCACTAGCTCCCGCAGAGACCATCTGTAGCCTTGCACCTCTCCGTGGGTCACAGGGTGTCTGGTCTTTGGGCCACCCAGTGGAACCCTGACCCGGGCAGCCTTGGTTGCTCATTCAATACCAGAAGCCTTCAATCCATGGCCACGGAGCAGGCATGTGCCAGGAGCTGGAAGGAAAGTGCACAGTGTCTCCTTTCTGGACCAGAGCAAAGGAGACCAGAGTGGAGGGAATGAGGTCAGGTGCTGCACTAGGGTGTTTTGCAAAGGATGCCTCATCTTACCCTCAGCACAGCACAGGGGGTATTCCAGCCTAGGGATACAGTCTTCTTACCACTGTATTACAGATAAGGAACCTGAGGCTCAGAGAGGCAGTATCATTTGCCTAGAGTCACACAGCGAATATGGCGAAGGCCAAGATTTAATCCAAGCTCTTTGAAATCCAAGTTCCACATTGTTTTCAGAGTTGTGCATTGGTTTTATATGATAATTGAAGATGGTGAAAGTGGTAAGGACCTTAGGGACCGGCGAATCTGAGAAGGATGTTTCAACTTGGAGAAATGTCCCAACTGTCTTAGACCAGCACTTCTCAAACTTAAATGTACATAGGAGCCACTCAAGGATTTTGTTAAAGGGCATGTTTAGATTCAAGAGGTCTGGGTTTGGGCCCAAGAGTCTGCGTTTCTGTTAAGCCTCCGGGTGCTGCTGGTCCGAAGACCATGCTTTGGGTAGCAGTGACAAGAGACCACAATACCTTTGCACTGCGAGTTCTTTCGAGGAGAGGCTACTTCTTACTGATCTTGGTTTCCCCAGCCCCTGGCCCCATGTCTGGGGCATGTCAGACACACAGATATTTGTATTTGTGGAATAATGCATGAATATCCTGAAGTCTTGCCCAAAGACTTATGAATTTAACAGAAAATGTGTCCTGAGCAAGAGCTCCATCCCAGGACTCCACGAGATGCTCTTGAGAGAGTAGGGGTGAACAGCAAAGAACAGTCAGAGGCACCCAGCACTGAGCACTCTCTGGGTGCCAGGCCGCACACCTAAACCCCCACGTGTACTCCGACCAAGAGCCCGGGGCAGAGAACACCATTACCGTCATCTCATCCTACAGCTAAAAGGGCCGCAGGCACAGAGTGGTGAAGGGACTCGTCCCCAGTCACACAGCCACTCGTGATAAAGTCAGGGTACATGCTCTCGGCTGCTGCTGTCTGTGCTGCTGTTCTTTAAAGAACTCAACAGACAACCTCAGAGCCAGGAGGGAGTTCCATCTAGGAGGGGTGCAGGGGTGGGGGACGCGGTACGAGGAGCCAGGGGTCTCCCCCCGCCCCCTGCTCAGAGCCTGATCCTCCACCACTTTCTTTATGTAACTGGGAAACAAGGTAGAACTTGGGGTTCACGGAGGATCATCAGGAGCATCACTAAGGGGCTGATACCTGCTTTAGATCAATAGCCCGTCGACGCTCTTCTCTGGGTGTCCATCTTCAGGAGACATCCTGCTTTCCAGCCTCTGCAGTTGGGCTCCCCATTCGCTCACGCACCCCAGCCGGGCGCCTGGCGGTGTCGGGCCATGTTTGCGTTGCTGGAGTAGAGGATGCAGCGTGCTTATTCTCACGCCGCCTCGGGTTTTCTGAAATCTCTGCAGTTAAGCTATTGGCTCAGCTTTTATGCCTGGACAGATATTGATTTTATTTGCACTCCTGGTGAAGTCTGAATTACATTCATGACAACTAGAGTTATGTCAACAGTAAGCGAGCCAGGAAGGGCAAGTCTCTTAATCTTGCTGGGAGACCAGTTGCCAAACAATGCATTAAAAAGCTCAAAGAAAGAAATGGTCAGCATAGGGGCTCACTGTGGCTGTTCAGCCAGAGAAACTCTTCCAGGGGCGCGGTTGCTCCTTGCTGGCCCAGCTAACTAGTCCAGCGTGGCCTCCGGAGAGGGTCACTGTGTGGCCAACCTCCCTGAAGGCAGGAATGCCCTCATGGCACTTCTCTGCGGCTATGCCAGCGTGACCGGTGATTGCTGGAGAGGAGTCCAGGTTATAGACGAACATCTAAATGCATGCAGAGTCCGGGGCTGGTTGTCTTGCAACAGTTCGCCTAATAACATCAACTGCTTTTTTATATTAAAGTTTGTCATCTGGCCAACTAGCTCTGGCTGCAAGTTGGCCTCTGCAAATTCTGTCAGTGCTAGCGCTTACTGAACGCATGTGTGAGTGAACGAATGAATGAGAGAAATAGTTCAGTGAGTTCTAATTATGTGCCAGATGTAAAGCTTAGTCTAAAGACACAAACTTGAGTAAGATTTGGTCCTTACCTCCTAGGATCTCACAGGCCAGTGAGGAAGACAGAGCAATACATCCAAGAGGAAGGAACGTATGTTTATTTAGGTTCCCAGAAGCTGACTCAGCCACAGGGTTCTGAGAACAAGTTTTCTTGGGAAGGGATCCCCGGAGACCTGGGTGGGGAGTCTTGATGTGACCCAGGGAAGGAGAGGGAGCCGCCAAGGTGTGTTACTACGCTTGTCACTGCTGTGGGCCGCTGGAGCGCAGTCCTGCCGGGAGCTGGGGGAAGAGTCTGGAACACGCTTCCAGTCTGCAGCTGGCGGAAGGTTGTGATTGGTTGAAGGGCAGTGACTCGTGAATCAGAGCCCTCAGACAGCCCCAGGTGTGCAGAGCCGGAAGCTCAGGGAATATGGGCAAAGCACAGACAGTGTCTGCCACAGGTTGGGAATTCCAGAAAGACAGAGGGGGGGCGCTTGAGCTAGACTTCCAGGCTGGACAGAACAGCAAGGGGCCTGCCCTCAGAGCCCCACCAGTCAGGTGGTGATGAGTTCGTGGGGAGAAAACTGAAGGGGAGGGGGCAGAGTTGGGGCCAAGTAGGGGATGGGGTGTGGGGGGTGGGAGGAGAGCACTCCAGAAGGCGTCTGGGAACTTGGGGAAGGCTGGCGTGGCTGGCACGGAGGCTGAGGGAGTGGGGAGGCTTAAGATGGAGAGACAGCAGGAGCGAAGCCGCCTCCTCATCCGTTAGAGGACACGACCCTACTGATGTCTTGGCAGGAGCCCACCCGCGGGCAGACTGGGGGTGGGGGTGTGGAGGCAGAGGGCCAGCCAAGATGGTGCAATCTGAAGGTAGATTGGGTGTGACCTGCTGTTAGATTAGCGGTAGGGGGGTGATTGCAAGAGGCATTAAACAAATAAACACACCCATAAATAGGTCACCAGTCGCTACTGGCCACAGGACCTGGTGAGGGAAAGCCTCGGGCAACAGGAGGGAGAGGAATAGGACATCTTTGGGGAGGGAGTTCACTGAAGAAAGAGCGGTTAAGCTGGGACCTGAGGGAGGGGGGAAGTGGCACCTCAGAAGTGGCCGGCCAGGCGGGCTGGGTCACCAGCAAGACAAAGGGGACTGGAGGTCAAGGCCGTCTGTCCACAGCATCTGGTCTCCAGCCCTGGCCCACAGCCTGCCCAGGAGTCCCGTGTGGGTCCTCCGGCCCCCCTCCGCTCAGGCCTCCCGCCCCCAGTGACGCAGCTGGTGGGGTGTCCACTGGCTGCCGCCTCCAACCCCAGGATTTGTTAGACCCAGACTGAGAGTGGGACTTGCTCAAAGTCAGGCACAGACCACTGAGGTTATGATATCGTGGAATTTTCTGCTGTAAAAGAGCTATTTGTAAAGACTCAGTGCGGGGGGTGGCTCTGTGGCCTTTGGCAGCAAGGCCTGCAGGTGGCAGCCTGGATGTGGCTCCGGAAGGGCGTTCTGTAGGGAGCCAGCAAAATGCCGCTCTTGGATGGGAGCAGCTGCGTGGAGAGGCCGGGTCCACTCTGATCTCAGGGCTGGCTTGGGCTGGTGAGAAATCCATTGCCATCCTCGGGGTCAGGCCACCGAGAAGCCGGCCCTCTGGCATGAACGTGGTCAGTGCGGCCAGCCCGGCCTGCTCCGGCCCACACGCTGCCCTATCTCCTTCCCAGCCGACCACCTGCTCTACCAGCCACGGAAACTCAGGTCTGCCTCTGGCTCAAAAGAATCTGCCCAGGCCGGGCAGGAAGCTTGTGCCTTCCTCTGTCCTGCTTCACCTCCTGGGATCAGGAATCTCCTTTGTGGAATGTTCCTCCCAAACCTTGTGGATTGATTTCAGACCAGAGTCCAAGATCATATTGCAGTTGAGTTCAGGAGTACTCGAATGCAAAGTGGTTTTGTCTTTACAGCCGTTTGGCCTAACTAGACTAGGTTCATAGCACAGAACTCACAAAGCCGTTGCTATGCACACAACGGAGGCAGTGGACGGCAGTGTGTGTCCAAAGCCCCTGTATCCACCTGGAGTCCCATTGTTGGCATCAGCCCATCAGACAGTCCCACTGTCTGTGTTGCTGGAGTGTGAAAGAGGAAGGCCAAATGAGACGGAGTAGCCGGCTGGAACCACACACTGCAGGTGGAAGCCAAGCATTCACTGGTGGTGTGAGTAGCAACTTCATCCAGGTGAACATGCCTTTCAGCTGTTTCAGACATCTCAGGTAAATGAGTCAGGCGTGTTTGGGTTTTTCCAGATCCCTTCAGATCTGAAAAGTTGTGAAGTTCCTGAGAAAATAAAATTTTCTTTGTGCCTCTTTCTGATAACTTCTTTCTTTTTCTAAATCAGAAATATGGAACAGGGTGGCATAGTCAGTATTCTCATCTCAGACTTGGACTTCCTGATTATTTTTTTAAATTTAGACATAGTCCAGAAGGTTTCTCCACTTGCAGTCATTCCTGGCATAGGTGTTTGGAGACCGGGCCGGTCCTGCAGTTTAGGGGGGGCTCCAAGGGAACCTGGTTGGCTGAGTCCTGGCTCTTTCTCACTGGTCTGTCTGAAAATCCCTTCCATCGTCTGCTAAAGGGGAGGCCAGCTTACGTAGCATTGCAGTTCATGTTGTATGTTGATGGGCCTGCAGGGTTTCCAGCGGGGCAAGTTCACACGTGTTTCCCGCCATGCACTGCCAATAGAGGCAGAGCACAAGCATGTTAAATACTTTCAACTTCGAAGCAAAAATGTTAGGGCTTTTCTCCCCCATGTTAAATAGGTCCACTCAATTTTTCAGAGCACATATGCAAACCATGAGACTTGGTCACTATACAAACGAGTTATTTTTATCAGCGAAAAGTATCACCCAACAGCATAGCATCTGATAAGCACATGCAGACTTCGTTTCTTTATTTGCTTAACCAAAGCATTAAGTGCACATCCTGTGCCGAGCACTGGGTTAGTGTTGGGAATCCAGAGACAGCCGACGGGGGCTCATTCTGCTACCACGAAGTCTCCCAGACAGAGCCTGGCACAGTGGGGGGCCCGCCCAGTGACGGTGGGGTGAAGGGCTGCTGGTGCTCAAAGGGGGACTATGGAGGATGCCTCGTAAGCCTTCTCTGCTGGCAAAGAGAAAAACGGCAAGTCCCGTGTTTTCCCCTAGAGCTGAGATCCAGTCTTACCCATGCTTTGGTGCCCAGCACAGCCCCTCGAGTGCCTTCCTTACCCTCTTCTTCGTAGCTGCCAAGTTGTTGACTTGGTGAGATCCTGGCAACTGCACCAGAGCTCAGAGCCACACTTGCCAGGTCTGCTGCCCTGGGGAGGGGGCTGCACCCGTGGATTAGGAATGCATCCAAAGGCGGGGTCTTTGCCCATGGGCTCAGGGCTGTGGAGGTCCTGCCAGCCCCCAGGACCCTGGTCTTGCCGGCAGCTGTCAGGCAGGTGTTCAACATGCAGAGTCTGGAGGTGGAACTCTCCACCCGCTCAGCCTCCCCCCGCTTCTCCAGGGGCTCCTTGCTGACTGCGGAGACGTTCCCGTCGGGTCTCAATGGCCTTCCCTTTTCCACTGAGCCCTCTTACTTATTTTTTGCCTTCGACATGGAACTCTGACTCCCTGGGGAGAGTTATGAGAGTATGGTGCCCTCCAGGGCCTTTGTGCGGCATGAATATCGTTTATAAAAACTCCTTTCGGTAGCTCATATGTCACTGACCAGGTGTTCTTCAGGCTTAAGGAGCAGTATGTGTTTTGTGTGGAACTAGATTCTCATGATATCTCCATTTCTTTTGACTTAAAAAAAAAAAAGAAGCCCTGTTCCTATGTGCATTTGAAAATAGCAATAAATCATGCCCACTTCTTGCCATTTAAGCATTTCCTCTCCAGAGGACATTCTTCTCTCTCTTCGCGTGGGTACAAATTTCCTTTTGCAGATTAATTTCAAATTGGAAAACCTACAAATAAAAACATCAGTACACAATTTATTTCCTTTATTATGTTAACCGGTCCCAGCGTAAAGCACTGTTTTCCCCAAGAAGTTAAGTTTTACATCCCAGAATTAGAGTGAACCTGCCCTTGGCCGACGCTCAGGCCGATTCTTGGTTAACTGCAGAAAGAGCTGTCCTGATTGAGAAGGACAGTCTCCTGCCACTTGGCAGACTTTCCCCTCGGGGCGAGTGTGGCCACTGATGTATGAGCAGATATCACCTCCTCACCCTCAGTTCGTTTTCTCACCCATCCCTTTTCCCACCTCCAAGGCAACATCAAGCTCAGATACACTGTGCTTTTTTGTCACTCTTTCCCCAGAAAAAATGACCCATGCTTTTCACATTTGTGCCCGTTGTTTAGAAAGCCAAGCTTGGCCCTGCTGGGAATAAAGTCATCAGTCCTTCGGAAGACAGGAAACAACCTTCCAACAACCTTGACAGAGTGAAGCTCACCGACTTCAATTTCCTCATGGTGCTGGGGAAGGGGAGTTTTGGGAAGGTAAGACAGTTGTCTGGGAAGCGGAGGGGCTTTCGCAGAGAACGTTGGATCAGTTTTGTTCTCGCCGAGGTTTCCAGAACAGCCCTTTATGTTCCCGGTGGTTTGTGGACATTTCCTTGGGTGTTTCCTACTTCATTTCATTAAAAACAACTGTATTCCAAAAAGCTACCGTGGGTTCGTTGTACGTTCCCCCTTCACGGTGTTCGGAGTAGAAGGGATGCTCTAAAAGGTGGTTTGAATGAATAATTTTCACAACCAAAAATGAGATGCTAACGTAGTAAGCAAGTGTAGTCATTAAGAGATTCTGAAGTGGGGTCTTCGGCAGTCCCCCTAGATGCCTCCGTTCGGCTTCTGTGGCCCCAAATCTCGAGTGGGATCCAGGAACTGATTTTGAGCCTTTTTCTTTATCCGGGTTCCTGACTCGTGAGATTATAAAGGTCAGTCACATTTCACTATAAGATGCTCCTGAAACATGTACATAATTGCAGACTGATCTCAGTATAGAATGTTGAGTATTCATTCCTTTTAGCAGCCAAAACAATGCCATCGTGTGTCAATAGCCTACACGGCGTACAAATCTTAACAGCTACTAGTTATGCAAATGCTGGAGGGATTTAATTTGTGGTGACGTGCAATATTTCAAAATTTGCACATAAAGTTTATTAACGTTTTTATATCGCACATTACAAATTTGCATGAACTATCGCTGACCCGTCGCCGGGCCTGGTTCCCTCCCTCCACCCCAGGAGCAGACGTATGCTCAGAAGGTTCAGGCGGTTCTTGGTCTGTTCCCAGGTGATGCTTGCTGACAGGAAGGGAACAGAAGAACTGTACGCCATCAAAATCCTGAAGAAGGACGTGGTGATTCAGGATGACGATGTGGAGTGCACCATGGTGGAAAAGCGAGTGCTGGCCTTGCTCGACAAGCCCCCATTCCTGACGCAGCTGCACTCCTGCTTCCAGACGGTGGTAAGGACCCTGGGGGGCGTTTCTGCGGCACAGCACCCGGCGTGCTCTCAGGGCTGAGCCTGAACCAAGGCGTCTCAGCATCCTCGTTCCTGGGGAGAGGTCTGGAGAAAGGTGTAACGTGATGCCAAACAGAGGTGACAGGGGACAGCCTCTCATCCCTCTGCCTCTGTGATGTCCTCTGCTTGAAGTCTTGGCCTTTGTGTTATTTAATTCAGCAGACAGTTACATGAAAGGTTTTCTTCCTTCCAGGTAATGTGCAAAGACCTGGGGACACAAAAACAATAAAATAGCTCACAGCTTCTTAAGACCACCGGCTCTGCTGCCAGGCATGGCATTGGAACGTTAGGGGACTTGATTTTGTGAAAGAGTGTTCTTATTCAGTGCCGCACAGCACGGGTGGCAAACTGTGTGTGGCCTGGTCTCTGTGGCCCGTGAGCTCTAAGAAAGATAGCAAAAAAGAAATCCGAAGAATAATATTTTATGACACCTGAAAACTAGATGACATTCAAATTTCAGCATCCATAAATAGTTTTTTTGGGACATTACCAGCCTCATTCATTTACCTACCATCCATGGCTACAAAGGCAGAGTCGAGTAGTCGCAGGAGATACTCAAAGCCCGAAATATTTACTGTCTGGCTCTTTACAGAAACAGTGTGCTGACTCCAGTCATACAGCAAAACTAAACTGAGGACAAAAAAGAAAATTCCAAAGCCCTAGTGAATCACTTGTGGAGCTTGCGAGTGGCCTACCAGAAATACAGACATTTAGTTGGCACCATAGTGAGGCATTGCCAAAGACAGGCTTTCCCCTCCTCCGAGGCTGTCCCTTTTAAACGTGACTCAGTAATCGGTAGCTATAACCGCTACTGTTATGATTATTACTGTTTTCAACTGCGTGTTAGTCAGAAATTGACTTTCTGTTTCATGTCTCTCTTTAAAAACTCTTGGGAGGCACCCTCAGTGGTTTTGGAATTTGGAATCTCAAAGTGGCAGAGCGGCCTCACGGAGTTCCGGGGTGTGCCGTGGAGGCTGCGGAGGCAGGCACCAGCCATGGCGCGTCAGCGCGGGCGGCAGCTTCCCGGTCTCTGAATCCAGTCACACCGGGGAGACGAGCGCAGCGCGCTGGGCAAAGAGAACCACAGAGCCGAGTCCCAGCCCAGAGCCCGTAACTCTGCTTGCCCTTATTAAGCTCTGGAAAGCCAAAAAGCAAAGACATGAAGATGAAATTAAAGTTTGTAACAGGAAAGCTAAAGATTGATGTTCCCAGAGCTGTTTCTGGCTGTTAGCACCAGTTTTATCATTTTTTTCCCTCTCTGTGCAACACTTTAATGTTTAATAACGTCTGTGAAATGATGTTTTCTAGCCGAGAGCGGAGGTCAGCTTCTACCTTGGTGTGCTGTGCCGTTAGTTATTTCGCTGTTAAACCCCTCAATCTCCCCATCTGTCTCAGCATTGCATCCTCATAAATATGCAGATTTATTTGGATCTATGATACGCGCCCTTCATGGGGCCAACACTCAGCATACCAGTGACAGAGAAAATAAAGAAATAACACTTGGGTGTATTATGCATGCAAAAGAACATTTGATTAGGCTCTGCGTTTGTAGTCCTCTCTCTCCCTTGCCCAGTAAATATCACTGAGCGTGTGTAATTTACAAGCCCAACCCAACCCCGGAGATGTGTTTTCAGGAGCGTCCATTTAAACACGTTGCTACGTTAGTTTGGCACGCCTCCTGGATGCTGCAAAGCAGCCTTTAAACACGCGGGCCACAGAGAAGCACTGGCTAAAATGAAATAATTGGCTAATGTGGACTCTTCACACTGTCCCTAGCTTAGAAATGTTCGTAGGAAAATCGAGAAGAATGTTCGAGGCCATTACTCTGCATAACCAGAAGGGGCAGACATGTTGACAGAGAGCCGTTATTTCAGAGTTGTGTGATGACTTTGTACTTCCCAAGGCCGTCACGCAGTAGGGTTTATTACGTACTCTTTCCTTGGGAAAAAAATTTTGAAGAGCTCCAAGCCGAGCAGATCTGCCCGTGCGGCCCACATTTTGCTAATGAGAAAGCAAAACGCAGCCCGGAGAGAGCGAAGGCGGCGGCTTGGCGGGGAGGAGCCCCACTGACGTGTTGAACCTTGGTCCGCAGGATCGGCTGTACTTCGTCATGGAGTACGTCAATGGCGGGGACCTCATGTACCACATTCAGCAAGTAGGAAAGTTTAAGGAGCCACAAGCAGTGTGAGTATTTTTTTTTTAAAGTCCCTTAATTTAGGCAACCCAGTACTCCCAGCTGGGAACTTCTGCTGGGTGAGATGTGGCAGTGGGACTCTGCCCAGCTTGGAGTTGGGTGCTATAACCTCCCAAAGGGGCAGATGTACTGGCAGGATCCGTCTAGATGTTTCTTAGGGAGTGGTTTATTCTATTTCCAATAGATCAGAGATGCTGGTGTATCCCCTCCTCACCCAGTTCCAACCTCATTGGTGGAGTCAGCTTATCCATTGAAGAGAAGGTTGTTGCACACCCTCTATGCATTGGCCTCTGGGGGAGTGAAAGGAACGATGTGCTTCCTGCCCTGGGGGAGCTCACGCTGTAACCTGGAGTTGGAAGTCACCTAATAATTACAATGCCTTGGTGTAACTTCAGAGGCATGCGCAGGATACCGTGCAAGCCCCCAAAAGTCAGGGAGTCAGGGAAGCATATCCTCAGGGAATGCCCAAGCCGGAGGTGGGAGAAGAACCTTCTAAGAAGAGATTTGAAAAGATGCAAACCCGGGGAGTGGCCTCCAGCTCGGTGCGTGCAGGAGGTGGTACAAGATCGTGGGGGCCTGGGCAGGGGCTCTGGGTAAAGAGGCTGGTGGAGGAGCCTGGCTGGGGTGGAGGGAAGAGGGAAGGGGCTTCGGTGGGACTTGCCACCAGCAGACTAAGCTTTCACAGAGCCCTCTGGCCAAGGGAAGAAGGAAGGAGGGGTGGGAATGCAGGGCGGTGAGAGCCTTTATGGGGGAGCAGGAGTAGAGCTGGAGTCAGGGCTTGACCTTGGAGCCACAGAGGAGTAAGTGTCCTTGAAAAACATCCTGGAGGTCTTGGAGACTGGCGGGTGAGCAGAGAGAAATCTCTTCACCTGAGGCCCCGCTTTAGGTTTGGCTGGGCACGGCCACCAAGGAGGAGGTGGTTTAGGGGGAGAACCGTGAGCTCAGTTTGGAGCATTTCATCGGAATGTGCCTTGGATGCAGGGACGCAGGAGTCCCCAGCATGGGAGGGAGATGTGAACTCCGGGTGAAGATGGGGGATTCGTCCATGGTGGGCGAGGGGTGGGGGGACTTTGATGCCTGAAATGTCATCCCCTTTCTCAGGGGCCAGGAAGTCTCAGGAAACTCGACAGAAGCAAGCTTTCCTTATTTCCCTAAATGTGAGGATACGCAGTGGGCATGCACCCTTCTGAATCAAGTTAGCGAACGTTAACAAGATTCTGGCTAATGTTCAATCTAAAAGATAAATCAGAAGGATTTTTGGCCTGTGTGGGGATTATCTGCCCTAGGGGAGATTAACTAAAGGCAGAATAGGGAATTCTTTGGTAGCAAGCTTTAAAAATGGGCAGGGAGCTTTTTCTGCTTTTATATTTACTTTTCTAGTTTTAAAAAAATGCCTTCCCTATCCCCTGTCTAACGTTGTAGTTATAAAGCATTGAAATACTGGGATTGTAAAATAAAGCCATTGCACAGAGCTGCAAAGAGCAAATAGCGAAATAGGTGCCAAATATAAAGCCGTCTCATCTAAGACCCTTTCATTGTTTTTGTGTTGCAGAAAAGGTTTTGTTTTTTTTAAAAAAAATACGGAAAAGCATGAAAAATAATGCACAACTCACCTATAATCCCACCCCTTCTCTCCCCCACCCGCATCCCGTCCTCTCCCGCTGGCCTGCAGAGGCGGCCTCCCGTTCAGAGTTGGTCCTGATCATTAGAGAGTTTATTTCTCTGCTCATGTAAACGTGTGCACTTATTTTAAGCCTCCTGGGTGTGATATTTGCACAGATACAGTCTTGTGGCTTCTAAGACTTCAAAGACTGCTAAATGCTGTGCGGATTTTTAAATATCCTTCTGCATTTAATCTGAGTTTCAGATGTGAACCTATTAAGACTTTCGAAGTGATGGTGGTAACTGCTTTTTGTCATGAATTGTTTACAAGGGTAAACTCAGGTATGAATCACGGTGTGTGTCTTAGTTATTCCAGCACTTGGAGGGATGAATGAACTAGCAAAAGAGTACATCACCCACTACACGTTGTCTTCCAGGGAATTATTTGTATTTTCAAACCCCAATGTGTCCTAGCTCTCTGGGAGGCCGAGGCGGGCAGATTGTTCGAGCTCAGGAGTTCGAAACCAGCCTGAGCAAGAGCGAGACCCCATCTCTACTAAAATTAGAAAGAAATTAATTGGACAACTAAAAATATATAGAAAAAATTAGCCGGGCATGGTGGCGCATGCCTGTAGTCCCAGCTACTTGGGAGGCTGAGGCAGGAGGATCGCTTGAGCCCAGGAGTTTGAGGTTGCTGTGAGCTAGGCTGACGCCACGGCACTCTAGCCCAGGCAACACAGTGAGGCTCTGTCTCAAAAAAAAAAAAAAAAAAAACCCCAATGTGTTCCATCCATGAATAGGAAAATGGAAGTTTTCTCTGTGGTATTCCTGGCATAGAATAGTCTAACAGGCATCCACTCTGTAAATGATTGTATTAGAAATGACTTTGTTGGCAGTCAATTACCTATTCACCTTCTTCAGACAAGAAAAATAAACTGTCTCACTGGCTTTATTAGCCGTGTCACTCTCGGGTGAGTTGGATGATGAAGCGGCAGAGGGAAGGGCCAAGGGTTGGAAGAGCAGGTGCAGGCTGACGCCGACCTCTGAAAGCCTCCGGGTCTTACGTTCTTTTATCTTTTTGATGCCTGAACTTGAGGGTGAAAGTATCCAGGAGTCCAAAGAAGCAAGCGAGAAACCTGAAGCACATTTTCTTTTGCAGATTCTATGCGGCAGAGATTTCCATTGGATTGTTCTTTCTCCATAAAAGAGGAATAATTTATAGGTGTGTATCGAAGCTCTTCTACCAGCGGCACAATTGAAAGGTTTGCTGGGCCTCTGTGGGCATGTCATTCTGTGATGGTAACTTAAGATGTGGAGTTGGTACCCTCCTCCCGCCCCCCGCCCGGGTCACAGAGGCCTGCTGGGACCCGCCTCTCTGCAGCCTCTAGACAAATCAGAGGCACCTTCTGATTTCCACTCCTCAAAGATTTTGTATCTCGTTTCTGCTTTCCACAAGAAAACATGTTTTTCTCTCCACTGACAGCTCCTTCCTCTGCCTTTTATTTGAGATGGAGGTCAGGGAGCAGTGGAAACTGAATTTCTGTTGGAGGTGCTCAGCGAGAGAACGTAGGGAACTGGGGAGAGGCGAGGAAAAAAACTATTGATTTAATTCTTCCTGCTGTTGGCTGCAGTGAAAATCTGGTGCCAAAGAAAGAAGAATGTCTTCCAGTGTTAACTGAAGAGTAATTAAACGGACATGTGACACAAGGCAGAATGGAAGGGACATGTGTGACCCAATGAGATGGTTCTAAACCCTTGATTTTGGAAACCCTATGGTGTGTCAGGCCCACCCCCCCGCCATGTGGAGTATTAATAAATCGAATGGCTGAGATCTCCCCAAACCTGCTAAATTGGAATCTCCGGGCTCACAGGCACAGCCGAGATGGGGATCGCTAGTTCAGCCATTTAGCCATTCATTCAGTCTGCATCTAAGCACCTACCATAACCCAGGTATGCTATTAGGCTCTGGAAATACAAAAACAATAATTCCTGGTCCGTGCTCTCCAGAGATTTACAGTTAATATGCCATTGAGGTGACAGCTATTCAAATATCGTCCTGTTTCACCAGCTCCAGAGCAAACCACGTTATGTTGTCCGGAAGGACTCTGATGTTAACCTGCTTCCTTGCAGGGATCTGAAGTTAGATAATGTCATGTTGGATTCAGAAGGACATATCAAAATTGCTGACTTTGGGATGTGCAAGGAACACATGATGAATGGAGTCACGACCAGGACCTTCTGTGGGACTCCAGATTACATCGCCCCGGAGGTAGGGACGCCGGTTCTCCTCGCCGGTTTTCTAGACCAGGACTTTCAAACAGTAAAAACAGCCCCCTCATGGGGTGTAGGGTCATTAAGGAATCACTAAGTCAATGTGTGGGTCGTGTCCACAAAATGGACTAAACTAGACAAAATAGACTAAAATAGAAAAATAGGAGAGCTCATTGCACATAGCAAGGCTATGTCTTGTTTGACGGAACTGTTGGTTTTGTTACGTGTCCGTGTGAGCCAGCTGCATTTGCGTGGTAAAATATATTTCTCACATGGGTGGGGTCAAAATAATCTAAGAAACACTGGTGGGTGGAAGGAGATGTTTGTGAAAATATTCTGCCTGGGACAGCTGGGTTAGGAGGGGGTTGCAGTGATAGCTTTTTAGCAACATCAGAGTGATCATTGTTCTAGACTTAATTGTTTGTGATGTCTAATCTAGGAAAAGTGTATCCATGTGGTTATAAGCAAAATGGTTCCAAGATTTGTGTCTTTATAGCAGTGGCCCTACTATGCTATCTTTGTTATAACACTTACTGAGGAATTCTTTTCCTGTTTTATGAAGCATCCTACACGCCAATGATAGAATGGGTCATAACCCTGGGTCATTGTATAGCCAACTATCTATCCACACACAGCCCTGTGGAGATAACAGTCTTGTCCCAGCTGAACTCCAGCATGGCGGAAAGCAGTGGATGGAAAGCTGGGCCAGCCTAAGCTCTTCCTAGAGCCCCCATATTAGCTGTGGGCAGCTTATCCCACATTTATCCAACATAGTGCCCCATGCATTTATCTCAGAGGCAGTAGGTACAGTGGAAAAGACACAAGCTCAAAAGTCAGACCCATGTGAGCTCCAATCCTAACTCTTTTTTTTTACAGGCTGTGGGAACTCAGGCAAGTTCCTTAACCTCTCTGAACCCTCAATCTTCAGTGGCAAGTTAGGGATAATAATATCCTCTTTGTAGAAGTGCTTAATACAACGTTTTGCACCTAGTAGACCCTCGATAGTAATCATTATTCCAAAAGGAAAGCTGATTTTTATTCCTTTGTTAAGGCCTTTTTCAGTTGTTGTATTCCTAGGCAGCGTGGAAACATAGACTTCACTTAGAAATTTGAATTCTGAATTACCTGGCCAAAGGTGACATGTTGTCTTGATACATAACTTATTGGGATTTTTCCCCCCAAGGAACTAATGTTAGTACCTCCACACATAGCATGAACTTAAGTAGTCATATTTTTCAAACATGAAGAATAAGGAGATGGTACGGTAAAAAAAGCAACCTCTTGGTGCAGTATTTATTCTGAAGCCTTTTACTGCTGGCAGGTAGTAAGCAGGCTGTAATTACGAGCTGTGCAGGCTCCATGTGACAGCCCAGCAGACGCCATGAAAGTTTAGTGACGGAATGGCAGCATTTTTAGGAATAAAGGTGGCATTGAGCTTTGGCTCCATTAAGACCAGGTCTCTGCTGATCCAACAAAGAGCTTCTTGTGTTCAGTCACACCTCTGCTGTCTAGTAACACAGTGTCCGACAGAGATGAAATTGTCCATGTAATGAAAGTATATCTATTTGTGTCTTTTTGTTGTCGTTGTTCAGTGCGACTCATGGTATGAGTGTCCTATTGCTGCTGTAACAAATAGCCGCAAACTTAGCAGCTTAAAATAACACAAACTTATCTTACGGTTCCAGAGGTCACAAGTCCAAAATCAGTCTTACTGAGTTAAAGTCAAATAGTGGGCAGGGCTGGCTCCTTCTGGAAGCTGTAGGGGAGAACGTGTTTCCTTGACTTTTCCAACTTCTGGAGGCCACCTGGCATCACAGTGCCACCTTCTATCCTCTGAGCAGTGTAACATCTTCCAGTCTCTGTCTTCTGCGACTCCTGCCCTCCAGCCTCCCTCTTTGTTCACGAGGATCTTTGGGGTTATTTTGGGCCCAGCAAGGTATCTACGATCATCTCCCCATGTCAAGATCCTTAGCTCACTCACGTCTACACAGTCCTTTTTGCTGCGTCAAGCTAATATATTCACAGGTGCCAGGAATTAAGGTTGGCATCTTTGGGGGAAAAGGGACTTAGTCTATCATATTCATTATGACAACATTCTATTTCAGATAATGTCCCCCTTCCTCCACCAGATGCCCCTGGTATGCTAGAACATAGTATGCTAGAACATACTTCTAGCATATCTCGGTAATGTTGGGCCTCTTTATACACAGGGAATAAGGTGCTGTCATTCTAAATACCTTTGCCTCTGAAGCCTTCATTTCTCTCCTTCTATCCACCGTACGAGCCATCATAAAGGCAGCGAACGCCGTTTATTGTCCGCTGTGCGCCAGGCACCACATAAACTTTCCCTCATTTAATCCCCGTAACAAGCCCCGCAGGGGAGGTGACATGGGGCCCATGTTTCAGAGGAGGTGACTTGGACTGTGTCCGAGGCCACGTTACTGAGAATTGCCAGAATTAGGCTTCAGCCCCATGCTCGGGTTATCCCCCGACCTTTGCCCCATTCCCTGTGCTAACCTGCTTGAAACCGGAGCCGTTCCCGCGTGCGGGCCATGTTCTGTGCACCCACTGTGCCAAGCGTGGTGCCGCCAGGGACACAAAGTACATCAGACAGGGTCCCGGCCCTCCAAGTGCTTGTAGTGTATGAGAAGTGACATTCATACAAACAAGCAGGAACCCAAATCTATGTTTAGATTTCAGTTGACTTTCACTGAAAATATAAGCTACACTGCTTTGGGAAATCAATCAAAAATCATTTTAGGTTGTTTCACCTTTTGCTGGCATTTTTCCTCATCAGTGTTCAGGAATTTAGCGTATGTGGCCGCAGGAATGCTCGCAATATAGAGGAAGACCGAACAGGTTCAAGGTTTCAGAATTTGCTCAAAGGTCAAAATAATCCTGTCTTCTACGTAAATGCTCCTGTCAGGCGAAGGCAAAATAATTATCTTAGATGGCATTTTCCGTAATAGGCAAAACGAAGGCTTAAATATTTATGGCTGTGTGTTAAAAAACCTTGAAATCGATTAATACTGTAGCATCTCCTTAACCTCCGAAGACAGGCTGAGGAGGAAATGTCACCAACAGATGGGGTTTTGGAGTTCGAGATGGACACCCACGGAAGGGCCCTAACCAGGAGATGATTCCTGAAGCCGACACGAAGGCTTCTCTTTGCTTCGACATAGAAAGAATTCTCTGGGGTCAGTGAGAGCCCTCGAGAAGACCGAATAAAAGCTTCGTCTGGACTTAATCCCCCTCTGAAAGTTAGTTATTGTGGGTGTGTGAGATCCGCCCACAAGTCAGGTATCTCCTAGGAGCCAAGAATCTGACTCCAGATACCAGCATTTGCTCACGCTTTCCTGGGTGAAGGAGAAGCAGCAGGAAAAGCGTTTGCTTCTGGCACGGGTCCCTCTGGGTAGCCCCAGCTGCAATAGGATTGAAGGTAGCCCCAGCTGCAATAGGATTGAAGCTTTTTAAAAATGCGCCACATGAAATGTTCCTCACAGCACTGCCATGGCAGGGGATGCGTTAGACCACACACAAAGGACGTCCCCACGATGTACTGTCTACTCTATCCCAAACCCCCGAGCACGTCTGATCTGTCACATTGAATGCATGAGCAGAGGTTCAGTGACTTGCCCAAGGTCATGTAGGCACAGGTAACAGGCAAAGGTGGGATTTGGACCCAAGACGTTCTAACCCTGGAGCCCGAACGTTCTTTTCGCGGATTACGCTGTCTGCAGAGGGATGAGAGAAGAAGCAGCACGTGGGTATAGACCATCTTTTCTCGGACATCCACCCATCTTAACTGGATTCAGACGCAGTCGGTGACTCAGAATCGCATTCCAGCCGCTAACACTGGGCAAACCCCTTAGAAACCAAAGGTGAGCCAGCTACACGCAAGCGCCTACGAGCTCGCAGCACCGACCCGTCAGCACGTTCAGAGGGGCTCCCAAGTCTCGGCCACCGTTCCCAGCCTGGGGGTGCTTGGCCAGAAAGCGGAGCCCAGAGGAGAGCTGCGAGGAGGGCTTGGGGCTAGAGGCAGTTAGAAATCGGTGGATTTCGAGGTGTGGATGTGACAGTATTCCTCTTGGCCGTAACAGATGGCACCCCCAACGCAGCTAAGATCACATCATCAGGGGAGGAATTTGCCAGCATGCTGCCTGCCCTGCAGCCAGCTGCCTGCCAGCAGATGGGCAGACTCCTGTGAGGTTGGGGACCGGGTGGGTGCAGAGAGCTGGAGAGCTACCTGGGGACATGGCTTCTGTGCTCCAGCCCTGTCGAATGCCAGCCCCACAACACCTGTGACAGCAGCTGGATGTCTGCATTTTTATGTAAAATTCACCTAACTTCCAACTCGGCCCCAATATATATTAAAAGAAACGTATACAGGTGAGATTCAGCCAGTGGGCCATCAACTGTGACTCTCTCTGGAGGAGGCTCGGGTCCCACTGTGGGGAGCATGTTAGATGGGAGGGAAGAAGACCAAGGGACGTCAGAGAGGGAGGAGAGGAGCTGGAGGCTGTAGTCTTGGACTGCAAGGAAGGCAGGTGTTCACGAGCTCAGGGGGGGGCAGGGACCATGGGGCCCAGGAGATATAGGGGAGGGTCTGGGCACGAGGAGCCGTGATCCTGGAGACAGCAGCGTCGCTGATGATGGCATGGAGTGAGCATGAGCGCCGGCTGTTGGGCAGGAACACTCTCTTTGGGGAAATCTGTGATGAAAGGGAGGAAGGACAGTGGACGGTTACTCCCAGGGCAGGCGAGCTGAGGGAGGCATCATCTAAGTTGCAGAAACTCGAGGAGATTTCTAGGCCAAGGGGAAAATGCCCAGAGAGAGGGACAGAGAGAGAATATACCACCCCACAGGCAGGAACAGGAATGGGGCGCACAAGCAAAGGAGACCCTTCCTCCTCAGGTGCAGGAGGAAGATGAGGAGCGCATGAGACCTCCAGGTGGCAGGAAGCCTGCAGTACCCCCTGTGGCCGGTCTGCATCTTCAGAGGGTGCTGCCAGGAAAGGTGCACGGGCCCTGAGGGGCGGGATGACTGTTTGGGAGGAGACGCCACAGAAGTGCAATGGAAGAGCAGAGATCTGGGAGCCGGGACAGCACGGGGTGGGGGACAGCCACGTTGGCAGCTCTCCAGCAAAGCTCCGTAGTGGAAGTGCAGAAGGAAGAGGCAGTGCTTAGGGCCAGGCCGTCCAGGTGAGGCAGATGCTGAAAAGAGTCTCCTGGCTGGGGACATGGTGGTACACACCTGTAGTCCAGGCTGCTTTGGAGGCTGAGGCAGGAGGATGCCCCGAGCCCAGAAATTTGAGGCTACAGTGAGCTGTGCTGGTGCCCTGTACTCCAGCCTGGGCAGCGGAGCGAGGCTCTGTCTCTAAACAAACACAAACAAACACTCCCCAGGAAGGGACCGGCCAGGTAAAGGGAATAGGTGAGTGAGGCAGGAAGGGAGCTGAGTGTCTAAGCAGGAGGGCCAGGGTCCCTCTGGGTAGCTCCAGCGCAGAGGTAAGAGTGGGGAGTGAGAGTGTGGGCAGAGCACTGCGGGCAGGCTCTGAATTAGGCATCTGGGGGAAGCCAAAATCTCTATGGGGCCCAAAACCCTTTGTCTCCCAGCTCCCCTGCTCCCTTCCTGCCCTCTGGCCTTGCCCTGCCCTGCTCTCCTGCTGGCTGCCTGGCTGCACAGACTCCCTCTCCACCCTCAGACTGCCAGACCCTCCGTCCTCCTCCTCGAGGCTACTCCTCCTGCAACCTGCTTGTCCCAGCGTCTGCATTGGTGTGGCTTCCTCTGTCACCTCCTTCAAGCCTCAGCCCAGAGGTCACCTTGGGGAGGCCCCCTGTCCCAATGGCCCTATTTAAACCTGCAAACCTCCAGCCCCATCCAGCACCGCAGACTCCGTGCCTGCTGTACTCCTAGACTGATCTCTGTTCATCCCACTGAGCCCCACAAGGGCAGGATTCTATCTTGGGTTTGCAGACGTGCCCCCACCTCAGGGTCTGGGTCAGTGCCCGGCACACAGTGGTTGCTTGGCGTGGATGCTAGTATGCTGTGCTCTAGGCATGGCCACAGCAGGGCAGACACACAGGTAGAACAGAGAGGCAGCCTGTGGTGCTGAGAGGGTTGGAACTCTGATAATTGAAAGGTGACCCCCAAGGCCCACGCAGGTATGGGGCCGATGGCACAGGACACAGGGCAGAGGAGGGCTGCATGCCTCGCATCATCAGCTGACGAGAGCTTGTGGGCTGGAGACCTGATTGTCTGCAGGGGACACCAGCCCAGGTCCCCCAGACAGTACCAGCTGTCCCCAGAGACTTTTCCTGGCCCCAGGGGAAAGGATTGTCCAGAGGGGTAGAAAATAAAAGCACATCTGAAAATCCAACGAGAAAATAACTCATACAGTATACACAGCCAGGCAGTCAGGCAGTAAATTAGGACTTGCCAAATCGAGAAGAAAGGGAAACGAGATGCGGAGAGATGCGATCGGCACAGCGGGGGGCCCTGAGACCCGCTCTGAACTGCAGGCCGTCTCCCGCCCGCGCAGGCAGGAGCGAGGAAAAGCACTCGATTAAAGAAAAAGGCTGATAAGCCGAAGGGCGGCTTGCTTTCTATCAAAGGGCAATTTCCCTCTCTGCAGGGTCACGGTCCAATGACTCCAGCGTCGCAAGAGAGAATGAAGCAGCCGCTCCCTCAGAGAAATATTTAGAGCCAACGCTGGGCTTTCCTTTGTGATCCCCCTTAAATTGTGCAATTCTCAGACCTTTTGTAGGAATTATGCTGGTTATATTATCTCCTATATTTTGTTGTCTGCCTGCAGCTCTTTAACTGGTCTCATAATTCTCCTGGCCCCAGAGTTTAATCAGTTTAGCCCTGTTCTCGGGAGCCTTGGGCACCTCTGTGATACAGTGGACTGAGAGGACAGTGGGCCCTTCCTGTCTCTTGATCCCCCTCCCGCTCATCCTCCAGAAATAACCAGTTCCTGGTGGGTTCACCGCCCCTCTGTGCATTCCTACTACGTACTAGACTGGGGCCGAGCACCCCATTTACTTTATTTGGTTTAAGCCCGAGTCAGTTCCAATTTCTCGATGGTGAAACGGAGGCACAGAGAGATTCGTTCATTTTCCCCACTGCCCCAGCTCAGGGCAGACTCGGGCTTTGAACCCAGGGCGGAGCAGCTTCTCCCTGCAGCAGCTGTGACCCTGGCTCAGATGCCACCCACAGAATGCATCCCTATACGAATGCAAATAAGCTGCTCTCCCAGCCTGTTACTTGTTTTCAGAGCCCCAATAACACTCTGGTAAAATTTTACTCTTGATGTTCCATGGCCTGCATTAATTAGCTCTTCATTTCTTGATTTGTTTAAATCCTATGAAAATGGGTCAGAGATTTCTGAGCTTTATTCACCTCTTACTTTGTAAAATTGCCCAGGCAGTGGTGGGGAGGAGGTGGGTGTCTTGAGGGAGATTACTAACATTTGTTCATGTCTTACTCTGTACCATGCACTTAGACCTGTTATCTCATTGAGTCTTATGATAGTCCTCTGAGGTAAGTGGTATCATTCCTGCTTTACAGACAAGGAAAAGGAGACTTGGAGAGGAGAGGTGACCTGCCCAGGCTTGCAGGTGGCAAGTGGCAGGACCACGATGCTCATCTGCCGGCCTCAGAGCGCAGGGCTGTTGCCCTAATGCCACCAGTGGCTGGTCACCCCTCTTAGCGCATGATCATTGCTCTGCTGCCAAACACACCTACAAAGACCCACTAGATTTTAAGACTTCCTGGTTCTGGAAAACCTTTTATTCCAGCTAATAAAGCTCTCACAGACACAAAATATATTTTCCTAACCCCCATTTCATTCCTTTACTGCGCAAGTAATTATTTTGTTCTGATGCACATTAACATTTTGCACAGCTCCGTGGGTTTGGCAGAGGAGGCCTGAGATAAGCAGGGTTCCACGGGGTCCCACAGACACTTGCCCAGCTTTTCCCAAGCACCCGTCAACCCCAGAGAGCAGCCCAGTGACAAGGGCTGCTGGTGATGGAGTTTGAGAACCACTCGAAGAGAGGCTAGAAGGCCACTCGGAGAAGGCGTGATGACGGTGCATTTGATTCCAGACGGATTCAGTTCTGCTATATTTTAACTCCACGTGGTCTTAATAGTCACCCCTGAAGGGAAGACTTCCTGTTGGATTTCAGGTGGCTGTCATTCTGCTCTTTTAAGAGGCTGAGTGACATCAGTAGGCATAATCATAGTACCTTCCTCAAAATCTGACTTTGAGGAGTAAGTGGACTTTGCCATAACAAGCTTAGCTTGCCTCGGAGGGAGCGCTCCTTTAATCTTTGCCCATTATTTGGCAGTTGTTTCGATTACCTATTGCTGTGTAATCACCCCAAAACTTAATGGCTTAAAACCACAATCGTGTTGACGCTGAGATTCTCCGGGCCAGGACTTCCATCAGGACTCAGCAGGGATGGCTCCTTGCTGCTGCAGGGTCTTCAGCTTCGGTGGCTGTGCTGGTGCGGGGGCGTCCAACATGGCCTCTGGCTGTTGGCCATTAGCCAAGGCCCCTTGGGTTCTCCTCTACCTGGCCCTTCTTTCCACGTGGTCACTTATCACTCAGTAGTTTATCCTGAGCTTCTTGACATGGTGCTGGCCACTAAGAGGGCAGAAACAGAAGCCACAGGCTCCTTAAGCTTTATCTGGAACTTAACTGTGCCACTTCTACCACGTTCTGTAGGTCAAAGGCAGTGAGGACCCAGGCAAGAGGGTCCCCTGTGCTGTGTTTTAGAGCAGGGTTGAGCAAATTTTCTCTTCTAGGGGCTAGATAGAAACTATTAATATTTTACACTTTTCCTAAATCTAAATTTTAGATTTTTCCAAGAGGCAAAATTGAGCAACTGTTCTTGCCAAAAGGCTAATATAGTCTTTTTTATGCTTTTCATTTTACATTTTAAAATGTAAAAACCATGCTTACCTTACAGGCTGTACAAAAACAGAAGGCAGACTAGATCTGGCCTACAGGCTGCAGTTGGCCAACCCCCAATTCAGTGGGCTCTCCTCTAGCGCTGCCCCTGCCTGATCTCTCCTTATAGGGTTAGGGTCGACATGGCCAAAGAGACTTGCCCACTCAGAGCCTACACTCCTACCCCTTCTAGACAACAATCTCAGTACTCGGGTCTGGAATTCCCTTCTAGGGCCTAAGGTTGGGGTGGAGGAGACTTAGAAGCACTAGTGAAGTTCACAGCCCAGGGGCACAGGCTCATCAAAAGACTGAGATCTCATCATAGGACTGTAGAACACTTTCCTCTCCCCACATCTTACCACCACATTACTAAAGACATATTTACCACAGTTCCTTTTACCCAGTACATCATGCCCCGATATCAAGAAAAAAAGTACAAGGCATACTAAAAGGCAAAAAAAACAGTTTGAAGAGACTGAACAAACATCAGGACAAAACTCAGACGTGGCACGTGATCTAATATTGGAATCATCAGACCAGGAATTTTTAAAAACTATGATTAATATGCTAAGGGATTTAATGGAAAAAAGGTAGATAACAAGAACAAATTGGAAATGTAAGCAGAGAGATGGACATTCTAAGAAAGAATCATTAGAAATACTAGAGATCAAAAACTCTAACAGGAATGAAGAATGCCTTTAATGGGCTCATTAGTAGACTGGACACAGCTAAGGAAAGAACCTCTGAGCTTGAGGATATGACAATAGAAACTTCCAAAACTGAAAAGCAAAGAGAAAAAAGACTGAGAAATGTGGAACAGAATATCCAAGAACTGTGGGACAACTACAAAAGATGTAACACACAGAATCAGAATAGCAGAGGGAGAATAAAGAGAAAGGAACAGAAGCAATATTTGAGGCAATGACAGAGGTGTTTCCCCAGAATTAATGTTAGACAGCAACGACCGATGCAGGAAGCCCAAAGAACACAAAGTAGCATAAATGCCAAAAACAAAAGCAAAACTACACACCTTGGCACATTGTATTCAAACTGCAAAAAATCAAAGATAAAGAATTTTAAAAGAAACCAAAAGGGAAAAAACACCTTACCTACAGAAGAGCAAGTATATAGAAAAGCAAAGACAGCAGAGTGAAATATTTAAAGTGTTGAGAGGAAAAAAATACTCCATCAACCTAGAATTCTGTACCCTGAAAAATTATCCTTCAAAAGTGAAGGAGAAATAAAGACTTTCTCAGACAAACAAAAATTGAGGAAATTTATTGCTGGTAGACCTGCTTTGCAATAAATGTTAAAAGTTATTTAAAGAGAAGGAATAAGTGAAGGTAAAATTTACTGTTTTTAATTAATCCAGCAAATACATTTGTTCATAATAGTAGCAACAATGTATTCTAATATACATGTGTGTACATATACACGCCTATGAATAAGTGGAATGAATGACAGCAATGATATAAGGAACAGGAGGGAGGAATTCGGATTATTTTGTTATTATAAGATATTGTACTACCTATGAAGTGGTATAGTATTATTCAAAAGTGGACTTGGATTAGTTGTAAATGTATATGGCAAACTCTAGGGCAACCACTAAAAAAAGTAAAAAAATATAATTGATATGCTAAGAAAGGAGAGAAAATGGAGTCATATAAAATGCTCAATTAAAACCATAAGAGGCAGAAAAAGGATGGGAGACAAAAATAGGAACAAAGAATGAGGGCAACAAATAGAATAACAGTAACAAATATGGTAGATATTAATCCAACAGTATCACTGATCACTTTGAATGTCAGTGGTATAAATGCAGCAATTAAAAGAGTGTCAGAGTGTATGAAAGAGCAAGACCCAACTTTCTGTTGTTTACAAGAAATTGACTTTAAATATAAAGATGTGTAGATTAAAAGTAAATGGATGGAGAAAGATACACCATCCTAACATTAATCAAAAGAAATCAGGACTAGCTATATTAATTTCAGACAGAGCCAACTTCACAGAAAGGAAAGTTATCAGAGATAAAGAGGGTCATTACATAATGATAAAGGGGTCACTTCTCCAAGAAGACATGGCAGTCTTTAATATATATGCACCTAATAGCAGAGCATCCAAATATGTCAGGCAAAACCTGACTGCAAGGAGAAATAGATGAATCTATTATTTTAATTGGAGACTTCGTTGCCCCTCTGTCAGCAATGGACAGACCCAGCAGGCAGAGAATCAGTAAGGACATAGTTGAACTCAACAATATCATCAATCAACTGGATTTAATGGACATCTATAGACTACTTCATCCAACAATAGCAAAATATACATTCTTCTCAAGCTCATGTGGAACATTCACCAGTATAGACCACAATCTGTGGCAGAAAACACACCTTAACAATTTGAAAGAATAGAAATCATATGTCTTCTCTCAGACCATGATGGAATTAAACTAAAAATCAATAACAGAAAGACATCTGGAAAATCCCCAAATATTTGAAGTTTAAATAACACGTGGGTCAAAGAAGAAATCTCAAGAGAAATT
>NW_012151130.1:392856-394295 GCF_000956105.1 Propithecus coquereli
CACACCCTCCTTTTTGATGGCTTTCCAAATTCAGATGTTCCCCACCACCCAAGCAGAGGGGTTGTTGGTAAGACCGCTGAGATATATGTAGAATGTAAGGTAGGAAACAAAGCGTCGCCTCCCTCCTTCAGCCGCTACTGATCCTCCTCCTAACTCACACGGCAACACAGGTGCTTCAGCTCTGCCTCTGTCAGGAGCAAACTTACTGAGACACCAAGTAAGATAAACAGCCTTAATGTAAGAACAAATTTTAATGGAAGTGTTTTTGAACTGCAGTTACAGCAATTGAAATGATGGTTTCAAATCTCTTTAAACTAATCCTCAAGGCCCTTTGATTAATATTTTATGAATCCCAATACGAGTGTATTTGAAAGCCATAAAGACTGTATCTTTGAATATGTCCATATTCAGAGCAGCATTTACTAATCAATTGATTGGCTTCAGGCAAGTCTCTTAACTTACTGAAACTCAGTCTTCTCTCCTATAAAATGGGATTTATCATCTGGTTAAAATTATAGCAGTTCTTTATGTTTACATAGTACCCTGCAGTTTTCAAACAAAGTCCTTTTACATTCGCTCATTTAACTATCCCCCTGGTCTTTCTGGAAGAGCAGGGTTTCCCATGGGTGGAACGTTTCCATTCTTGGGAGCACTTTATATTTCCACTCAGGTTTATACAGTTGGCACAGCTTCTGCCATTTAAACGCAGGGACTAGAGAATGCCACTAGGGAACCAGATGGAAAGGAAGGAAGCAGATCCACAAATATATCCGTTCATTTGTTCATTCATCCATTCATTCACTTGTCCACTCATTTATGTTCTATTATTCATTAAATAATTATTAAACACATACAATGGCAGTGTCTTCCATATGAGGTAATATGTACAATGTTTAAAAGTAGAATACTGAAATAGGAAAGCTTCCCTTTAAACAGTCACCGTGATACTTATAACTTTAAATTTTCCATAATTTTTTATCGAGGCAATTGGGAAATTATGCAGTCATTCTGTGTTTACATGGTGCAGTAGTACTCTGTTTTCTGTTCTAACTTTGAAAAAGCCAACAAAGCAGAAATAGAATTGCCCAACACTTACAGTTGGTGCCAGCCTAGATCAGCAGGCAGTCAGCCGACACCAAGGTGTTAGCGAGCCCAGCCAAGACCCGCAGCACCTCCTGGCTGACCACCTACCTTGCACAAGGACTCAACGGTAATCCTAAAATTAATATAGTGCCTTCTTTCTGATTAGGTTAGAAGTGGGTATTTAAATGCTTCTAACTCCATGAAAGACTCGGGTGAAGAAGATGCCAGTCCTAGGATGCAGGCTCACCACCTTCCCTTCAGTGACTGTGCCTCTGGATGCTACACGTCGGGGGGTGTGTTCTAATCAGACTTTTGACTGCTCCAGCTGAATTCTCTAGAGCAGCTATAAAGAACAA
>NW_012151130.1:405530-449690 GCF_000956105.1 Propithecus coquereli
TAAATAAATTAAAATACAAACAGTTTATCACATCTTATAGGATGCAGTGAAAGCAGTGCTTAGAAGGAAATTTATAGCATTAAATGCTTATATTAGAAAAGAAGAAAGATCTAAAATTGGTCATCTAAGCTTCCATTTTAGGAAACTAGAAAAAGAAATGCAAATTAAATTCAAAGTAAGCAAACGAAAAGAAAAAATACAAATGGAGAGTGTAAGTCAATGAAATTGAAAACAAAAAATAGAGAAATCAACAAATCAGAGGCTGATTCTTTGAAAAGATCAGTAAAATCAATAAGCCTCATGCCAGGCTAAGGAGAAAAAGAGAGAGGACACAAATGACTAATGTCAGACATGAAAGAGGAGACATCACTACAGATCTCATGGACATTAAAAGGGTAATAAACAGACCAGTGTAGAAAACTACAGACTAACACCTCTCATGAACATAGATGCAAAAATCCTCAACAAAATATTAGTAAATCAAATCCAACATGTATAAAAAGAATTAATTGCTATTTGAAGTTGGCGTTAATCATTGCAAACACTGCTTTTGTACCATTTGATCCTCTTCTGACCTTTTGCAGGGCAGTACTTAGTTTGTCCTGTTGTTTGCTTTCCATTCACATAGTATAAAATGAATAACTAGGGAGGTAGAAAAGGTGACTACCATGAATAGATTTTAAAACAGTTTTATTGGTTTTATTACTAGAACACTTTCTGTTCTCTCCAGTCCTACATACAGCCACAATTTTTGTCTAAATAAAAATTACATAGTTCAGACTCTAGACCTTCTGTTTTTATCTTGTAGCAATTTTATTTTAATATAATAAATTTGTCCAAAGATTTCAAATATGGCAGACATTTCTCCTGTGATGTACCAAGGTCCTTGATCTTAGATACAACATCTTAATGTATTTACCTATTTTGGTGTCTGTCTCCCCAGTTAGATTTGTAATCCCCCGTGCCCAGCACGGTGCCTAGCCCATAGAAATCACGGTCAGCCATAAACTATGGGAGCAAAGAAAGGAGGAGGGTCTTCTAATACCACGAGAAAGCAGAGAAGCCTGAAGTTTTGCTGCTCTTATAAAAATTAATTTAATTGCATGAGGGAGGAATTTTTAAAAATTCGTTTAATTCACTGCTATACCCCATGCCTAGAACCGTGTCTGGCACATGGTAAGCTAATATTTGCTGAAAGAATGAATGGAAGGTTTAATGTTGATTGAGAATTTCCAGGTGCCAACAATCATTTTAGAACGTTCCATATGTTTTTTTAATATTACCTCGCATACCTACATGTTGCCTCCGTCCTTCTGTGAGCCAGGTTTAGTTTATTGCCCTGAATAACTTTCATCCACCTGCTCTGCCTGGGGGCCAGTTCTTATATCCGATGTTAGGCAGTATGGAGTTATATATATTCAACTCACCTGCAATAAGCACATTTTGATATACATAATGCCATTCAGTCCTCCACCACATACTTGCCAGGTGGGTGCTGGAATTCCAAGATCACAGCTGAGCAAATGGAAGCTCAGAGAAGCTAAGCAACTTACCCAGGGTCACCCAGCTTCTCATCTCCAGCAGCTGCATTCAGAGCTCTGCCACCACAGCGTGCTGCCCATTTGGTGTTCCGAGCTTGGATGTGCCGTCTGAAAGGAGTTTGATTGGGAAGCATCTCAGTTGAGAATCGGGGGTTCCTCACCTTTACCCTGGCGTGGGGCTTCCTGTCTGCCACACTCTGGTCTCAGGCCCGGTGCTGCAGGAAGAAGACACAGCCCAGAGACCTGAGGCCTCTCCCTTCCTGACTGCCGCTCACCAGCCCAGTGACCTCGAGCAAGCCACTTTGCCACTCTGAACTTCACTCAGGTTCCTTGTCAGAACCCTGAAGACACTTTCTCAATCACCTCGAAGTCTCAGTCCAGCAATCCTAAGAGCCCTTTTGTTTTTCCAGTTGAGAGAGAGAGGTGGTGTTTACGGAGTGGGCTTGGGTCTGATGTACTTGTTGCTCCTACGCAATCTTACAGGGCATCTGCCTTGTATGGGGCCTCAGGATCCTGGTGTAGAGGTGGGTGGCCCAGGCCCGGCTGCGTAGGAGTCTGGGTCAAGTGGGGACAGGTAAACAGTCTCAGCAGAATGTGGCAAAGACTCCAGGAGCTGCGTGGCCCTGGAGCTGTGGGCCCCAGAGTGGCGAGGGGAAGAGACAGTTACCGACCTCCACGTCCCAGCTGTCAGAACAGAACGCCCAGAAAACACGCAGCCCATCCTCTTTCTTCTCAAACGGTACTATTTGGATGTGTCAGATGGTGTTTTTGACCACGTACATAAAGAGTGTCTCTCGTGTCCTATGTTCCATCCTTGAGAATTTATGGTGTTTTTCAAAACAACTGTAATTTTTCCATCAAAACAAAATGTTTTTATTTTTGAGAAAAGGAGAGAATATTCTTTGTTTCCCTGAGACAGCAGAAGGATTTCAGCATGTTTTATGCATAAAGGCCACTGTTATTTTGTAATGACAGCCTGGGAAGTGTCTTTGTGGTCAGGCCATTTATTTAAGAGGGTTTGGTGAGTAAGTAGCAGCATGGAAAGGGAGCACGGAGTCCAGTTCACGTGCACCGGAAACAGGAGCGTGAGTCCCCATACACGCGTCTTACAGTCCCATGGGGCCCTTCGAGAAAAAGCCTTCAGAGCCGGAGTTCCCGAGTGAAGGCGGCATCCTCGCTGTCTTGATCCTGTTAAGCATTTGAACCCCTTTTCAGGAAGAGTCACCTTAACTGGGCCAGTCCCCCCACAGCTGTCTAGGGAACCACACTGGGCCAAGACCTTCAGTACAGAAAAATGGTCAAAAGCGTGGGTGCCAAAGCCAGATGACCAGGGTTCAAATCCCAGCTGCCTACTAGCTGTGTAACCTTGGGCAAGCTACTCAACCTCTCTGTGCCTCGTTTCATCTCTGAATGGGTCTTGTGAGGGCCGAGTGAGCTCACAGAGCTAGTAGGCCTGGCTCATGGTGCATGCCTGTGGTGGCGATGTTGGCTACGGTTATTATTATCGCCCGTAGCAGCTAAGACCTTACCGTGCTGCCCCCAGGCTCTCTGAAGTCAGAAGTTAGAAGTTAGAAGCCTTCTGAAGCCCTGTTCTCTCAGGGAGGCCTTTCAGTGTGTCGCCTTAGTAGGACTGGAAGGCTGGATGGCCTTGGAGTGAAGTCCCTCCAGCTGCTGCAGGCCCCTGGCCTGGCGAGAGATGAGAAGCCGCCCTCTGTTCCCTTTCACGCCCTGGTCCTGTGCCCAGGCTGGAGGAAACCTCATTCATATCTCACTTTTGCAATACAGGCAGCCATGTGTAACATCCTGACGTTCCCCCAAGCATGTAAGTATAATAATAATGATCTTAATGACAAATAGCAGTAAAACTGAATGACAGCGGCCCTGTTGGGGGTCTGTCTTTGAAGCCAAAGTTCAGCCTCCCATGTGCTGCAGGGGAATCCGCCAACTCCAGCCCTCCTTGCCAAGTCTGCCTCTCCTTTTGTGAGTCTCGTTATGGGAAGCCAAATTGCCATCACAGTCCCTTGCCTGGGGCTCCAGGATGTTAGGCAGCCCCGGGCTTGGCTGCAAGCCCCCATTGGCTCACAAGTGCCAGAGACACCTGCTCCTGTTCCTACTGGGACAAACCCAAGAAAGTCTCATCGTCCTTTCTGTGGGCTCTGAGCCTGTCCTCAGAACTAGGCTGGCTCCCTAGACCATGAGAACCAGAGAACCAGAGTGGGTCACAGACACCAGCTGAACTGGACCAGTGCTGTCCAATAGGAAAAAACTGCAAGCCCAAAGTGCATTTAGCAGCCATGTTTTTGAAAAGTTGGAAAAGAACTAGAATAATAATAAAAATTTTAATGAGCTATTTTGCATGTTTTGTACTAAGTCCTCAAAATCTGATGTGCATTTTACACCTAGAGCACATCTCAATTTGGACTAGCCACATTTCAAAAGTTCAGAAACCATGTGTGCAGTGGCTCTACTGTATTAGACAGTGGCTCTAGACAGCTCAGAAGGGACAATATAACCAACATCCTAAATCCTAAATCATGTGTATCCGACTGTGTAGCTCCAAGCGGTGCTCTCCGACATTGCTTCCTTTTTGCAGTGAGGCTTTGGTTAATTGAAGATATTTATTAATAGCAGCTGATCACTGAGGGAAACCTATACTTGAATTTGCAATGGTGAGGTTGCACCCTATCCCCGGTGACTCAGATCTTTAGAACTTCCCATTTCCTCTAGTGCAAAGCCAAGGGTGACAGATTGTAAATTGCTCCAGGAAGACATGTGCTAGCAAAATTCTAAATCCCCATCCTGTTGTTACAATTGAAGGCACCACAGTGTTCAGAGTAATTTTGTAATCTCAGTCCAGTGGCTGAGCAGACGGGCTGTTGAAGCTGACAAATGCCATGGCAAGAAAAACGAGCCCCTGTCACCTGGTGTTCTGCTTCTGGTAAGCCTTGGAGGAAGGAGAGGGCGTCATCAGAAGGAGTCATAGGAGTTTAATGCTATGGAAACAGAAAATAAAGAGTCAGTTGGAACCAAGTTGGTACAGAATTAAAAACAAAAACCTTCAGGTGGCCATGGTGTTTTAGGATTTGTGAATCATTCTGACCCAGAAACAGGGCTCTCACACCCTCCTTTTTGATGGCTTTCCAAATTCAGATGTTCCCCACCACCCAAGCAGAGGGGTCTTGTTGGTAAGACCGCTGAGATATTTGTAGAATGTAAGGTAGGAAACAAAGCGTCGCCTCCCTCCTTCAGCCGCTACTGATCCTCCTCCTAACTCACACGGCAACACAGGTGCTTCAGCTCTGCCTCTGTCAGGAGCAAAGTTACTGAGACACCAAGTAAGATAAACAGATGGCCTTAATGTAAGAACAAATTTTAATGGAAGGGTTTTTGAACTGCAGTTACAGCAATTGAAATGATGGTTTCAAATCTCTTTAAACTAATCCTGAAGGCCCTTTGATTAATATTTTATGAATCCCAATACGAGTGTATTTGAAAGCCATAAAGACTGTATCTTTGAATATGTCCATATTCAGAGCAGCATTTACTAATCAATTGATTGGCTTCAGGCAATTCTCTTAACTTACTGAAACTCAGTCTTCTCTCCTATAAAATGGGATTTATCATCTGGTTAAAATTATAGCAGTTCTTTATGTTTACATAGTACCCTGCAGTTTTCAAACAAAGTCCTTTTACATTCGCTCATTTAACTATCCCCCTGGTCTTTCTGGATGAGCAGGGTTTTTGACCACGTACATAAAGAGTGTCTCTCGTGTCCTATGTTCCATCCTTGAGAATTTATGGTGTTTTTCAAAACAACTGTAATTTTTCCATCAAAACAAAATGTTTTTATTTTTGAGAAAAGGAGAGAATATTCTTTGTTTCCCTTCAATTGTAACAACAGGATGGGGATGACTGTGCCTCTGGATGCTACACGTCGGGGGGTGTGTTCTAATCAGACTTTTGACTGCTCCAGCTGAATTCTCTAGAGCAGCTATAAAGAACAAATTCTGAAGCAGGAAATCCTCAATTCAAACTCTTGCTCTGTCACGTATTAACTGGACAAACCTTAAACAGATTCCTTAATCTTCCTCAGCCTCTGTCTTTTCATCTGTAAAATAGGGATAATTGTAGTATCTACTTTATAGGATTATTGGAAAATCAAAGCAAACAGTGTCTATTAAGCACCCCTTCGATGTTTGGTGTTTGGTCAATACTCAGTAATGGTGTCTGGAACCATGTTTATGTGTCAGGCATTTTTCTGGGTGCTAGGGCTTCAGTGATATATTATTAAATAAATAAACTGACTACAGAATAGCAGGTTGGCATACTCCCATTTTTTAAAATGTATATGCACACATATACCACACCTAGAAAAAAGATGAAAAAGTTTTATGTGAAAATAACACCATTAATATTTCTAGGTGGTAAGACTGTAAATAATTTTACTTTCTTATTTGTTTAGCTTTTTTTTTCCTTCTAATTTTTCTTCAGTGGGCATGCATGGCTTGTGGAATAAAAAGAAACAAAAAAAAATTATTTTCTAAAAGAATGATTTTACATAGTCATGGAAAATATGATGAAACTGGCATCAGGTAGGGGCATAAATTCAGTCCAACCCTTTTTGGAGGGTAATTTGCCATTGTATCAAAGGTTATAAAAATATACAATATGGATCTAGTAATTTCCTGTCTGGGAACTGGAGTAACATGTATCATCTCTGGGTAATAGATTGGAGACTCATTTCATTGAGTTCTTTGTTGTATGTATTTTCTACGTTTTCAGAAAAGAACATGCAGGAAAGAATACAGGTAGTAAAAGAAATTAGGGACTTTTTGTAGGTTCCTCTGGTTATCATTTTCTTGTCCAGGAAATGAGCTACAAAGCTGCCAAATCCAAACATGGACCCCCTGGTCACTGCCCACACTTAGGCAAACCGTAGGAGCTTATATTTCTCATTCTTCATGGAGAAATATGAGTAATACATTAAAGGCGTAAAGGTGGGCAGACGTGCAGAAAGTTTTCTTATGTCCCAAGACGTTTAATTAGACATTCTGGGCCATTAAAAAAAAAAAAACCCTAGAACATGTCAAAGTCATATGTAAAATGGTAGAATGGTTGTTCTGAGTACTTGTTAGTATGTCTTCACCTCGAATCCTGGGGCATGATCCATGGATCTGGGAATTGTGTGCAGTATGTATACAGCTCACCTGAGAGGTAATGAAGCCAGTGTTTTAATAAGCCGTGCCATGCTTAGAAATGCAAATGCTATTACTCCCTTCCATGGTGGGAGGTTATAGAATTATCCTAGTACTTCTGATGGCCACAAAGGTAGAAGGAAGAGTAGAAGGAGCTCCACGCAGCCCATCGCCCAGTTTCAACAGCTGCCTACATTTCGCCAACTCATTTCATCTATTCTTCCCCCCACCTGTTTTACTTAATTTTTAAAAAAATGTATCATGTCATTTCACCCCTAAATACTTCATCTCATACATTTCACCCATGAATACATTCCTCTCTTACTGGAAGGACACTTTTTAACTTGTCACCGTACCATTATGCCACCTAACAAAATAAATGATACTCCCTTAATATCATTCAGTATTCACATTGTATCTTAATTTTTTGAATTGTTTCAAAATTTATTTTTTACAGTTGGCCGATTTGAATCAAGATTCAAATAAGGTCCAAATATTGCATTTGATTATTTTATGCCTCTTTCAAAATGTTTTAAAACTTTAGTCATTCAACAGACTGAATGTATATCACTGTACCTCTGTGCGCAACACAAGAAACCTAGTACTTTTACTTTATTCTTCCTCCTCCTCCTCCCTTCTTCTTCTTCTTTTTCTTCTTGTTCTTCATCATTACTTTTAATGAAACTCTGTTTCATAGTTTAATCATCTTATGTATCAGACCCTAGCTGTGAAGGACCTCTGTCTTTTTCTAAAAATCAAATCTATTTCAGTGTCCAAATATCTTCCACCAATTAGGATAATTAAATCCACCTTCAAACAGTGCTGTGGTCTCCAGGTAGATTCAGAAGAGGAGTCCCAAAACAGGTTTTGGGCATTGAATCGTGGGGTGATAGTTCTCAGTGTGTCTGATTTAAAGAACCCTCTTCCCTTGGTGTAGAAATCAAAGAGCTTATTATCACCTCACCAGCATGAACTGAGTGTATACATGCCTACCTGCTTGACCTACCTGTTCTTACAGGGGCTATTTGATTTACCACTAAATGTAATTGACGTATTTGTCTTCACACAGATAATCGCTTATCAGCCGTATGGGAAATCCGTGGACTGGTGGGCCTATGGCGTCCTGTTGTATGAGATGCTAGCCGGGCAGGTAATGTTTCGCCACATTTTCATGTTTGTTTATTACAGTATCATGTGAATACTTCAGCTCTGTTGGGGCACTGAGAGCAGGACCTGACGATGATATTGGTCTGACTTTCTAGACCCAGGTGAAAGAGGAAGCAATTCTGCCTTGAAAAGTAGATTATGTTCAGTGTGCACAAAAATTGAAAGCTATAGCCCAGAGTGTAGACCACGTAGCTTTCACAGCATAAACACAAGTCCCCTGCACATTGCTGACAGCAATGGCCTCTGTAAGTTTTCAGGATCTCCAAACTGGGGTCAGGTTACGGTTCCCTATGAGTTTGTCTACAAAGATGACCCCAGCTGCTGCCCCCGTGTATAATTGGTATTACTATTAATAAAGGAAGAACACAGCTACATTCGAATAAGTGTTTTGATAGCTTTTTCCCATTTCCTCCTGTCTCACCCTTGGCAATTCATTGTAATTTTCACAGAAGTCCAGGGAGGCTGAACTTGCAGTTAAGAAAGGTAAATTAAGTTTCTCTTAGGGTGTGACATGTATCAGATAACCAGGTTATCTCATGGCCTTAATATCTATATCATCGGGATAAGTCATATTAGCTGTGTTAACAAATAACCCCAGCACATAGCACAGGTTTATTTCACATTCTCGGCACAGTCCTACGCGGAGGTGGGGCACTGACCCACACGGTCATTCAGGGATCCAGGTTTCTTCCATCCATCAGCTCCACCACCTTTCATGGCCTCCGATCTCGCCACTGATTCCTCCTCATTTCAGCCAGCCAACAAAGAGAGCACAAGGACAGTCGCACAAAGTGTTCTAGGGGCCAGGCTAGAGGTGGCATGGATCACTTCTGTCTACATTCCACTGGCAATTTGGTCCCACTTAGCCATAAAAGGGTGGACATATAGCATATCCGAGAGGTCAGCATGGGGAAGCAAGTCCCTGATAAACATCCAGTTCCCTGCCATTCTGTTGTGGGCAGCTTTCTCTAATTCCCAGCGCTCAAGTACTAGTGCCAAGGAGTTTGCCTGCTCGTAGCCAAAAGCCTTAGTAAGAGACAATGGGAAGAAATGCCCATTGTTGTGCAGCAGAGCTACCCCCAAAGAATTCTTTGTTTCTGGAGGAAAAAGTCGCCTTTTCTGACCTGTCACATCCATTGACTTATTCATTTATTCATTCAACATGTATTTATTGAGTGTTTACTATGTACGCGGCAACAAGAGTGAACAAAACAGACAAAAATCTGTGCCTTCGTGAAGCTTACAGCTTAGAGGAGAGGTAGTAGATAAGTTAGATGAGGAAAATACATAATATGTCCAAGAAAAGCTAAGATGAAAAGTCATGAAGCAGGAAGAGAAGACAGTGTTGAGGGAGAGTTAAAATTTTAGCTCAGTTGGCCAGAGAGGGCCTCACATAGAAGATAAAGTTGAGTGAAGAGTAGAAGGAAGTAAGGGAATGTCTGTGTGCATTTCCGGAGAAAGGATTCCAGGCAGAGGGAACAGCAGGTGCAAAGGCCCTGAGGTAGGAGCGGGGGAGGAAGCTGCCAGCATGGCCAGAGCAGAGTGAGCTAGAGAAGCAGAGTGGCATGCCTGAGGTCAGTCAGGAAGAGGCTCCGGGTCATCCCGAAACTAGTGGCTTTCACTGTGAGTGGGCAGCCAGGGATGGTCTCTCCTTTATGTCTCTTCCATTATGCCTTATATCTCTTAGATACTAAAACAATCTTTTAGACAATAAAAGATTTACAGTACTAGCCTGCATTATTTCTCAATGGTGTTAAGACTTGATTGACATTAAGAGACTGGTTTGTTTATTTAGTATTTATTTAGTTTTTTTCCACCTCCAATCGAAATGTTTTTCTTAGGCCAAATACCTCAGCATATGAACACGGAAAGGCAGGTTATATACAGTTGCTGTCAGTAACAGTCAGTGAGACAGCAGCTGGGGACACAAGTTCCTAGCGCCTGAAGTTAATTTCCCTTCTTTAAAATTTCGACAATAAAATTTGACTCCAAATTGCCAGCCCCCAGGAACCATGCTGTTCGTGAAGGCACAAAAAGCCAAGTTCCCTTCCTTGATCCCGCTTGAATGTTCAACTCTCGAGTCCAGAAAACAAACCCTGCTTTCATTAAGGGTCACATTTGCATATGCCAACAAGTGAAACTGGCTGTATAGAAACATAGTGGGGATCCGTTTCCAAGGGCACTTTACAAGAGCTAACGTGAGTTGACTCTTTACTGGCCAACAGACTAGAATTTCAGAACACAGGCCTGCAGGAACGTCCTCTGTCCCCTCCCCATGCCTGGCTTCCCTTCTCTCTGAGCCTTCCTGGGGCTTCATTCCCTAGGGGAGAGCTCAGGGAATGGTCTGTTCCAGCAGGAAAGCCCCCTTTAGGGCGCGCTGTGAAGTCCTGGCCCTGAGAGGATTTCCAGGCCTGCCTTGGAGGTTTTTCTAGTCTTGCTCACGCCCCACGGAGCGCTGGGTTCCTGCTCTCTGCGCCCAGTGGGTCCGTAACGTTCCAGCCTCTTCCCATCATTTCCCCTCCTGCTCCTCAGTGCCAATTAGCCTGCCTTGTATACACCCCTTGAAGTCTTCATAATCTCTGTTGAAAATGGCGGTATTCTTCAAAAATGACACCTTAAAGGCATCCCACATTCCGGTGCCATGGCGGGCACAGATAACAGCCTTTCTTCCTTCAAAACTTCACTTTGCCTGCTGCAAACACAATACTTTCATTCAGAGCCCCTTCTTCATCTTCCTCTCTGACTCCTCAGTGCAAATTTAAACGTATTCCTCGGCCGCGACTCAGCCCGGAGAGGATAATGAAGGCTCTGAGAGTATTACCCACAGCTCACAAAGCTCCAGGAGTGTCAGAGACCAGCCAAGGGGATAGATGCTGTTATTGAAAAGTAAGATTAATTATAAAGTTGTTAATGGGGCTGTGGCCTAAATTGGTCCTCTTTAATCACAGAGGGCTGAAGATGAGCAGAAAAAAAAATAGTTTATTGCAATTTTCATCTCATTTGTGTTATTTATTGTCAGCAGCCAAGGGGACAGTTAAGCATAAACAGCCTGAGTCTTTATTCAGTTGCTGGATCGCTTGACAAATATAAGCACTTTTGGGGCATAAATAGTATTTACCCAGCACTCTAATGAGCATGTCGCAGCTCAAAACGTTCACAGTGTTCATCATAAAGGGACCGGCCCTCTCTTCTTTATGTCCCTCTCTGCCAGGGTTATTTATGCTTCGTCTTCATTCCTGATGAATCAGTAATTGCCACTTTATCTGAGAACTTCAGTCTGAGTTGTCCATGGGTGCTCTCCCACCCCCCACCCAGGGTATCAGTGATTTGCAAATAAACATGGCAGGGGGCCAGTGGCCACTTACTCTAGTAAGCAATTTAGGAATAATTTTGTACCCCAGCTACTCGGGAAGCTAACATGGGAGGATTGCTTGAGCCCAGGATTCAAGACTGTAGTGAGCTATGATCATGCCACTACACTCCAGCCTGGGCCACAGAGCAAGACCACGTCTCTTTAAAAAAAAAGAAAAAATCATTTTGTAAAGTGTGAACCATCACTTCTCCTCTTTGTTTAAAACTCAAAAATTACATATTGTTAAGGGTTGAGGGGAATGTAACCCATTCAGAAAATTTCTAAGGTAACCCAAGACTTGTTAACAGGTAGCTTAGCTTGAAACATTGAGTCCAGATTTGTAGAAATTAAAAATAACCATGAGAATGGGGGAAAGAGGGGAGAGAAGCCATCCAAAATGGGCATGTGCTAAGTACCTCGGTGACACGGTAGCCTCATTGTCCCCAGACTAGGTGGCTGGCATTTCTGGAAAGGAAAAAGAGTATAATCATAATTTTCACCATTGACTTGCCTGAGAGCAAGTGCTTACCTGTCAGAATGCTCCAGGGTGGCCTGGAGGGACTTAACAAGAGCCATAAACATGTTCACATCCTTTGGCTACATAATGCCACACCTGGGACATTATTCTTAGGAAGTAATTCAGAGAAGGAAAAAAAGGTTACGCATAGATGTTTATAGTTGCATCAGTTATTAGAGTACAACGCTGGAAGCAATCGCCAGTGTGCCCACGGACCACTTGATCGGTCATGATGTCTCACCTCAGTGGCATTCAGCTCTGAATGTAAACGGCGGTGGCTGCAGAGAAAATATGTTTGCAACAGTCCGTGAAAAACGAGGAACTCCAAATCGTGCATTGTAATTTGAAAATAATGCAGGAAAGCCTAAGAATCCACATAAAAATAAGAGCAGTGTTTGTGTTTAGGTAAAGGGAACGTGGATGCTTCTTTCATGGATTTCACCTACCCCCAGTATTACATAATTTTAATTTAAAATAGGGCTTCAGGGAGCTTTTCTGAATGTGAGGGTCATTACTGCTGTTGAACAGATATTTCTGGCCTTCCTCCCTCCTGGCACATGGGAGGATTGTACTTCCGGCTTACTCGTAAGTGCGTGGGGCACGTGACCAGTGCTGGCCAATGAGCTGGGAGAGGAAGTGCTGGGGTGGGGCCCTGAGTTCCAGGTGTGGGACAGCCCAGAGCGCATGCTCCAGCCCTGCGCGGCAAGACCAAGATGGCGGCCGCTATGTCAGGGTTGGACCCTGGGTGACTGCAGTCAGCAGAGCCCTCTGCCCATCCCAGTGGACACGTAGCATAAACAAGAGACACAATGTGTTGGCTTAAGCTTTGGAGATGTTCTTAGTTTGTTGCCACCGCAAGACCTAGCCTAGCCTTACCCTAGATCCCCCCAAAGGCACAGTTTAGATACAAATAGTCTGCATCTGGAAGTAAGCCGGTCACAGAGGACGCATATTGCATGATCCCCTTTGTATGCGATGTCTAGAGTAGTCAGATCCATAGAGACAGAAAGCAGAATGGTGGTTGCCAGGGGCTGGAGGGGCTGGTTAATGAGTGCAGTTTCAGTTGGGAAGATGAAAACATTCTGGAGGTGGATGGTGATGATGGTTGCATAACATTGTAAGTGTACTTAATGCCACAGTGCTGTGTGCTCAAAAGTGGTGAAGATGGTCAATTTTGTTCTGTATATTTTATCACAATTAAAAAAATGGTATATATCTTTGCAACAGAGGGAACAGAGCAGGAAAAAGTATGTGTTTGATTTGATGGCATTCCAAAGCTGGGAGGAGGTGCTTAACTACACCTCTACCTGTTACCCAAGGACAGTCCTCTTCTGCCTTCTTCAAGGTCATTGTCTGCAGCCTGGCAGGTAGTTCCAGAAGCAGCACAGAAGCTGCACAGGCCTGCAGCTGTGAGGGAGGCTGACCCGATTCCCATTGGTCCGTTAGTGCTGGGGAATCACGCCAGGTCTCTACCCTAGAGGCCAGTCCTCTCTGCACGATGACTTAAAACATATCCAGCCCTGGGGCTGCCCCCTCTGAGCTTTCAGAACTTAAACTGCTGCATATCGTACAGGATAGGAATCAGCCTTCTGAAGTTTACTAAGACGTTCTTCCCCCACATTAGAGTCCTCTTCTTCATGTGCTGAGAAGAACAGCAGCCGAGCACCCTCCACTCGTCCCTACCTTTGCCCTACCAGGAGTGGCGCTGGGGTCATCCTTTGCTGGCTAACTATGGGGCAGGCAAGGAGAAGCGTCATTGCTCATAATGGCACAGAGCCCGAGCTCCGAGGTCGGGATGGCTGTGCTAGTCCCTGCATCCTGAGATTGTTCTGAGGGTTAAGTGAGTGATGCTGACAAATTACTCCACACGGCACCCGATGTGCAGAAAGCCTGAGACGTGACCATCACTGTTGTCGCTGGTGCTGCTCTTCCCTCGTGCCCATGGTCCTCCTCCTCGATCAGGAATATAAACTTGCAGTGGTCGAAAAGCGTGGTGGGTACAGGCATGCCCCCTCCCTGGGATGTGGTGACAAGAGAAGCCGTAATCCTTGGGCCCACACCAGAGATGGAACATGGCGTGACTCTTGAGGCTCTGTCATAGAATTTGCTTTTGTGGCTTCTGTAATAGCTTAGGGATCCTATTGCAGCAGACAAGCCTAAGAGGCTTCTGAGTATCCTTCCAACCCCAGACTAATCATTCACCTTGGGTTAAGCAGCTTTTGTTATTGTAGGACTTCTCAGGGCCTTTAAAATGGAAATGTTAATGCAGATCTCCAGAGAGGGGTAGAGAATGCAAACTTTGACCCAGAAATATGCTGTAGGGCTAATGTTCTAAGGAAGACTCTTTGGGGTATGTCAGGATCCAGGTGTCCTGCCCTCAGTGGGGTACAGAGAAGCCTCCCTTGACCCACAGAATCCCTGATATAGCTGTTTCCATTTCAGAAATTAGCATATGTGGGGACAACACACCTGGCAAAGCTGGTCCCCATGCCACGAGACAATGGAGCAGGTGTGGCAGTCCCCCATCCTGCACAGAACGTTCCCCCAAACAGTTCCTGGTCTTCCATATTTGGGGAGGGAAAGGAGAGGCAGCAGCTTCAAACGAGGAGGATCTTCTCACTGCCTCACTCGAGAAAGATTCCTGGGAAGGAGTCACCTGCACTTCTCTTAGGCCTGTGGTTTGAATTGTCCATGACTCGGGCCCTTCAGCATTCCTGCTGCTAGTACTTGAGCGCTTCCAAAGAGGCTGGTTGAATCTCGCTGGCACCTTTGTCACCACTCAGTGAAGTGCCCCACATTTGGCCCATGCAGTGACACAGACCCTGAGCTCAGAAGGTCCCTGCATGTTTGGTTTAGTGCTCTGCTGGCGCCATCTTGAAACCCTTAATAGTTTCTTAATAAGGGGCCCCGCACCTTCCTTTCGCACTGAAATCTGCAAAGCATGTAGCTGGTTCTGACCAGAGGCCCTCCTGGGCCACGTTGTGAGTTGTCTGTCAGTGACCCGCAAGCAGAGCTTCTGCCCCGCTCACCTCCAGAGCACGTTCATGCTGCAGAGAGCATGCACACAGAAGTTCAGATGCTCGGTGCCCCTGCAGGGGCACAGGTCATAGCCCTGAGCAGAAACCATGCCACATTTTTTTTAGTTATAAAAATCTCCTTTGCCAAAAGTTGCCCACATTTATGGATCGCTGATCAGGGAAAATGGGGCGTTTTGTGGGTATCATGCAACAGGTGTCCAGAAGAAGTAGGTTGTGCACTGTCGGGCAGGGGAAACGCGGTGGGGTGGCCCTGGGGCTGGCCTCGCACCATGGCTCTCAGCTGGGTACACATCCCCCTACTGACACAGGTGGCATCTGCAGCCTGCACTCCCCAGTGGGCACTCCCAGCCACCTGCCCGTGGAAATCGCCATAACAGGCTGCCTCTACCCTGTTCTGAGTCACCTGCAGGCGGGCTAATTTTACTTCTCACCCACCTGCGTGCTTCCACAAAATTAAACTTTCTTTATACCAGACACTTGTAACCAGAAAAGAGGCCTATTTATTTATATTTCAAGACCAAAAAAAAAAGTTAAGTGGAACAGGCACCCTGCCCTCTGTTCTCCCTTACCTGGACCCAAGGTGGGGTTCTTTATAGAGTTGGCATCTTTCCCTGGGGGCACCTGGCTCCTGTGTACTGACCCCACGCCCAGCTCCTGTACGGGGCCAGGCAGAGGGCCGAGGTCGAGTCTCGGGGTGTCAGATGAACAGGGGGGGTTTGTGGGAGGTGGTTGAGGGGAGGGGTCTACTTGGTTCAGTTGCTCTATCTCACTGGGAAGGGGGTTCCGGTAAGAAGGGGCATCCTGCCAACTGCACAGTCGTCTTTGATCCATGATGTAGTTTCATTTTAAGCCAAACACCATCACTCTCTGAATCCTACCCTCGTCAGCCAAAGTGACCGACTCCTTCATGAGAAAGGAGCATCACAAGATTAAACACAGGACTGCCCCCTGCTCTGCCTTTTTTATGCTAAACTCAAGGTTACCCGAGCCAAAGGGGACCGCTAAGGAATTCCCTATGACCCCTTCCTCCTGTGTGCCATCCGGCCAGAGTGACAGCTAATTTGACAGATCCCTTGGGATTAAAGACACACTGGAGGGAAAAGTTTGCAGGGCATCCTGAGCTCAGCCTTTCCCCCTGGAGGATTCTCAAAGCCCCTCCCAAGACAGCCCCTCTGCCTTAAATAATGATACCACCAAGTAGCCTTCATCGGACACTTAACAACCGTGTCGGTACAACGGTACAACGCAAAATACTAGGCACTTTACGTACTCACCAGAAACCCCGTTTTACAGATTAGAAAACCATGTTTTAAAGAGGTAAGTCACTTGCCTATAGACCCCCAGCTAGGAAACAGTAGAACTAGAATTCTGGTCCGGATCTGCCTGACTCTAAAGCCATGCGCACCCACGGGGCCACCACGCCACCTCCTCTCAGCCTGGTGACTGTAAACCCAGTAGAAGAGGACAAGGGAGGGGTCAGTGGAAGCTAAGCCCCCATCCCTGCCACCACGCAGACGACAGGCCCCCACAGAGCAGCTCCTTGTCAGGTCAGGGGGCCCAGTGTGAATTCCTGGGGATGTGCTCTCTGCCTGTGTTTCTGATGTCCCCTTCACCCCAAGTAAAGGTGCTATTACTCTCTACCCGCTGCCCCCACCTTCTGAACACAAAGCCATCCATAACCTAACTTGATCATAATTGGGTTTTTAGCACATAATTACAAGATTAATGGATTAATCATAATTTATTTGCAAATCATTAAAAGCATTACTCAAAAACATTTTCCCCAAAGATTGTCTGGGTTGCCCAGGGCAAGATAATTAGAGAGACAGAGGAAAAAAGAAAAAAAATGAAAAGCACACACCATCAGCCTCATTAAAGATAATCAAATAAACCCACAAGTTAATTGAGCTAACTCTGCTGTCTGTGGTGCGCCGAGAAACCAGGTCTGTTTCTTGGTGCTGAATTGGGTCTTCAAGCACCATGTTAATGAATTACTCTGCCTAAATATTTTCCCATCCTTCCTTTTTCTGGAATAGCCTCCATTTGACGGTGAAGATGAAGATGAACTGTTTCAGTCTATAATGGAGCACAACGTTTCCTACCCAAAATCCTTGTCCAAGGAGGCCGTTTCCATCTGCAAAGGAGTAAGTAGATTCAGATCAAGAGGTTCAGCAGGGAAATTCCTTCTCCACACTTCCAAGAAAGATGGCGGAAATGCCACAGACTCCTGCCACTGCCTGTCAGCCGTGGAGGACCGGGGCTTGGTGTCGGGTGGGCCACAGTGGGAAAAGTGAAGGCTGGGAGGATGCATGGAAATCCCAGTGCTTCCTGGGACTCTGGCCCTGTCACCCAATCATAGTGCATTGGTTTCCAACCCTTTTCGTAAAATTGCGGTGGAGATTATCACAAGTCATCGCAGGCCCTTGGAAAACGTTAGTTCTTGGTCTCATGCTTCACTTGGCCTAAATTAGTTCTTTGTTAGTTTTTCTTCTTCTGAGATAAAACATACATACAGAAATGGGCACAAGTCATCAGTGTGCAGATAAATGAATTTCCACAAAATGAATAGGCCCATGTAATTGCACCCAGGTCAGGGACAGACCGTTTCCAGCACCTGAGAAGCCCCCTCCTGCCCTGTCTACTATCACTGCCCCAGCCCAAGACAGCCAGGCTCCTGAACCCTAACCACATGGACTAGTCTTGCCCGTTCTGAACTTTGCACAAATGGAATCTCACAGTGGGTGTTCCTCGACCTGGGTTCTTTCACTCAACATTGTGACTGCAGGTTTTATCTATGTGGGGACGTGGGGTTATAGTCCTCCTTTCAATGCTATGTAGTATTCCACTGTGTGAACATACATAGTTTCTCTATCTAGTCTACTGCTAGTGGATATTTGGGTTGTTTGCACTTTGGTTTGAGGCTGTTATAAATAAACTGCTATGAACCTTCTGGGTCATGTGTCTTGGTGCACACATGAACACATTTTTGTCAAGGAAATGCGTAGGAATGACTGGTTGTAACTTGGCTGGTTTTTAATGGTCAAGTTTTAGGTCACAAAATTATTTTCAGACTTAGCCAAATGGAGTGTAACGCACTCTTAATATTTTCTGGTGAGTTTGATCATTTGGGAAGCATTTATCACGTGCCTTCCAAAGGCAAGCACTTGGAAGAAATGCTAAGGTCAGGAAGAACTGGCTTCTGCCTGTAGAGAGCTCATGGTCAGTGCTCGCCGCTCCAGCCTGCAGTGGGCATGTTGAAATTAACTAGTTACCTTCCTTATTACGGCATTTATTTTTCCAATCCCGGAGTCTTTGATAGTATTTTGGCCCGGGCAATAAATAGGCACATGATGCTTGTGACACCAGACTGTGAGACTTTCAGGACACACAATTTTTAGTGATTGCATGCCTTTTTACCAGTTAAACGTATAGAATGGCAGCTCCAAAACAGATAGTGTATGAAGATGCCAGTTTAAATTCTTCTTTTTCCATTTGGCCATGGGTTCAGATTGCTTCTCTGTTTCCTTATCTTGAAAGTCACTATAGAAAGGCCTTTACTTGTCAGTGTCACATTTGTGAGTTGGGTTCACTGTTCAAGCCACTGAGTTTCTAGGTAAGCTTCCCAGGATGCCGTCCAGGTGTTCACGGAGTCAGGGCCATAGGCAGAGCCGGGCAAGGGAAAGGCTCTGTCGCTGGGAATCCACTGTCATTCAGTGTTCTCTTTTCCTCCCTTTCCTTTCTAGCTGATGACCAAACACCCAGCCAAGCGGCTGGGCTGCGGGCTTGAGGGAGAGAGGGACGTGAGAGAACACGCCTTCTTCCGGAGGATCGACTGGGAAAAACTGGAGAACAGGGAGATCCAGCCCCCATTCAAGCCCAAAGTGGTAAGTCCAGAAAAGCAGTCTGTTCCTGAGCCCCACCTCCCCAAACTCTGAGAGTGTCCCACCCCGCTTTTTCTTGGAGAGAGGAGGCCAGTGACCCCCCTGGCCTTGCAGGGCGAGTAAAATGGCCAAGTCCCAGCCTCGTCCTCAGTCCTGTGGGCTGAGAAACCAGGATTCCTGCTGACTTTGGGGACAAGGACGGGCAAGGGAGGGAGGAAGAACCTGTGTACACCTGGCCCTCCAGTAGGGCAGTGCAGAGCACCCCCCAAACAGTTAGAGAGCGAGGACAGGTCTGCTTTGGAGACTGGTCTTTGCAGACTCACATACCCAGCAGAGCTGTATACACAGCCCTGAGTCCTTGGCTGGACTCAGCTTCCTGTCCGTCTCCAGCGTGCCTGGATTCACCGTGCACCGGTGGGAGCCCTGAGGCATAACTCGATCTTAGCCAGCTCGTAGGCAGAGCCTGGGTGCAGCCTCACCTCGGCCACTGCCCCCTGCTGCAAGGAGAGTGTGTGTCACCCACCAGTTCTGATGTTGCCACCTTTATTTAGACACTTCCTGTGCGATTCTCTTTTTTTTTCCATTTATTTAACAAACACTATGTGCCAGGCCCTATTCTCTGTGCTTTACAAATATTCATTTAATCCTCCCAATAGCCCTGTGAGACGGGTGCTCTTGTCTTCCATTTGCAGTGGAGAAAACTGAGGCACAGAGAGGCTGAGTCACTTGCCAGAGGACACACAGCTAATAGGTGGCAGAACCAGGACAGAATCTCTGTCCTTACCACTGCACCATTGCTCTGTCTCCGTGACTACCCTGATTCTGGTTCTGTTGATCGCAGCAGTGCGTGCCTCGCTTACCGTTTGTATCTCTAGAGGTAAACTGAGAGTCTCTAAGACATCAGCATCCTCACTCACACCACCTGCCACTTCGCAGTGCCCCCGAGGGGGTCCCATCTCTAAGGGCCAGGCGGATGGTGCCTTCCAGCCCTGCCACCATCTTGGCCAGCACTGGACAGCCACCCCTAGTCCCTCTCCTCCGAGACTGCAAAGGGAGCTGCTTTCATCCACAGTCAGTTTCAGAGGTGTCCACTGTGTCGGCTCAGCTCAAATATGTCTCCTCGGACAAGTGTCCCGTGAGCGGGCAGAGGGGACCCCTCGGGGTGGCAGAGCTGCTGACTGGGTAGCACTCAGCTCTATTCTTAGAGCAGCAGCTTCCTCATCCTGTGTGCCTCTGTGTTCTCCACCCCAGAAATAAAACTGTGGTTGGTGAGCCCACTTGATTTTATTTTTCTAAGATATTTTTAGCACTCACATTAATCAGGTCAGTTGACTTTCTCCTGAGTCATCGTTTCAAATAGGGCCCTTAGGTATCTGCCACCCCCACCTTCTGTGTAGCCAGCCCTGCACACTGATTTCAGGAGCTTCTCATGGGATCCTACCCCTCAATGTACAAAACCTGGTTTCTAAGGTTTGGGGGGGCTGGCCAGAGTGATAAATGATGCTGCCGATGGTCTCAGTAGAAAATTCTGTTAGGGAGTTTCTTTTTTCCCTTTTGCCTTTTATATTGTCTTCTTAAATTAAAATATGAAGGGTATACAATAACATCTTGAACACAGTTTAGTTCCTTTACAGGAACAACATAGAGTTGCACGCTGACCCTGCTTTAAAGGTTGAGCAAAATACAATTACTTATCAGTCACTTTCCAGAAAGAACTGAGTTGCGGCAAAGCTCACCATAAAACCATCTTTTTTGGTTTATTCCCACCTTATTTCAGAAGAGAGTATTTGTTTGCATGGTTTCCCACTTTTTGTGGCTCCTTGTCCCTGAACTTGGATGTGGATAGACAAGAGGGTGACTTGGTTCTGGCAGCCGAGATCGTAGGTGGTTCCCCATGGGCCGTGTAAACCACTGGGGCAAAGTCGTGCCCGTGGCAGACGCTGCGTCGGGAGCAGTGTTTGTTTATTTTTTATTCCTGGAGTACTGCTCTTTGTCTGCCTGCTTTTTTTTTTTAACTGAGTCCTGGTTAAATTAAAAAGGAAGAATAAATTTCCTCTGGCTGTGAAGAAGCAGCCCCTGAACTCACAAACAGAAGCAGAAATCGCAGACCAAGTCCCCAAAACTGACGGTTCTGTGTGAACGGCTGCGCTTGGCGAGAGCTCGGGCCAGAGGAGGGGAGAGGCCACGTCTGCTCAGAGACTCCTCAGGCAGAAGCCCGTGTTCTGCGAGAGAACCTGTGCACGCAGGAGGAGGAAGAACAGACGACAGGAGATGGGACCACAGGAGAAACAGCACAGCAGCGGAGGTCAGAAGCCAGAGGGTCCAGGGCAAAGTAATAAATGGGCAAGTTCTGGTCCCCAGGAGGACAGCAAAGAGCGGCTTGAGCTCTGTTTCCCCCAGTCCCCACGCCTGCCACGCCCAGGCAGCAGCTATGGGGCAGCGTGTCTGAGACCAGAGCACCAGAAACACCACGCGAAGACCAATTCCAGCAGTCGAGGAGGACATTTAGCACAGAAGAAAGCACCCGAAGTCAAGGCTGCAGAGTACTCTGTGGTTAACACGAGCAGCGGGGAGCTCGCTGCATAGCAAAGCTCCCCTGTGATGTGTCCCCCTTCCGTGGTGAGAAGTGTACTGTAATGCCCTGAGCCGGAGCTAATCGAAAAGTCAAAGGAGCTTACAGATAAAATGCAGGGCTGAACGTTCCCTAACAGGCGGTTTTGTTATTTCAAAGAGAGAGGCAGCACGGCGAGCCCAGCCTGCGCTGCTCAAGAAAGCAGAACAACTGGGGAAACACATTGCCGCCAGACGCTGTCACTGACCGCGGGCACTGAGCCCGTTTCTGAGAGGGCCTCGCCTCGGAGCAGTTCCAGTAGCCCCAGCTGACCAGCCTTGTCTGTCGTGGTGAAGTTTGCCTGGTCCATGTTTTTTTTTGTACAGAGTCTCACTGTGTTGCCTGGGGTAGAGTGCCGTGGCATCGTCCTAGCTCACAGCAACCTCAAACTCCTGGGCTCAAGCGATCCTTCTGCCTCAGTCTCCTGAGTAGCTGGGACTACAGACATGCACCACCATGCCTGGCTAATTTTTTCTATATATTTTTAGTTGTACGATTAATTTCTTTCTATTTTTAGTAGAGACGGGGTCTCACTCTTGCTCAGGCTGGTTTCGAACTCCTGAGCTCAAACAATCCACCCGCCTCGGCCTCCCAGAGAGCTAGGATTACAGGCGTGAGCCACCGCGCCCGGCCCTGGTCCGTGTTTTAGCATGTGCTGGTGAACCAACTTCCCTGAGACTGAGAGCACCGAGGACTGGCAGCTGCTCTCACGTGCAGAACCGGAATTAGCCTTTGCTTACTGTGAAATATTAACACTAGCAGCAGCAGTTCACGTACTCACAATTATTTGCTGGGCACTTCTGCAGACCAGGTTTGCGCTTGTAGGATCAAGACTCTGTCATCTTTGTTTTACTCTATTTTTTAAATGTTTTTGAACCTCCAACGAAAGATTATTCCAGAATCACCGACTTCCCTAAGGAGGACAGAGATAATCTATTGCTTATCCAGAGGAAACGGCATTCCCATAGCGTGCTACCTTTTTTTCATCTTCCTGACTGCCATCGTGACATCACTCAAGTTAGCCTTTAGAACAAAGCACCGTGCAAACTGTGAGATCCCCCCACAGAAGACATTCCACAATGCCGTGATCCATCACGAGGCTCTGCACAAGACTGTCTCATGGTGACATTAAAGGAGAGAGGAGAGTGACCAGAGTTGGGTGTTGGGAACTGTGGCCATGTCCCCTGACAAAGACAAGTCCAGAGGCTGGGAGGTGAGGGAAGAACCTGCCCTGTAGCAGCCAGCAGTGGGAGAGTCCAGTCCTGGACGGAGCCATATCTGTCCCCAAAAGGCCACGTGTGCCACTGGGAAGATGAAGATGATTTTCCAGAAGACAGAACAATCACTTGGCAGGGCAGAGCCTTTCTTGTGCTGGTTTATTTTGTAGAACAAAAGCAAAGACAACAGCAGACAGCTGTGCCATGCTCTCCTGGAGATGAGACAGCCACATATCCATCTCTTCCTCCTTGTGAGAAACGTGCAGAGCAAGCTGGTTTTGGGGACCGCTTCAAGGAAAGACAGCACAGGGGACCCTCTGCTCCGCAGACAGGGATCTCAGCTCGGCGTTTGCCTGGTATTGTCAGCAACAATCCACGTCATTGGAAAGAGGCCCAGTGATGGTCAGAAGATTCTGTGTAATGAAGCTACCTTTTATTTAAGTTTAAAAAAGATGTCGCTTCTGAAAAGGTTAATCTGCAGTTACCGAGGGAGAAGCCAGTGTCTGCCCTGCCTCCCATGGGGTCCCGTGGAGGAGGGCGGGTGCGGCCAAGCCCACGTGGCCCAACAACGGGAAAGCCCACCAAGGGAAGGAGAGTGCGTTCTTTCTGCTTCGCCTGAAACACAAAAGCCCCAGTGTTCTGAGCCAGTGTCACTTTGAATTTTGTAGGCTTTTATTTATATATAATTCATGTCAATAAAATGGCCAAGAATAGCTTTCAAATGTCCACTCATCCTGCCTGTGATGAGTAGCAGTTTATACAAATACCGGGAGTATAAAGTTAATTGATTTTTCTTTTTTAAATGTCTATCCATTGACACCAAGGAGCCAGAAACTTTCACTGTACTTGATTGGTTATTAGAGAGAGAGAGAAATGAACCTATAAAGTTAACACAAGAGGTATATTCCAGAGTAGACAGGTAGACAGAGCACTTTGGAAATAGGCCTTTCACAGGTGGCCTTTCTTAGGAAATTACTGTCATTATTTTATCAAAAAGAGAGAGGAAAAAAAATAGAACAACTGTCATCAGGACATTGGCATCCTTGCGGCAAGAGCCACAGAGAATAGGAGCGCTGAGGGCAGGTGTAGGCGTCACTGCGGTGAGAACATGGTCGGGACTCCCTCCCAGTCACCACGGAGTCCTGTATCTCACAGTGCTGTTAGCGTGTTTGGAGAGCTTGATGGTGGTTTAATTATCAAAGCTGGTACAGTGATCCTTTTCATTTTTAAGAAATTTAATCTTGAAATGATTTCTAATATCAGATTTGCAGAAGAGTCAGGAAAGTAACATAAAGAATCTCTGCATTCCCTTCGCCCAGATTCCCTAACGTTTTACCGTGTTTGCTTTGTCATTGTTTCGCCAGCTCTGTCTGGCGTGCGGGTGCAGACACATGCACATAGACGTGTTTTTTTCTGAATCGTTTGTAAGTTGCAGAGGTGATATCTCTTTCCACCTAAATAATTCCATGTTATTTCCTAAAAATAAGGCCATCAGCACAGGACTGAGTTCTTTTAATAATTACTCTGGAAAGTTCTTTATACAGAGCAGCAGCTCTGCATACCGGTGAAAGGAGGAGGGGCCCTGGCTTGATCTGTCTGACCGATACACTGCCGCAGGCAGCCCGGGCGCATCTAATCAGTTCTCTCCGGTGGCGGGTACCTTCATTCTCTGGGCCTTTCCGTTGAGTCAGTGGCAGCCATGCCAATTAAAACTGAGATTCTCAAGACCTGGGGAGTTTGCCGACAACATACAAACTCTCACCAGACTTTAGAGACTGGAATAAGTCACATCGGGATGTATTTAGGTTTGATTTAAGCCTTTAAACCAGTCTGAGACAGCATCTTTTACTGTGTTAATGAGAGACAAGCAGTTTTTCCTACCTATTCTTTGATAATTACTCTCCCAAATACTTTCCTGCGTAGAAGAGAAATGGAAAGAAATGAGACATTTGAACTAATAATCAATATAAATAATCAGCACTATTGCAAGCCTCAGGGAGCTCCAGTGGTGGGTGGCAGCATAAAGACCCTGTGCGCTTCAAGTTGTGTGACTTGATGTGTTCCCATAGTTGGCAGCAAAGGTCCCCAGCAATGGTGGTCATTACAACTTCTCTTGGGAAAGGATTTAAGAATCCTCTAAATCTGGACATTAATTAAAGAAAGACCACATGGAGTGCATGTTTTTATTCCGTAGAATACACCTATGATACGCCAGAACCTTTGCCCTTATGCACATGTCTCTCACACCTACAAGAATCAACTCATTCAACGTGTGCTCATAGCCTGTACCTGTTAGCAAGCTCGTTAGCAGAATCAGCCTCCTTCAGAACAGAATTTTCCCTTTCTGAGATACTGCGCTGAGGCAGTAGGTTAGACGAGTACAGTCTAATTTTGTCACAGTAACCAAGACTATATGATGTTGACAGGAGGTGAAGGAGAGCCCAGTCTCTTCTTTAAAAATTATTGTTAAAATACTATCATTATACAGTGAAATAAACAGTTAAGTGGCAGAGAAGGGTATAGAATGAAAAGGTATCTCCCTAACTACTGACCCCACTATCTGTTATCTTTTCTGCACCTTCCGGAAGGTTGTCTGCACGTGTAAACATACACACGAACGAGGTTGAGCCGTGTTTTGCACCTTGCATCTTTCAGAATGCGATATATTCCGGAGGTTTCTTTCCACATCAGCTCCCATGGGTTTATGGCATTGCTTACGTGGCCAATTCCCAATTTCTGAGTTCCAAGGCCAGGAGCCGACTGTTCTCCAAATGCTGTCCTTTGTCCGTTCTTATTCTCCAGACCATCCGTACCAAAATGCACTGGCTTCAGTGGGCATCCAGGTCTTCGGTGAGCACTTTTCCAGAAGCTTGGGTGACTAAATGAGCAAACTAACCTCACTTTTTAACCCTTAACCGTGTGCTCCTGCTTGTGTTGGTCATGCACGGAAGACCATCCCCAGGCATGCTGGTCTTCACAGAAAGGGCAGATCCGTGGTCAGACCCCCTCCCTGGATGGTTCCAGGGTGTGGACCTTACCTCCCAGGAAGCCCAAGCAAAACGCAGCGGCCCATTTCTGCTGTCGGTTATTTGACTTCAGTGAACACAGGCCCGGCCACGAGGCAGGGAGCTGTGCGCAGACGGTGGCGATGTACTCGCGGATGCACTCGCTGGGCCCCAGCGCTGGGATGTGAGATACAAGGAAGGGCTCCCCTGACACGAAGCCCGTCCTGCTGCATTTGGTGATCGTAAGAGAGCCGCCCACCTGTCTGTGTCCTTTCTCCGCAGTCTTGCAACATGCCTTTACTCATTTGCTCTGCATTCTTCCTCCTCTTCTGGGTTTTGTTTGGTTTTGCTTTTTAATGGCACTGTTTTTGAGCTACTCATATTCCCGCACTCATAATTCCAGTAGCCGTGACCGTGGGGTCGCGTTCTACGTGACTGAGACCCGAGGTACGGGGCACGGTGGAGCCCAGCACCTGCATTGCTCACGCTCCGTGGCCTCTCAGGTAAGGATCGCAGTGCAAAGCCCAGTCTCCCCACAGCCTGGCCAGGAGGCGGGGGCCGTGAGGGGACCGTGTGCCACGCAGAGCTTGATGGGGACGCATCACAGTGCCAGGTCCTCCCCGCGGAGCCCATCACTCTGTGCTTTGTAACGTCTTTACCATGCCTGATTTCTCCTGGGTTTGTTTTATCCATTGGTAATTTGACCAAGTGGATTAGGATGTCAGAAATGACAAGGGAGTCGATCCTGAATCCAGAGATAAGAAAGGGGACGTGGATTGCTGATCGTTCATTCATCCCTCAAACATCGATCGTGTGCCTCTCACGTGCCAGCACTTGCTACACGGTTGTACCTCACGTCTGTGTCCTGCCGCCTCACTTAGGAATTCTAGTTCCCTTCCTCCTGCGACAGCCTCAGAAGGTGATGGTCACATCCCCGTCTCGCCTTCGCAGCGAGCTGCAGCGGGTTGCCCGGTGCATTACTTGGGCCGTTTGATCTCTGGTCCTTCACGCCGCCGTGCCCCCCTTTGCTGCGGGTGGCCACGCTGCCCAGTGAGCAGAAGGCGTCATCTGGTCTCACGGAGAGCCAGAGGAACTGGACTCTCCCTGAGAACTCTCTCCTGCCGCCCTCTGCCCCTCTGTCTGTGCCCCGCGCTGGTTGTGTGGTACGTCATGTCCCAGAGGGCAGAAGCCTCAGTTGACCAAAGGTGTGGGTGGCCTTTGGAGGTGAAGGTGGTCGCACCCAGCCTGGAGTTTTGCTCACAAGGTGTAGACATCGCTTTTAGCTCCTGTGTGTTGTCGAGTGGCCCAGAGCTCTGTAGCCATGGACAGCCCAACCTGCCTGCTGTGACAGACTGCTGCAGAGGCTGCCCTGCCAGTGGCCATTGTGACAGGCTTCCTGCCTCCTCCCTGCGGAACACTGGGAGGACGTCTGCAGTCAGGCCAGCTTCACTTTTAGCCCAGTCACCTGCTCGTTCACACGTTCCCAGGCACCGGGTGCCCCTTAACCCTCCAGTCCCTGTGCCGCCTCTCGTCCCTGCTGGGATCTGAGCTGGCACCCAAGTCCGCTGCCCGCCAAGTCCATGGTTATGAGTGAGGCCAGATCCCAGGTGATAGGAAGAATCTCTTCTACGTTAGGGATACAGTAACTTCTTGAATCTGTTATCTGTCTTTTCCGCGAGGGTCCAGAGTGCTCTGATTTTTGTTACCCTTTTCAGGAGGAGGAGTGTGGTGGTCATGGTGATGAAGACAGTCGCAGCTCTCCACATAAACATCTTGAAAACACGTAGTTCAAGACCCTCTCCCATTTGACTTAGAGGAAACTGTCTGTGTCTGGGCCTAATTCTGCTACGAGCTATGGAGGGCTCGTTTTTAAAGCACCGAGAGACCCTCCACGGTGGGAAAGTAAGCGACATCGCTCAGTGCTGTGCTGCCGCCCCTCGGTGAGGGAAGCAGACTCCTTGCCCGTTCGACGTCCCCCACAGTGGAAAGTCCTCCTGAGCCTTGGCTCTCGCCCGGCCCCTTCTGGGCTCTCCCCCCGTCGCTTGCTCAGGTGCACTCAGGGCTCCTGTTGTCCCATGGCTGGCGGGTGTGGACCTCAGTGGTGCGGGTTTCATGCCCTGCCCTCAGCCCGGCCCACCTGGCCTCTCCACCAAGAGAATCAGTCTAAGGAAAGCTTTCATTCGCTGCAATGTGATTTCTCTCTCCGAGATCAGGGAGGATTCCAAAGAGATCGGGAGGAGGGAGCAAGCAGGTGTTTCCAGCGGTGACAGGCACATGTCACCATTGCCCAGTGCGATTGCCGAGCAGCCGCTGGGTCGACCCAGGCTCTGCACCTTCTGCCTCAGCCCTGCGGTCACCACACAGTCGTAGCATGAGGCCTTACCCAGCGAGGTGTTTTTGTCCATTTGTCGCAGCACTTGACTTTATAAGAAGTGGAAACTCTTGGGAGTGGCCCTTCCCTGGACCCCAGCCTTAGCGTTTGATGTCCTCGAGCCTCCCTCCCTGGGCTTCTCAGGCGTATGTTTCTGCATAGATCTTGGGAGCTTTTAGATCTTTTAGATCTTGGGAACTTTTAGTTTGCTTTTTATTTTTGTTTGGCAGTAAAGCCCTGGCTTTTGGAAACTTCCTTAGGAAGGTGATTTGTGACTATCATAAAAGACAGTACTAAAAGGAGAGGGTGAGACCTGTGTACTCCCTTCCTGGAAGGCACTGATAAATCTCCAGCTGGACAGGAGACGTCCCGCCAGGGGAGAGCCTTTGGCTGGCTTTGCTCTGCCTTGCAGGGACTCATATCTTTTTATTGTGTTTTTTCCAGAAGTTCCTTCTTTCTCATCTTTGCACAGAGTATCAAGAGAAGTACAAGTGATCTCTTGTTAAGGGAGCATGCGTCCCAGCCTCTGGGAGCCCTGACTGTAGGTTCACTTGGATTTCCAGGCAAAGGATATGGATTAATCAGGTTCCAAACGGGCATTTTCCCCGAAGCCAGCTCCACCTACCTGTAATGCACTCGTGATGTTTTCTCCTTGGGTTTCTGCAGCGTCTCCATTCTCTGCCCTTGTGAACAGCTGCTCCTGCCTAATTTCCTTGTTTGGCCCCCACGTTTGCCCTCCCACTGACCTTGGGACCTGCTCAGCCCCTCATATAGTCTTGGTATATATACCCAGGGTTTCTCAGCAGCAGCACGACTGACAATTGGAGCCAATAATCCTTTGTCGTATGTGCGTACGAGGGAGGAGGGGCTGTCCTGTGCCTCGTAGGATGTTCCGCAGCATCCCTGGCCTCTACCCGCCTTGCCCTGCCTAGGTCATGACAACCAAAACTGGGTTCCCTAGGGGGCAAAGACACCCCCGGTCGAGGACAGCTGGTAAATCCAAAGGAAGGCTATTTCTTTAGTTGTTACCATCATAGTGATATCTGAATGTGGTACCCCAGTGGAAGGAAGTTTGTTTGCTTGCTTAACTGATGAATCAAGTACGCACACATGATTAATCCCTGGGAAGAAACAACGTGCCCTTACTTATTTTTCGAAGAGCCTTTGTCATCATTTGGGAATGGCCTGTGCACGTGGGGGGGTGTGAACAGCAGGCTCTGCTTTGAAGCATGGGAACGTGGGGTATGAGAGTGGAAGCTTTGCTGTCCCTTGTGCGGGCGGCAGGGCCTGCGTGAGGTTGAGGCCTCACATCTGGACGGCTCCGCAGAGCGACTTGAAGGGCTTCTCGTCCCCCCTCCTACATGCACGTCCCCCACCCACATACCCAGCAGTCACTGCGGGGAGAAGTCTCCTTGGGCGAAGAGTGGGAAGTTCCTTTTTAGAATGAAAATAAGCCCAGAAAGGAAAGCTGTTTGTTACAAAGACCTTTCTTTGAATTCATGACATGCTTTCCTCTTCAATGGGTACTCGGGAACAGGTTTTATTTGATGAAGGTGGGAAAAGTATAATGAAACTAGATTCTCAGGCAAAGCTTCTAGAAGATACAGAAAGGACAAAAAATGGGGGTGAAGAAGCACAGCCATGAGGCTACACTGCCTGTACCATCACCAGCACCACGTGCCAGGCCCTGTGCAAAACTCTAATCTCACCTTCGTAACAGCCCTGGGAGGGAGGTGCGGTGCTTCTCCCCACTTTACAGAGGAGGAAATTGGGTGGACCCCACTTCACGGTTTACCTAGAGCTGTTCTCTGTGAAAGATGCAAGGATGCCTGGTTAGTTTAAAACTTCTGCTAACTTGGAATTAATTCATGCTGCCCCTGTGGCACCACCAGCGTGGGAAAGAGCGACGATGTTGACAATCATTCTTCACGTCCCCATGAAACGCCCAGCTCGCCCTATTTCAGAGTCACCCTGAGATCCTGGGACTTCAACATGAAGCTTCCTGGGTGGCTGGAAAAGTGGGGAGGACACCCCTTCCCCCATTCGGATCAGGCTCTAAGCTGCGCTGCTTAAGCTGCCGCGTTTCCCAGGGGCCCTAACCGGGCAGCTCTGCAGCCGCCATCCGCACAGAGCAGCAGTGCAGAGCTCCTCCAGCCTGAGACCACCCTGTGAATACACGCCACGTCAGCCTGTCTGCCAGTCGGCGAGCTCTAGCTAGGTGTGCAGAATTCCAGCTGGGCCCCAGACACGAACTTTCCCGACCTTGCCGCCACACCTGCCCCATGTGGCTTGAAGCTTAATTTAGGTGCTGGGGTTTTTAACACTCACCAGTTGGAAGGCAAAGATAACCCAGCTTTTACTTGATTACAAATATTGTTGCAAAGAACCAGACGTGGGCAATGATCTCACCCTCTCCGCGCAGGGGTAGCTGCCTGCAGTCCCGGCCGCCATCCGGCCTTGTCACGGTGGAGCCGGGACTGGCAGCCCAGTGCGCGGCGTTTGTGCTCTCAGCTCTGCTTGCTCGGCGAAGTGAAGTGAAATGAAAGAGGCTGTCTCCCTGTTGCTACCTTATCGCCGCCATTCCGGGGCTATTTGAAGATGTACGATGAGTGACTCACCAGTTTTTGTTTGCTGTGCCTGGCTGCTGAATCCAGTAGGCCTGCAGGTCCTCTGAGATCTTCCCGCCTAACCATCCCTGATTCCCGCCCCGCCGCACTCCTCCCCCAAAGGGGGCTCCTGGAGAGCTGCGCCCTGTGCTCCGTGACATTTACTGACCCTTCCCTCCTTGTCTTTTTTCTCCACAGTGTGGTAAAGGAGCGGAAAACTTCGACAAGTTCTTCACGCGAGGACAGCCCGTCTTAACGCCGCCGGATCAGCTGGTCATCGCTAACATAGACCAGTCTGACTTTGAAGGATTCTCGTATGTCAACCCCCAGTTTGTGCACCCCATCCTACAGAGCGCAGTATGAAACTCACCGGCGAGAGAAAACGCCCCCCACCCCCAGCCCCCCGCCCCCCAGCAGCGGGAAATGATCCTTAAGCCTAAAATTTTAAGGCCGTGGCCTTGTGTCTTGTTGCACTTGGAGGCCTGAAAATTATAGGGTTATTAGTCCAAATGTGATCAGCTGTTCAGGGTCTCTCTGTCACCACCAGGAACATTATTTTAGTGGAAGATGACGTAATGTACAGTGTCCAGTTTAATTATGTAGAAGTCACATCTGGCTGTAGGTTGTAACCCTTCCTAGAAAGCAACAGACTCTTGCCCCTTTTTTGGTACAATTTGATATATTTTCCATACCCTCCGTCTGTGGATCTTCACCATCGGGATTCCCCAACCAGAGATGTTAAAATGAACCTGCCCCAGCCCACTGGGCTGGAAACATCTCCACCCAAGACGTCTTTGGAACGAAAGCACAGGGCACCTAGAGAGAGAGCAGGGAGGGATCGGGGGTCGGGGAGCCTTTGAAATACCCTCTGCCTCCGTCCTCTGCCTCGACGGAAACAATCCCTAGAATCTAAGAGGCCAGGATGGAACTAATCACTGTCCCCAAACATTGACACATCGTAACCCAACCATGGTCCAGTGGTTACCCTGTTAAAAAAAAAAAAAAAAAGAAAGAAAAAGAAAACCTCAGATGAGTGTTGGGTGAATCTGTCCTCTGGTACCTACTTGGTTGATAACTGTCTTGATACTTGCATTCTTTTTAAGAGGCCAAATCGTCTAAGGACTTTGCTAAAGAGCATGTGAAATCATTTCAGATCAAGGGCAAACCATCGTGTGTGTGCGCGTTCCTTTTAATCTCTGGGAGATTATTCTTCGATCCAGGGTGCCATCAGTAATCATGCCACTATTCACAAGTGTCATTAGCCAACCCCCCCCCAATATTTTGCTCCCAGTGTTGTTATCCACCCCTGAGAGACTGAAGCGTGCACTCCATCCCCTTTTGTACTTATTTATTTAATAGGCTGCGGCGGTGTTGATGGAAGTACGATGTACGGTAACTTAATCGGCGTGTTGGCTCTAGCGTCGGTCCCTACTGGTTGGTTTTCTTCCCTCCTCCAGCCCTTCATGTCCACGTAGGGATGAAAAACAATGAGGTTCGGTTCCCATTCCCGGTTCTTGTTGAATGACACATCTGGAGCGGTAGAGTCAGGAAACCTGGAAGCACAGCGGCTCAAAGACGTTTTATCGCTAGAAGGATTTTAATATGTTTTGCAAATGCATCATGCAATGAATTTTGCATGTCTATAATAAACCTGAATAACAAGTGAATCTATATTATTGATATAATCGTATCAAGTATAAAGAGAATATTACAATAATTTTATAAGACACAATTGTGCTATATTTGTGAAGGTTCTTCTTTCTAATCTGCTTTTACAATTAAGTTTTAGCTTAATTCTTTATTGCTGTGCTTTCTCCGCCCCCCCCCGCCCCTCCCTGCGCTTGGGCACTGTATCAGATATATTAATTTTTTAATGTGGATCTAATTTCAGAAATGAATGGCTACTTTACATGATCAATTAGGCTTTTACTATACGTGTATATAGAGAGATATATATATTTGATTCTACCTGCAAACAAAAGTTTGTGGGGTTATTTTTGAGATGAAACTCTCTCTTTTAGCTTCTCAATGCCACCTTCCATTTGGGCTCCTCTGCCACTCTTCCTCTTGGGGACGACGGGAAGTATCCGACTCCAGTGTGCCGAGTATGTTTGTGCACGTGTGGCACTGTCACAGCACCCGGGCTGAACTTTGTGTGTTTGTGTGTGTTTGTTCTGCTCTTCCTTTCAGCCGTGTGACTGTTGGCGACTCTGGGGGCGGGAGGGCTGGGAAGACTCACTTCTTGCTCTGTGTACCTGGACGCACCAGAAGCTGGCTGTCCGTCCCCCCGAATCCCCGCCGTTTGCTCCAGCACACGCAGCCTCCGTGAGACCCACCACGTGTCCACACCGGAGCAGCGACACCGTGCAGTGCCAGCACACGGTTTTCAGGGGCTGCAGGTTTCCTTCCAGCCATTGCTAGAACTGGCCTTTCCAGGCTTGCAAAGAGCACTTCTTTGGCGAGACACCCCCTCAATGCAAGGTCCTCAGGGGAGCCAGGCTTCTACAACAAAAAGAAAAAGAATGCAAGCAGCTATCGGTCCTTGCAGAGAGCTGCTCTATTTCCTCCCAAAAGCATTTCCCTCTCGCTCTTTGCCTGAAGTTCACATGACACACGACCACTGAAGGGTCTTTGCGGTGAGAGGCCTGGGCTGTCCCGGACACCCCTGAGTGGAGGAAGCGAGGGAGCAGGGAATCGGCCCAAGCAGAAGAAAGCAATTTCTTCTGCCATCTTTTAGGGACCTTAGGCATCCAAACTCAGAAGGGGCCCAGCTCTGTCCGTGCAGTCGTATTGGTCAGTGCACGTTCTGGGGGCACGTCCTGACCAGGTGCATCGCATTTGGTCCAATGGGAAAGAGGCTGGTTTGTAAAAGAGCGTAAAAGACAAAAGGGCAGTGCCCCTGCCCCAGGCGGGAGCACCGGCAGGACCGATCCCCGCCCACCCAGGAGAGACGGGAGCCCCCCCCCCCACCCAGGGGTGCATGGGCTTAGGGACCGTTCGTTCCAGTGCCCGCGCCACCTGCTGGTTTTAAGCAAGGCTCAGGCTCGGGCTTTCCCTCAAACAGCCAACCCGCAGTTCCGAATGCCCGTTTCTCTCGGAAACATTCACTGTCCCAGACGGCTCGTGTTCCTTCAGAATGTGTGGCAGTTTCCAAAGACAGTGCCCCAACCGTGAGGCCCGGCGTTCTGCCTGAGGGGCAGCAGACTCGAGAACAAACCCGGGGAGGGGAAAGCAGTGAAAACGAGGGCGCGACGGCGTGTTCCCGGGGTGCGGCCTGCGTTCGTTCGGCGTTGCCGAGTGTTGGGTTTAGGTGGAGGCTAGTGCTTTAAAGATCTGAAAAGCCGAGACCGTTGCCGCTGGAAGACTAACGTGGCTAACCGTGAACAACTGTCACCCGCAGAGTCGACTTAGAAACTCTCACGGGCATTGTGTGAAATGTGACAGCAGGGACGGCGCTGCTGTTGGAACGGCAGCAGCCCGTGGGAGGCCAGCAAAAGGAGGGCTCCTGGAAGGGGCAAGTCCTGCCCCTGGGCACTGCCTGTGCCACGGGGCCTGTGGAGGTCCAGGCCGCCCAGCAGAGTCTAGCACAGTCCCAGCCTCCGCAGTCCCCGGGGCTGCCACCGTGAAGCCCGTTGGATTGCTTTGCATTATTCTCCCTTGGGAGGTGGCGGCCGCTCTGCGGCAGAACTTCTCTCCAAGGCTGTGGGCCAGCGGGCTGGCAGCCCGTCTCTTGGCATGTCGTCTAAAGCCACCAGACGCTGGGTTTGAAAGGAAGTGGCTGGAGTGTGCCGCCAGGCGCAGCGCACAGGTTGATGGGCGAGAACCGATGCAAAAGATGGGTAGGAAACCCCCGGAGCCAAACGGTCGTTCCCCACGCTTGGACTTCTCTCTTCCCCATGGCCTGGCGTGGTTAACGCAGAACCGCTGCCTGCCTGTTCTCAGGAGACGTGCGAGGCTTTCTTACCAGGAATTCTGATAGAAAATCAGGAGGTTGATAGCTCTTTGCAAACTTGGCCTGAGATGCTTGGCTGAAAGATTGTGAAAGACCAAGATTAGCACAACCCAGCAAGAGCTGTCGAGCGTCTCTCATAGCTGAAGCCCTTAGGAGGGCAAGGCGACTTGCTGCAGGGGGCGTGCAGAGCCTTGAGAGGCCCCCCCGCCATGTGCTGGGAAGGGAGAGGCTGGGGGAGGCTGCGGTCAGGGAGGACCTAGGGAGGAGCAGGGCAGTGTGTGCAGAGGGTGCCGGCGGGAGGCGGGAGAGGGAGCTGCTGTCATCCTCAGCAGCTTCCCGTGCAGGGTGTCGGTGCAGATGGGAGTTACCGTCTGCTGGTTCTCCAGAGTGTGTTTTGCCAGGGACACAGTCTGTTCCTCCTCAGACAACACCCCCCAAATGCCAACAGCATCCACACCAGCTGCTAGAAGCCCCTTCCCCTCCCTGCCTCGAAATAGCTCACAGTTCTCTGGGCAGAGCCAGCGAGTTCCTGCCCATGTTCCTCGGTGGCTTCCTGCAAGAACGATGGCAGCTGACGATGGATGGAGAAGTCACGAGAACAACTAGTTCCCACCTGGTTCCACTGAGCAGGAGAAATCTGAGTTGTTTTTGCTGGGATTAGTTTTCTCATTACTGATGAGGGGGAAGTGAGAGTCTCCTGTTTTTAAAAGCCTCAGAAAGGCAACACCATCTGACAGTCATTTTCTCACTTGGGTCTTACGAAGTCACCTATTTCTTATGTGTTCGTATCACACTATGTCCTGTTTCTTTATAACTCAGCAAGGGCAGGAGTGCCTGCTCCCTGCCGAGCACACCAAACAGTCGTCAGGAAAGGCACAGTGAGGCAGGGGCCCGAGGGAATGTGACCGTGAGAGTTACAAGGAAAGCAGCAGGCACGACAGTCACCAGGAAGGAAAGGGCATGGGGTTATTAGTGGCTACACACTGATTGGACAAGGAGTGTTGAGAAATGTTTTTAAAAATCCTCTCCTGGGCTACATTTTATGAAATACACTGGACGGTCATTCCTGCCACCTCCCATTTGGGCTGACGCAGCAAATCTTGGGAATGCTGTGTGTTTCTGCTCTGAGAAGGTCCAGAACGTTGGGAAAGGTTCCCCGAGTTATCCGTGGATGAAGGCAGTCATCTAGAAATGGTGTCAACCACAACATTGTCAATTCTGTGATGCCAGGGTCCTTGGGAGGGTTGAAAGCATGAACGATTGAGATCCCTGTGCCTCTCATCCGTGCGATCAGGGGTCAGTTACTAACTGTGCAGGTCGCACTCGGCCATCGAACAGCCTTACCGCGACCCTACAAGCCCACAAACTCCAAAGACTTTTTTTTAACCTTAAGGAAGTTATTAATTTGTTAATTCCAATAGAACAACTGAATATACTGGGCTATTTGTACTTTTTTATAGAGAACTTTAATAATGCAATGCTTTAAAAAATGAGTTTTTAAAATGAAACTACTGACAATTTCATAAGATTCCAACCGTATGGAGCCTGTGGGAGGACCCAGCCTGGGTCCGCTGGGGCGCCCCGGCCTGCATTCCCACTGCAGGGGTTCCCCGAGCCAGCGGGGCGTGGGGTCCACATCGGAATGACCACAAGTTCAGGTGCAACTTGCTGGCAGACTGATGCTCTGTGTGTTTCTAGTAGATGCCGGGGACAAGTGTTCAAGGTCTAGAAACTTTCAAACCATAGGAAACATGGCTTTATCGTCCCCCATCCAGATGCAGCCCCAGGGTAGCATTCTCCGGGGTCTCTGCGACCCCTTTCTTCCCTCTGTGAGGCTCCCTGACCACCCTTGGGCAGAAGGAGGGGGATGCTTCCTCGGCTCCGTCCCCAGGTCTCTCTCACTCGAGACGTGAAGACTCAGAGATGCCCTCTAAGGATTTTTCCCACTGGGCAGTTCAGAAACACTTCAGTGTCCCGGGAGATCAGGGGCAGCAGCAGGCGTGGCTGTTGGCCTCTTTCTTAGTTGTCACTTCTGTGTGTAGACAGAATCCTACTTTTCAGAAAATAGGTATCAGGTCCACTTTCTAAGAACCTTTTTTTCTAAAATAAAAGGTGGCTTTGCATTTTCTGATTAAACAACTGTGTCTTCGTCTCTGCTTAACTTTGGGAGTATCCATTCTTGTGATTGTGGATTTCTGTTGATATTCTTCCCGGAAGAATGTGATCCTTTTCTTGAAAGGTTGGTTTACTGGAATATTCAAATCATTCATGAAGGCAGTTACTACTTTGAGTCCAAGGTTTTCTAAAAATTAACCTCACATCCCTTCTATTAGGATATCTCAAGAGTATCTTTTATAGACAGAAACATTTGCCATCATTGCTGTCGCTACATGAGTTTTTTTGTGTGAAGGACATACCGTGTTTAAATCATTAATTGAAAACCATCATTTAAGACCCCAAACTTGTACGGAGGAAGACATGGAGATTGAGGTTTTTCCTTCTGTGTAAGCACCTACTGACAAAATGTAGAGGCCATTCACCTGTCAAACGACGTTGGGTTATATCGCAGATGAGATGGATGTATAAATTACTGCATTGCTTTTCTCGATTTGTATAACCTCTAATCTTCGTTTGCATGATACGCTTTGTTAGATGCATTCATTGTAGTTGGAAGCCAACGTGTATGAATAAAGATCACGACCATTCCTTTGTGTCCTTAGCCTCATTTGCATCCCTTTGCGGCATGCAATTACTTTTTCTCAAGTGGTCTTGGAATAGCGTTTGACTCTGGACACACTCTGCAGAATACGTTCATCTCTCCAACCTGTTTTTCAGACGGGGCTCTTCATTTAAAGTCACATTTACTTTTCTCTCAAAGTACTTCATGCTTTGAATCAAAGCCCAAACAGCAACTGGGATAAAGTAGCGGGAGGTCATTCATTTGTTCATTTATGCATCAGCCGTTCCTGTGGGCACCTGCTCACTCGAGGCTGGGAGTGGTGCCAGGCGCTGGGGACGCGGTGGAGAGGAGGACTGGCTTGCCCCCCGCCCACACGGAGCTTGCATTCTCGCACCCCCAGCCTGCAGGGACACACAGCAACCTACGAGGACATCGTCCAAGGATGGATGGTCCTCTTCCACTGGAATGAAAGATTCCGGACAGAATTCTACCCAAATCTTTGAGAATTTTTCTCCCAAAATAGATGCTTTTCACACATCCTGTTGGCCACATGGTGGATTCAGCTTCAGGGCTGTCCCCACTTCTCATGTCAGAATCCTCATTCTGCATTTATTCATGGTTGAAAATTGTGGGAAATTTTCAAATGTGGAACATTCAAAAATACCCAGTGCTTAAAAACTCAATGCCATGGAGGGAATTAGCCTCAAAAAGAATTAAAACAACAGCAAAAACCCCACGATTTCTAAAAGCCAAGGGCCAGTCTCGGCCAAGCTTGTCTTTGCCCTTCGTCGCCTCCCTTCTGGGGGATGCGCTCTCCTCCTCCTCACGGCTCACCCCGCTGCTGCCTCCCCCCGCCCACCCCTGGCCCCCCGAGTCCTGCAGTCGCCCCAGCTGGGCTGGCCCTGAACCTCACCCTGGGCTGGCTGGCTTCATGTTTGCCTGTGGCTGTGGCTGTTCCTCACATTGCCTGGCAGCATGGCAGATGAAGAGTGGCTCATCACGGCGGTTTAGCATGCCCTCAGCTTCCACCAGTGTGCCGTTTGATTTCATTTCATTTTTACTGCAATGCGGAGTGGGTCGCCCTGCACGGAAGCAGCTGGTGGTGTGAGAGCTTGAGTGGGTCCGCCTGGGTTTGCCCCTGTATGGGGGTTGGGGGGTCTCAGAGGCACAGCCGGGATCCAGTATGGCTGGTCCTCCTGGCCCCACCCTCAGAGGCCAAGGGGACAGCCTGAGCACCAGGCAGTGGGCAGTTGTCCTTCCAGAGATATCGTGTGCCACCCAGAGTAGACGCTCAAAAACCAGTCCTTCTGCCTAGCACTGGGCTCCCATCCCGCGCCCGCCCCTGCCCACCCACAGCCAGGCCACGAGCAGGCCACGTCAGGTCTGCGCTACATCAGGGTTCTCAACTGGGGGTCGTTTTGCCACCCAGGGGGCATTTGGCAATGTCCGAAGACATTTTGGGTTGTCACGCTAGAGGGAAGTTCTACCGACACCTGGTGAGTAGAGGCCAGGGGTACTACTAAACATCCTCCGATGCACGGGGTGACCCGCACCCCCAACAACGCGCCATCCCAGCCAAAATGTCAGCAGTGCTGCTGTAGAAAACTCTTTTCAAAAACACACTTCAAGTCCTTCCATGTTGCTCCAGTTCCCCGTCCTCTGACCTATCTGTTCCAGGTCACCCTCAGTCCTTCGTGGCCCTCTCTGCACGGCAGCCCACGGGACCCTGTCTGAGCACCCCCCTTCCCCATTTACAACCCTCCGACGGCTTCCCGTCACCCACACTTCCAGGCCTGCCGTCCTCACTCGCCGCAGCTCCTGGCACGCCGGCTCAGTGGTCGGGAGAGTGAGCCTGGAAGAGAAAAGCCAACTTGCTGGGGTGTGCATGTGCCTGCCTGTTCCCTCAGCATTTAAGTTCTACTGGAGGAGCCAGCTTGCCCGTCCTGTTCACTGCTAGATCCCAGCAGCTCGGCACATAAGAGGGGCTCAAAAGACGAATGAACGAATAAATGAGTGGATCCTGACTTCTCTGAGCCTAGCCCATGTTACAGAAACCTTACTGGGCCACGGTCTTTGCCCTCGAGGCATTCACAAACTAAAGAGACCAAATGTACACAGAAGAACTAGTTAAACATCGTCTCTCAAAAACTTCCCATGAGCTTATGCCTAAGAAACAACGTCTCAAATCTCTGTCCTTCAGCCCAGCATCTAGAGGCAACAGCTGCCTACGGTTACGCTCGAGTGGTATTTAACTCCCCGAGCTTTTCCCCTGGCCTATTGTGTGCTCTGGGGGTGCAACTGTGGTTCAGCTAAAATGCACACGGGCAAAGGCCAAGGCCATCTATTTGCACACTCTGTCCCCATCCTGAGCGCGCGGGTCCCAGGGAGCAGGGCATCACCTGCAGGGAGTGGGCGAGAAGTGCTTTTGGCTCGAAGAAAGCAGAACTGGATGTCTCCCCAAGATTCTTTTTTTAACAAAGCTAATTCAATAAATCCATTGCAAAGAGGCCTATTCTAGGCTTGGGAGGAGAAGGTAGAATATGGTTCTACAGAAGTGAAAGAGCTGGCGGTGGGCTCGAGGACTCAACAGACAGGTGAAAACAATAAAACCGCAAGTATGAAGCAGACTATAAATGCAAGTACACACAAACACGCACGCACACACAAGCACGCACATGCTGAGTGAAGACCAGAAGCGTGCCAGGCACTTTTCTGGTTATTTTAAAGCCCACAGTGACACCACCCCCCCCATAGCATAGGTCCTATTTACTGTGCCCGTTACACAGAAGAGGAAAGGGAAGTCCAGGGAGCTTGAATAACAATACCCAGGTGAGCATCACCGGATGCAGAGCCGATTGGGTGGGCAGAGGTGTGAGCGTGCCAGGTGCCTCCCCACGGGAGGACGCAGGAGGCTGCCATGTGACTGAGGAGAGGCTGGAAAGGGGCCACAGACTAACCAAAACTATAAAGCAAGCAGCGGGGGAGGGCTGACAGGCATCCAGTGCCTAACGTGTCATCCGAACACTCATCTCCTTTAATCCTCGTGGCACCTCCACGGGACGGAGGTCATTGTTCACATCTTACAGGTGCGGAAACCGAGACCCAGGGTAATTAACCAGCTTCTGGATATATAACTCTGGGCTCGTGGCTCTCTGATCTTTCTGGCCTTGCTCTGCTAGGGGGCCAGAGGTGGCAGTGGGTGGGGGATGCAGGACCAGATCTCCCTGGGGGCCTTCCGCCCCCATCCCCATTTATGGCTTCCTTCAAAGCTGATCTCATCACCAAGGGAGAAGGGTCCTTGCCTTGGCTGACTGATGCCTGTGAGACTGGACGCCCTTCCGTAACTGCCTCCGGAAGCCTCTCTCCCACCTTCGCCCTCCTTCTCCTGACTTTTTTTTTTTCCCTTTTGAGCTGTCTGGGCGTGGGAGGAGAGAAAAATAGCACCAGAGTTCTCAGAACCCAGCAGGTACTTCTACAGCCGCCCTCACCTGGCTGACTCTTGCCTGTAGGGGCCCAGGGGGAAGGGGGAGGCCGACAGGAACAGCTGGCTCGCAGGGGCTCCCCCTCCCAGCACAGGTCAGCCTGGCATGGAGACCCTCGCGCCCCCCCACCCCCTGCCCCAGGAGTCAAAAACACGCCCAGGCAAGCATCAGCTAGCGGGCAGGGTGTTTGCCAGAATGAAATAACTGATTTCTTTGGCCATAGGCAGCCCAGGGAGGAAAGGCTGGGCTTGATGAGGGCAGAATTCTGTAGGAATGCTTTTGCTTTTTTAGAAAATTTACAAAAATAGCACCTGATTGTTGTAGCTAGTACATATAAGGAAAAGAAAATCCCACGATAGTTAAACTTTTTTGTTCGGGCTCCACTGGGCCTCGAAGCTGGTCATCTAAAGCAGGAATCACAGATACTGCCACACACGTCCTTTAAACACTTTATGGTAACTTAAAAGCCTGTAAATGCATGACCGTTCAGAAAGGAAGAGTACTTCTCTCTGAGCATTGAACCTCTTTCCTGCATGAGCTATACCTGTAACTCTTGACTTATGATTTCCAATTTGGGTTTATTTGAAGAGAAGCAAGACATTCGCAAAGCAACCTGAATGCAAAGTCTGGCTAGTCTTGTCCGCCACTGTCTCTTTAAGCCATTTTTAAAAACTCATCTTTATTCTCTGCTTTAAACATTCCATTTTGTGTTCATCGAAACAACTCTATTCTTTGCACTTGTATTTCATCTGTTTATGTGGCATTTGCTTAAATGACTTAACTATCCACGAAAGCATAGAAAGCATCAAAAGTTTGGGGAATAAAGTGACATGTTCTTACGAATTCCCCTATTGTTGGAATTATAGGTTTTTCCAGTTTTTAAATTATTTTGAACGACTCAGTGATGCACACTTTTGTTGTTAAAATTTTGAGTGCATTTTGAATTATACCCTCAGTTGGATTCCCAGAAATACAATGACTGAATATTGTCAGACTCTCGGTATCTATGTCCTGTTTTGCTTCTAGAAACCCTGTTTTCCATGGTGACATTTTCCTGCTCTCAGATCAACTAGTAACACGTGTTTCTTTTCAATGTCCTGCTGTTCTTAGCTGGTTGTTGTCAAGGGCCTTCATTGATTCACTCAACAAATATTTATGTGAGCACGTACTATACACCAGGGATGCAATGACTACCGGAGCGCATAGGCAAGAGCATTTTGGGCTTTTGCCTCTTTCTACAGGATTTGAAGTGGCTTGCGAGTAAAAGACTTCAAATGAATAATAAAAGTAGAAGGTCAATACCAGGGACAATAAAAACAACTTGCTCTGGTTTGGATATGTCTGTCTGTCCCTACCAAAACTCATTTTGAAATTTGATCCCCAAGCTGGGCACAGGGTGGTTCACTATAATCCTACTGCTTTGGGAGGCTAAGGCAGGAGGATCACTTGAGGCCAGGAGTTCAAGAGCAGCCTGAGCAACATAGCCGGACCCTGACCCTACCAAAAAATTTTAAAAAAATTAGCCAGGTGTGGTGGTACGTGCCTGTGGTCCCAGCTACTGGGAAGGGTGAGGCAGGAGGATCACCTGAGCCCATGAGTTTGAGGTGGCAATGAGCCTATGATGACACCACTGCACACTCTAGCCTGGGTGACAGAGCAACACCCTGTCTCAAAAAAAAATTTGATCCCCAGTGTGGTGGCATTGGGAGGGGGCGCCTAGTGGGAGGTGTCCGGGTCACAGGGGCAGATCCCCCATGAATGCTTTGCAGCTGTTCTCACAATAGACAGCGAATGGATTCGTTCCCTCAAGAGTGGGTCATTTTAAAGCCAGGATGACCCTCAGGTTTTACCCCTTCACACGTGTCCACTTCCCCTTAGACCCTCTGCCGTGTGTGACGCAGCACCAGAGCCCTCGCCAGAAGCCAGAGCCATCCCTTTGAATGTCCCAGCCTGCGGAACCGTGAGCTAAATGAACCTCTTTTATATATAGATGACCCAGTCTCAGGTATTCTGCTGCAGCAACACCACACAGACTGAGACTCCTCTCTCTCCCAGAGTCGACAAAACTGCCGTCGCTGATCCTCAAACTTGGCTTTGCATTTCCTAGCAGCCGAAAAAAAAGTAAGAATCGTCATTGGTTATCGGTTCTCATTGCTGGAAAAGAGGAAGCATATGTGCTCCTCTGGGAAAGGAAGCCTCTTCCTAACTCTGAATTCCAAAGGAAATTTCTCGGGTGTGATTTTATTGCACAGAAGAGACACCGAGCGACATGAGGAATGATGTCTTCCACGGCATTTGGGTATTTTTTAAAACAGTAAATGCAGTAGCAAATCTCACACGGCCTTCCTTTAGTGATCTTCATCAATTTGGGGGCATAATATTGAAATGCAGTTTCCCGAAGGTTACTGGCCGAGAAACTGAACCCACGTCTCCACGTAAGTAGCCAATGACGTGGTCCAACTTGGTCCAAGAAAAGAATTTAGAATTCCTGGAGGAAAAAGAACAATGAGATCCCATGTTTTATCTGTCAACTTGGCAAACATTAAACTTTCTTTTAAAGATGAAAACCCAGTTCTGGCAAGAGTTGGGGAAATCGCCCTCCCATACCCCGTGGGTGGGAATATAAATTGGTACAATCTTTTCGGAGGGCAATTTGGCACCAAGTAACAAGAGTCTTAAAAATGTGCTTACACACAGCAGTTCTGCTTTGTGAAATTTTATTTCTGAGGAAATAACCAAAAGTGCACGCAAAGACTTAGGCTCTAGGTGTTTGTTTTCCTCGGGCAATGAACACAGGGGGACCCCTCCAGGGGCTGGCGCCACGAATCTCCGGATCCAAGGTAGCTTGGGGGCTGGATTTTTTCTGCCACTCATACAAGCTTCTCGGCTTCTCTTTGTCTTTTTAAAACTTGTTATTTTGAAATAATTTAAGCCTCAAAAGAATTTGCAAAAATAATACAGAGTTCTCTGGTACCCATCACCTGGCTTCCCCGGTAAGAACACCTTAGGTAACAATAGTACGTGATCAAACCAGGAACTGACTTGCAACGTGCTGTTAACTGCACTGCAGGCCTCAGCTGGATTTCCCAGCTTTCACGTACACTGTGCGTGTGTGTGTGTGTGTGTGTGTGCGTGTGATTGTGAAGTCATATGTATAGATTCATGCAGCCACCACCATAACCAGGACCTGAAACTCTGCTATCCAGAAAGGAACTCACTGCGCCACCCCTTTCTCCTCACACCTACCCCCTACCGTAGCCCCTGGCAACCACGGATCCGTTCTCCATCACTGTAACGGTGTCATTTCTAGAGTGTTCTAAAAATGGATGCACACAGGATATAATCTCCCGAGTATGTTTCTTCTTCCCCAGCTGGGCTGTTTCCTCAAAACCTCAACCGACCACACCTTCTCCTGGCCCCTCTGCAGACCCTGGGTATCCTTTTCGGGGGCAGCATCCATTGGCTAATTGGTCTCTCCTGGTACTTCTCCCTGAGAAGGGGAATCTGGTGGCCTGGTGCACTTTGGGGTCTGGCCACATCATCGG